>NC_071527.1:16045281-16385395 GCF_027887155.1 Malaclemys terrapin pileata | reverse complement strand
TCCAGAAACTAGGCAGGACTTGGAGGAAACCAGCCAACCCACCCAGCTCCTCCACAGCCAGCCGGGCACGCTGCCCCGAGCTGGGCACACCGGGGCTGGCACGCCCAGGACTTTGGGGCATCCCGCCGGGCAGACTGCCCCGAGCCGGGCACACCGGGGCTGGCACGCCCAGGACTTTTGGGCTTCCTGCCGGGCAGACTGCCCTGAGCCGGGCACACCGGGGCTGGCACGCCCAGGACTTTGGGGCATCCCGCCGGGCAGACTGCCCCGAGCTGGGCACACCGGGGCTGGCACGCCCAGGACTTTGGGGCATCCTGCCGGGCAGACTGCCCCGAACCGGGCACACTGGGGCTGGCACGCCCAGGACTTTGGGGCGTCCCGCTGGGCAGACTGCCCCAAGCCGGGCACACCGGGGCTGGCACGCCCAGGACTTTGGGGCGTCCCGCCGGGCAGACTGCCCCGAGCCGGGCACACTGGGGCTGGCACGCCCAGGACTTCGGGGTGTCCCGCTGGGCAGACTGGGTATTTAGAGACCCCCATAGCACTGAGTAGAGAATTTGTTCCCTTCTGTATCTCGAGACCCCCTGTAGAACGGAACAGGGAATTCCATCCCTCCTATAGGCACCCCCAGGGGCCGTATAGCAGCAGATGGAGGGGCTGATTCCCTCTATAGGGCTTTGTAGGGAGCCTATGGCAGGGGGAGGGGGTGAGTAGATGGGACGAGATTTGGGGATACCCTGTAGACCCCCCAGGGGGGCTGGTCTCTCTGCGGGGTGATGATCTGGGGGAGGGCTTTGGAGGGCCAGGGGGGCAACATCACCCCCATACCCGCTCCGGCCAATCTGGATTAGGGGATGGCGTCTCTGTTGCCAAGCGGTTGCTGAGAAGACGGTTGCTGCGGCAACTGAGGCCCGCGGGCTGGGCCAGATGGCTGTCATGTGGAAAAGGGGTCCGGGGGGGACTCAGGCCCTGGGTGTGTGTCTCAGTCCAGCCCCCCCGCCCCGTGACATATGTTTGCTGGGGGGAGGGGGGGCTAAGCTCGTTGTGTGGCGTTAAGGCGGATGGAGCCGGGGGATCATCCTAATTAGGGGCTTAGCCCGGCTAAGCCGGGCCGCAGCCTGCAACTCACACCGCGGCCGGCTGCACCATGGCAGGGGACGGCCCCGCGCGCGCCCCGAGACACAGCTGCCCGAGCCAGGCGGGGCCAGGGGCTGGGACAATGGCAGGGCCCCAAACGGGGGTGACTTCCCTCCTTGGCCCTGTCTGTCTATCGCTCCCCCCATCCCTCCATCCCCAGCCCGGCCCATCTGTCTGTCCCCAGCCCCTGCTATCTATCTATCTATCTATCTATCTATCTATCTATCTATCTATCCCCATGCCCCATCTATCTATCTATCTATCTATCTATCTATCTATCTATCTATCTATCTATCTATCCCCATACACCCCATCTATCTATCTATCTATCTATCTATCTATCTATCTATCTATCTATCCCCATCCACCCCTTCTATCTATCTATCTATCTATCTATCTATCTATCTATCTATCCCCATACCCCATCTATCTATCTATCTATCTATCTATCTATCTATCTATCTATCTATCTATCTATCCCCATTCCCCCATCTATCTATCTATCTATCTATCTATCTATCGCCATACACCCCCTCTATCTATCTATCTATCTATCTATCTATCTATCTATCTATCTAACCCCATCCA
This sequence comes from Malaclemys terrapin pileata, assembly GCF_027887155.1. Classification (NCBI taxonomy): domain Eukaryota; kingdom Metazoa; phylum Chordata; order Testudines; family Emydidae; genus Malaclemys; species Malaclemys terrapin. The sequence goes on along the minus strand of NC_071527.1, from coordinate 16,383,670 downwards.
CCCCCCCATCTATCCCCATTCATCTATCTATCTATCTATCCATCCAGCTCATGCAGAGCTCTTCGGCTGACTCTCCCTGCTGCCAGGTGCTACCAGCTGTGCTGGGGGATGGGGATCTCTCTGCTCCCCAACTCCTATTGGCTCCATGCCAGGGGCGCTGTGTGCCCCCAATGCCCCCTCCATACCAGGGACCCCCACTCTCCCCATGCCAGGGGCGCTGTGTGCCCCCAATGCCCCCTCCATACCAGGGACCCCCACTCTCCCCATGCCAGGGGCACTGTGAGCCCCCAATGCCCCCTCCATACCAGGGACCCCCACTCTCCCCATGCCAGGGGCACTGTGAGCCCCCAATGCCCCCTCCATACCAGGGACCCCCACTCTCCCCATGCCAGGGGCTCCGTGCATCCCCCATTTGGCCTCTTCCAGATTTCCGATTTCCCCCCAAATCCCGGGGGCTGTGCCCAGAGGTGCCGAGAACAGTCCCTGTGATTTTCGAGTGGCTCAGAGGCGGCTGGGCAGAGCCCCCGGGATTTGGGGGAAAATCGGAAATCTGGAAGAGGCCAAATGGGGGATGCCCGGAGCCCCTGGCATGGGGAGAGTGGGGGTCCCTGGTATGGAGGGGGCTGCCTACCAAGTGTCACCCTCTCGCTGCCTCCCACCCTGGAGTGACCTGAATGGATTGACGGCGTCTGGGCAGAATGTGATCCCGGGTGGGGCTGGGAGCCAGGACTCCTGGGTTCTATCCCCAGCTCGGGGACGGGAGTGGGGTCTTGTGGTTAGAATGGGGGAGAGGGGGTGGAAGCCAGGACTCCTGGGTTCTGTCTCGGCTCGGGGAGGGAAGTGGGGATCCAATGGGTAAAAACATGTGGAGGGAGGTTGCATTTGGGACCCCCCACAATCCCTGGGGCCCAGGCCCTCGGGGGAGGGGAGCCTCCAGGTGGGTTTGCACAGGTCTGGCTGGGCCTCAATCTGAGGGTGGGGAGAGGAGGGACCCAGCGAACCCAGCCCCATGACACCATCTGGGAATGAGGCCCCAGTGTGAGGGGGCCCACGGAGGGGCTTCCAGTTCCCAGGGTGCTGGGGGAACTCATAGGAACCCCACCTTTCAGCACCAAGGCAGGGGGGTGTCTGCTCGGGGGAGCCCTGGGCTGGGACGGGGGGGCTGCGGGTGGGACTGAGGAGCGTTGGGGGAGCTGTGGGGGGGCCCTGGGCTGGGACGGGGGGGCTGCAGGTCGGGACTGAGGATCGTTGCCGGGTGCAGTTTGGCTGGTAGTTCACCGCCTGGGGCCGGGGATAATGTCGAGATCGATGTACGGATCAATAACCCGACAGGGAGCCGATGGCCACCCCAGAGCAGCTGCAGGGGCCACTCAGCGGAGCAGGGCGGGGGCGGAGGGGTCCCTGGAGGGCTGGGTGTTGGCGGGGCGGGGGCGGAGGGTCGCTAGCAGGCCGGGTGTTGGCGGGGCGGGGGCGGAGGGGTCGCTGGCAGGCCGGGTGTTGGCGGGGCGGGGGCGGAGGGGTCGCTGGCAGGCCGGGTGTTGGCGGGGTGGGGGTGGAGGGGTCGCTGGCAGGCCGGGTGTTGGTAGGGCGGGGGTGGAGGGGTCGCTGGCAGGCCGGGTGTTGGCAGGCTGTGGGTGCTCTGCCATGGGCCAAATCCTGCTTGGAGCAGATGTAACCCATTGGGGCGCCCTCCCCTGGCAGTCAGTGCTGGCCCAATGCCCCAGGGTGGCACTAGGGGGCGCTGTACTGCAGGGAGCGGGGTGGGGGCTCAGTAAGGGGTGCTCTCCCCTCGCAGTTGGTCCTACCCCCAATACCCCTGCCTGGTGCTAGGGGGCGCTGTGATTGCTTCTTCCTGATCAATTAAAAATTCCTAGGCCGGGGAGGGGGATGGCGGGGGGTCAGTAATGTCCCTCATGAGGCTTTTTGCAGCTGTTGGGGGAGGCATGAACCTGGCCAAACTCCCCAGCCCCTCTGGGCCCTAATCTGTGGGGTGGAGGTGGAGTGTGAGGCCGGGTGGACACAGAATTTGCCAGGTAGAACCGTGAGGCTTGGGGGGGTCCGATTTTCTAGCTATCCCAGATACCCCCTGGGCTGGCTGCACAGGAGAGAGAGCTGGTCAGTCGGGAGTGTGGAAAAGCTCGTCCCCGACCCACCCAGCCGAGCCGGCGAAAACCCTGGTGGCGCTGGGGTGAGCGATGTCCCCCCCCCCCGGGCTGCGTCCCTGCTAGGGGCACTTTGCCAGGCCCTCTGTGCTCCCCAAGGCCTCTATGCAGACCCAGCCGCGTCTCCGCCGGAAAGCGAATTCGGATTAAGGCAGGGGGTGAATTGAAAGGGCCTCCGGGCTGCACGCAGGAAACGAGGGATGGGTTTGAGGGAATGGGCTCCCCGAATCACATACCCCGATCCTGCTGCCCCCCTGCCTTGCCGCTGAGAAAGGGGGATGTCTCCGGGGTTCTCCATTGCTGGGGGCTTTTCACCAACATTAACGTTGGCTGATCAGAAGGGCCAAGACCTCTCATGTCTTTGGGGACTTTCGGACAAGCTGCAGGCAGGGCCATTTCCCCGCCGGCCCGGTCTCACCAGAGGGGCGGCAATGCCCCCTGTATGGGAATCGCCTCCTGGGATCTGCCCTCCGTTTCCTGGACTCACAAAGCCATACGTCATGTGGGTGGCAGGACGGCCGCAAGGATGGAGCAGGGACATGGACGATTAAAGGGTCGTTGGCGATGGAGGCTGGATCGGAGTGCGGGGCGAGGGCTTTTCAGTCTGGCTGACAAGGGCCAGTGGCTGGGAGTTGAAGGTAGATAAATCCGACCCTGGAATTAGACACAGGGAGGTGATGACACGGTGAAGCCGCTTCCCGGGGAGGGGCTGGACTCACCATTGCTTGGAGGGCTTTGAAAGACGATCTCCCACTTCTGGGAGCGATTCTACAGCTTGGGGGGGGGGCTGGTCATGGGGGTCCCCCCTGGCTTGGAATCTGTCAGCCCCACTGTTCATCCCCTTCCATCACGGACCACGAGGAGAAGAGGAATCTCTGCATTGCCCTCCGCATGCTCCCGGCTCTGCATTAAGGCAATGGCTAGAATCCAGCCTCATGCTTCAGGGCTGCAGCTGGTTGCCTGCAGGGGTCAGGAAGGGATGTGGTCCCTTCCCCCACAGTCCACAATTGGGCAGATGGATCCTGTCTCTCTCCCCCGCCCACCCGCCTTCCTCTGGAGCATCAGAGCTTGGCCAGAGAAGAATCGTCTCGCTAGGTGCTGGTTGGTGGAGTTTTCTCAGGGTCAGACTGGCTGCCCGATTAGGGGCAGGGAGGAATTTCCTCAGGTCAGATTGGCAGGGATCGGGGGCGGGGCGGGGGGGGTTTCGCCTTCCTCGCAGCGTGGGGCTGGGAGTATCTGGGCAGGTTCGATTCCCTGCCATCGTGGGGGCGTCGGGGGCACCTGGCTCCCCTCGGTCTCTGCCCGAGGCTGGTTTCGCGGAGATCCTGGGGGCGTCCAGGGGAAGGAATGGCCTGGAGATCAGGCTAGAGCTGCTGGCTGTCAATGCAAGCCAGGGCGGCGCTGGAAGTGCAGGGCTTGCTCGGCCTGGCCGGACGCAGGCTGCTGGGGAGATGAGCGCTCCGGGGGGAAGCCAGGGAGGGGGGCGCGAGCAAACGGGGACAGACTGAGGCTGGACATGGGGCGGTTTCTGGCCACCGGGGGGAGGCAGATCTGGGGCCCCCCGAGGAGCCAGGTGGGTGAACGCGTTGGAAGGTGGATCAGTGTCTCAAGGGGAGGGTCTGATGGGGCGTCCTGGGGCAGCCGGGCCTGGAGGATCCAGCGTCCTCGGGGGGGGGGGGGGGTATGCGGGCGGCTGAGGCAGGGTTAAGAGCAAGGCCAGGACTGGAACGGAGGTGTTGGGAAGGGGGGGCGGCTGATTTGGGGTTCATCGGTGCATTGGAGGGGGCAGAAATAACCAGGCCAGGGCGGGGGTTGGAGCAGGCTCCCCATTGCTCCGTTGCGGGGGAGGGGAAGGAGCTCAGCTGCAGGGAGCGCACGGGGGGGGAGGGGGTGGCTCTCGCCCTGGGCAAGGGAGGCTGGGGCCATTTGGGGGCTTGGCTCCCCAGAATGTTAGAACAGCTGGGACTGTCTGTGCTCAGCCTGTCTGTCTGTCCCCCCCCGTCTGTCTGTCCCCCCCGTCTGTCTGTCTGTCCCCTCATCCGTCTGTCCCCCCGCCCGTCTGTCTGTCCCCCCCGTCTTTCCCCCCCGTCTGTCTGTCCCCCCCTGCCCGTCTGTCAGTCCCCTCATCCGTCTGTCCCCCCGCCTGTCTGTCTGTCCCCCCCCGTCTGTCTGTCCCCCCCGCCCGTCTGTCAGTCCCCTCATCCGTCTGTCCCCCCCGTCTGTCTGTCTGTCCCCCCCGTCTGTCCCCCCCGTCTGTCTGTCTGGCCCCTCATCCGTCGGTCTGTACCCCCCCGCCCGTCTGTCTGTCCCCTCATCCATCTGTCTGTCCCCCCCGCCCATCCGTCTGTCTCTCTCTGACCGTCTGTCTGCCCCCCCGCCCATCTGTCTGTCCCTCTCTGCCCCTCTGTCTGTCCCCTCGTCCGTCGGTCTGTCCCCCCCGCCCGTCTGTCTGTCCCTCTCTGCCCCTCTGTCTGTCCCCTCGTCCGTCGGTCTGTCTCCCCGGCCCGTCTGTCTGTCCCCTCGCCCGTCTGTCTGTCCCTCTCTGCCCGTCTGTCTGTCCCCCCGCACCCGTCTGTCTGTCCCTCTCTGCCCGTCTGTCTGTCCCCTCATCCGTCTGTCTGTCCTCCCCCGCCCGTCTGTCTGTCCCTCTCTGACCGTCTGTCCCCCCCCTCTGTCTGTCCCCTCATCCGTCTGTCTGTCCCCCCCCGCCCGTCTGTCTGTCCCCCCGCCCGTCTGTCTGTCCCTCTCTGACCGTCTGTCCCCCCACCCATTTGTCTGTCCCTCTCTGCCCCTCTGTCTGTCCCCTCGTCCGTCGGTCTGTCCCCCCCGCCCGTCTGTCTGTCCCCTCATCCGTCTGTCTGTCCCCCCGCCCATCTGTCTGTCCCTCTCTGACCATCTGCCTGTCCCCCCGCCTATCTGTCTGTCTCCTCGCCCATCTGTCTGTCCCTCTCTGCCCCTCTGTCTGTCCCCCCGCCTGTCAGTCTGTTCCCTCGCCCGTCTGTCTGTTCCCTTGTCTGTCTGTCTGTCTGTCCCCCCAGCCCATCTGTCTGTCCCCTTGCCCGTCTGTCTGTTCCCTCACCCATCTGCCGGCCCCCCCAGCCAGTCTGACTGTTCCCTCGCCCATCTGTCCCCCCTGCCCGTTAGTCTGTTCCCTTGTCAGTCTGTCTGTCCCCTGCCCGTCTGTCTGTCCCCTCGCCCATCTGTCCCCCCGCCTGTCTGTCTGTCCCCTCATCCGTCTGTCCCCCCCACCTGTCTGTCTGTTTCCCCACCCGTCTGTATGTCCCCCGCCTCGGCCCAGCCATCTGTCTCTCCTTCGCCTATCTGTCCACCCACCGCCTGTCTGTCTGTCTGTCTTCCCTTCCCGGCCCGTCTGTCTGTCCCCCCTTCCTGGCGCAGCCATCTGCCCCCCGACTGTCTGTCTGTCCCCTTGGCCCAGCCATCTGTCCCCCCTTTGCGGCCTGTTTGTCTGTCCCATCTCCCTGGCCCGGCCATCTCTTCTCCCAGCCTGTCTGTCCCTTCCCCCCAGCCAGGCTGTCTGTTCCCCCCTGGCCCTGGGCCGGCCGCCTGTCCCCCTCGGCCTGTCTGTCTGTCTGTCCCCCTCGGCCCAGCGGTCTGGGCCCCCCAGCCTGGCCGTCTGTCCTCCAGCACTTGGTCACGCCATCCCCGGGTTTCATGGGCTCTGGATTTGGCAGCCTGGACGGGTTTTGCCAACAGTTTCCTCGGTCCCTTGGCTTTTCCCTGAGCGCGGGTGGGAAGGCGTGTCCGTCTGTCTGTCCATGGCGCGCCCCTCCCCCCGGGGCTGAGCCGACCCCGGCGCCAGGACGCTTGGCGACCCATCGGGGTGGCAGCGAACGCCAGGGCATCCTGCCAGATCCCCCCCTTGGAGAATCCCCCCAACCCCATGGAGTGCCCCCTTGGATCAGTCTCCTCTCCCCACATAGTATCCCTACCCCACGCAGCACCCCCTAACCTCACCACCATCACCCCCTGCCCCCACAGTGCCCCTGCCTGCAGAGGGATCACCCCCCGCCCCACACAGCGCCCCCTGCTTGCAGAGCGATCACCCCCTGCCCCCTCTTGTCTCCAGCAGATAATCAGCACCATGGAGACCCAGGTGTCCAACGGCCCCACCAGTAACAGCGGCCTCCCCAACGGGCCGCCCCTGAGCGCCAACGGGGCGGCCGACGACAGCAAAACCAACCTCATCGTCAACTACCTGCCCCAGAACATGACCCAGGAGGAATTCAAGAGTCTCTTCGGCAGCATCGGGGAGATCGAGTCCTGCAAGCTGGTGCGGGACAAGATCACAGGTACGGGGGCTGCGGGTCGGGAGTGAGGGGCACCGGCAGAGCTGAGGGGGGGCAGGGCTGGGAGAGCAGGGGGTTGTGGGTCGGGAGTGAGGGGCACCGGCAGAGCTGTTGGGGGGCAGGGCTGGGAGAGTAGGGGGCTGCGGGTCGGGAGTGAGGGGCACCGGCAAAGTTGGGGGGGGAGCCCAGGGGTGGGGTAGCAGGGGGCTGCAGGTTGGGAGTGAGGGACACCTGCAGGGCTGTGCGGGTGGGGGGAGGGGGCTCAGTGCCCCACACTCACGTCTCTCCCCGCCCCCAGGGCAGAGTTTAGGTTACGGGTTCGTGAATTACGTGGACCCGAATGACGCGGACAAAGCGATTAACACCCTGAACGGGCTGAAACTGCAGATGAAAACCATCAAGGTGAGCGGGGGGCAGGAGGCGACGGGTGGGGGCTGGGGAGGAGGCTGGGGGGGACGAGGGGATGAGGCTGGGGGGGACAAGGGGATAAGGCCTGGGGTGGGGGCTGGGGATGAGGTGAGGGGGGAGAAGGGGATGGGGGGACGGAGCCGGTTGGATTCAAGGACAGGGAGGGGTTGGGGGGTAGCCAGGTAACCCCCCAAGCCACAGACAGACCCATGGAGCGGGGCGGGGGGAGGAAGCATCACAGATCCTGCCCCTGTCCCCAGCTTGGAGAGGGGCCTAGTGGTTAGAGCAGGGGGCTGGGAGCCAGGACTCCTGGGAGGGGAGGGGCGAAGCGCGAGGAGGTGGCGGGGGAGGGGTTGGCCCCTCCTGTCTCCCTGGAGCCCCCGTCTGACCCCTCCCCGCCCCCCAAGGTCTCCTACGCCCGGCCCAGCTCGGCCTCCATCCGCGACGCCAACCTGTACGTGAGCGGCCTGCCCAAGAGCATGAGCCAGAAGGAGATGGAGCAGCTCTTCTCGCAGTACGGCCGCATCATCACCTCCCGCATCCTGGTGGACCAGGTCACAGGTGGGGGCTGGGAGCCCGGACTCCGGGGTTCTCTCCACGGGGCTGGATCAATGGGGCCTGGCGACTTCAGCGGCATCCAGCTCCAGCCCCTCCCAGGCCCCCTGGATCAGACCCAGGGGCCCATTCGGGCCTGAGGGAGCGCGAGGCCTGGAGACCGACGGGCCGGTGGTGGTGGGGTCAGTGCTGGGGGGGGCCCATGGCTCTGATTTGGCCCAAATGGGGGAGGGGGGCGATCCTCGTCTTGATGGGCCCAGGCTGCTGTGAAAAGCACCCGAGTGCTCAGAGCCCCCTGCCCTGTGGTGCCCCCCACACTGACCCTCTGCCTCACTCCCTGCCCCATGGCGCCGCCCACTGCCCTCCTGCCCCACGGCACCCCCAACTGACCCCCCTGCTCCCTGCAGCACAATGCCCCCTACTGACCCCTGCCCCACTCCCTGCCCCACGGCACCCCCTCCTGACCCCCCGCTCCGCTCTCTGCCCCACGGTGCCCCCTGCCAAGCCTCCTCCCGGCCTCCTCCCCCATGGCACCCCCTACTGACCCCCCTGCTCCCTGCAGCACAGCATCCCCACTGACCCCCTGCTCCGCTCTCTGCCCCACGGCACCCCCTGCCAAGCCCCACCCTGGCCACCTGCCCCATGGCATCCCCTAATGACTCCCCTGGCCCCTTGCCCCATGGCACTCCCTGCCAAGCCCCACCCCGGCCTCCTGCCCCATGGCACCCCCTAATGACTCCCCTGGCCCTTTGCCCCATGGCGACCCTTCCAAGCCCCACCCAGGCCCCCTGCCCCACAGGGCCTGCTCTTAACCCCACAGCTCCCTGCCCCACAGCGCCCCTCGGTGCCGCGCTGAGACCGGCCCAGCCCCCCTGACCTGGCTGCGCTCCCCCCCCCCAGGTGTCTCCAGAGGGGTGGGCTTCATCCGCTTTGACAAGAGGATAGAGGCGGAGGAGGCCATCAAGGGGCTGAATGGGCAGAAGCCGCTGGGCGCCAGCGAGCCCATCACCGTCAAGTTCGCCAACAACCCCAGCCAGAAGACGGGCCAGGCGCTGCTCAGCCACCTGTACCAGACCACGGCGCGGCGCTACACGGGGCCGCTGCACCATCAGACCCAGCGCTTCAGGTGAGCCCCCCGGCCGCACGCCCCTCTGCCTGGGAGCCCCGCCCCCTCACGGGTCACCCCTCCCCTTTGGGCCGTGGCCCCGCCCTTCTACTGCTAGCACCTCCCCTTTCGCCAGTAGCCCCCTCCCCTTTTCCTGGCCCTGCCCATTTTTCTATTAGCGCTTCCCTATTTGCCACGGTGCCTCCCCTTTTGGCAGTGGCCCCTCCCTTCTACTGTTAGCACCGCCCCTTTCACCAGTAGCTCCTCCTCCTTTGCCCTGGCCCCACTCCTTTCACTATTAGCTACCTTCCCAAGACCCCTCTCCTTTTTGCCCCACACCCCTCGTCCTTTCCTCTTAGCACCTTTCCCAGCCCCTCTTATTAACTTCTCCCATTTCACTAGTAACCCCTCCCCCTTTGCTCCTGACTCCTCCCCTTGTTCTATTAACATTTCCCCTTTTGTCCCCTTTTACCATTGGCCCCACCCCTTACACTAGTAGCCCCACCTCCTTTGTTCCTGCCCCGCCCCTTTGCCAATAGCTCCACCCATCTCCTATGTATAGCACCGTTAGTCCTGGTTGCCCAGTGACGAACTCGGGGTCTTTGAAATGGCCCCCTGGGTACCTCTCCCCCGGGCACTCCCTTCCCTCTGTCTCTGCTGGGCCTGGGGGGCTCCGCATCACCTCTCGCTCTCTGCCCCCTGCTGTCACCCCCGCCCCCACCTGGGGCTGGCTCCATCGCAGAGGTGTGAACCGTCCGGGACCCCTGGGGCCTAGTCCGCACAGCGCTAAGCGGGGTCAGGCTGTGGCTAGGACTTGGATGGGAGACCCCCCCCCCTCCCCTGCCCAAGGAGCTGAGTTAGAGGCGGGGGGGTGCCAGGTGCTGGGCCCGGGGAGGCACTGCCTTGCAGAGGAGAAATAAAACTCAGTTCTTAGTAGCTTGGGTCAGGGGCGTGAGCCCAAAATCCCATCCTGCCCCCCAAACTCCTGCCAGGGCCGGGCTCCTCCCTCATGGCCTGGCTCTGTCTGTTGTGCGGCATTGGCTGGAAAACCAGCCCCCACCCTAGAGGTGGCTGCATCCAGCAATGGGGCTGGATCCCCAGGTGTCAAAGCAGTGATGGCCGTTCACGCCGGCCGGGGGGTCTGGCTTTGTGGGGCAGAAAGGAAGGGGGCAGCTGGGATGCTGTTGGCCGTAGCTGTCCCTCTGGAAGGGCAGGTAACCGGTGGCATCTTGGGCAGGGCACCCTGGGTAGGGACTCGAGGGATCCCTGTAGAAACAATCCCCTGCCCCACCCCAGAGGTGGCTGCATCTCAGCACTGGGCATCATGGCTAGATGGGCAGCGGGTGGCCGCGGTGGGAGGGGGGGAATGGGACCATTCCTGGGAAGCCGGTGATTCAGGGACCTCAACTTTCTCAATCACAAGAAGAGGGAGTGGGGGGAGGGGGGCATACTGGGTGCATGGGGGGGGTCAGGGGTGGACCGGTGGCTGGGTTACATGGCAACCATAATTCCCCTCCCCCAGTTTCACTAGATCCCCCCCCCCATTTTTACGTGCTCACACATCAGGGGCTTCGTTACTGCGGCCTGTGAACGAGGGGCTCTGGGTCTGAGCCCCCCCCACATAGGGATGTGACCCCCCCCTCAAACAGCCAGTCCTGTACCCCCAGACAGGGGCCCATCCCCCTCAGCGCCCCGTTTTCTCCAGCTAGGGCCAGTTCTGGCACCGAGCCCGCTCTCCTTGTCTAGTTAACCCTCCAGCTTTAAAATTACCCCCCCAACAGTATAATAGAACCTGACCCCTCCCCAAGCCAGGACTGCGGCGTGGACACAGCCCTGCGGGCAGAGCCTCCGCACATGCGTGACCCATGTCCCTGCCCTGCGTGCGCCACATGTGGCCAAGCCGCTCGGACACGTTTGTGTCCACGGGGAATGCTGGCCTGAGTGTGAGAAAAAATTACACGCAACATGCGTGTGCATCCAGCAGTGTCTGTGTACATCATGCCTGCGTCACACATGCAGCAGGGCGCGTGGGCTATTCCACACGCTGCAATGCCACGTGTCGCACACACGACACGTATGTTGGATGTGTCTCTTCTGAGCAGCCACCTGTAGCGTGCCGTGTGATTCAATGCCTCCTGAGCCTGCATGTGCGAACTGCCACACACACACACACATGGCCAGGGAACACACATGTGCGTGAAGCACACACACCTTCATGGATGCAGCATGTGCTACATGGAACATTCATGCAACATGCTGCCAGGCACATGTGTAACACATGCAACAGAGCCACTGTGCATGCGTGTGCATTTACCCGTGCCACACAGTCCTCGTGCATGCGTGTGCATTTACCTGTGCCACACAGCCCTCGTGCATGCGTGTGCATTTACCCGTGCCACACAGTCCTCGTGCATGTGTGTGTATTTACCCGGGCCACACAGCCCTTGTGTATGCATGTGCATTTACCCATGCCACACAGCCCTCGTGCAAGTGTGTGCATTTACATGTGCCACACAGCCCTCGTGCATGCATGTGCATATACCCATGCCACACAGCCCTTGTGCATGCGTGTGCACTCTGACCTGCAAAGCATCTGCCACGCCCAGGTGCCCTGTACACCCAGGTGCACTGACACGTGTGATGCAGCCCCCGTGCAAACATGTGCCGTGCAGCCATCACGCAGCCGGGTGCACTCACATGTGCAAAGGAGCCGGTGTCGCACCCCCACGTCTCCACGCGGCGCCCCCGCCCTTTCCTGCTCCATAACCGAACCACATGACCACGCAGGGCCCCCCTCCCCGCTTTACAGGGTCAGCTACTAACCGGGGCCTCTCCTCTCCTCTCCCTCTTCCTCCCACAGGCTGGACAATTTGCTAAACATGGCCTACGGCGTTAAGAGGTAACGAGCCCCCCCCCCCCAGCCTGCCGCTGCCCCCCAGCCCCAGCCGCCAGCACTGGGAATTAACTAGCCCCCCCCCCACACACACTTCCCATCCCCTCCCCAAGCCCCCCTGCCAAGCCCAGCCTGACAGCAGAGACACCCTCCCCCTCCCCCTGGGACCCTGCCACCAACCAGATCCCTTCCCTGCGTGACTGGGGGGGCGGGGGGGGACATTGGGGGCGGGGGGGGGTCCTGGCCAGCAGGGTGCCAGGTTCCTGGTTCCATTTCGGGCCTGCTGTTGGAAAGGAAGGACCTTCTTTTGGGGTCGATTCTGCGGCGTCTTCTTTTAAATCATAATCCCAACCCCCGTCCCCCCAGCATGGGAATAGCTGGCCAGTGCAGAATGCCCAGGCGCGCCCCTTCCCCGCCCCCCGGGGGTGTCAGGGCCTTGGGAGTCAGGCGGGGAGGGGCACATGGGACACGTCACTTGATTATTCCCTCCCTTGGGTTGGGGTTCAACGCTCTTCAGAGCCTGCCAGCGTGGGGGTGGTGGGGGGGGGACGTGCGCATATCCCCTAGCAGCAAACACCCCTGCTTTTGTTATTGGGCTTAGAGACCCCGACCCAGATCCAGGCCCCACAGACCCCAAACAAGATCCGGGCCCCTGTTGTGCCAGGCGCTGTCCAGACCCGGGGACAGACAGTCCCTGCCTCGAAGCCTTTACAAGCGAAATAGATCCAAGAAGGGTCATTATCCCCATTGCTCACATGGGGAAACTGAGGCCCAGAGAGGGCCACTGGCTTGGCCAGGATCACCCAGGGAGTCGGGGCAGAGGGGGGAGATGAACCCGATTCAGGATAAGGGCAGCGCAGGCCAGAGCCGCCCATGCCCTGGTCTGGCCACGCCCCCCGAATGGAATTGCTGTGGGGGCGGGGCGGAGGGCGAGAGCGGGTTCGAATCCAGGTCCCAGGCTCTGTTGTCCTGGGGAGGAGCCTCCCTCGAACCCCTGCCCCCCGGAGCTGATCTTGGCGGCTGGCTAGAACCAGGGCCGGCTCCAGGGTTTTGGCCGCCCCAAGCAGCGGCAATTCGGCGGGAGGTCCTTCGTTCCAAGGGGGAGTGAGGGACCGTCCCCCGAATTGCCGCCGAACAGCTGGACTGCTTGGTAAGCTGGTGCCTGGAGCCGGCCCTGGCTAGAACGTGGGGCCTCCCGCACCCAGGCCTGGGGTGGTGGCCAAGGAGAGACCCTGCTCCACATGCCCAGGGCGATTCCCGGCTCCCCGTGCCCAGGGCGGGTGGGTTGGTCCCCGGTCCTTGTGCCCATGGCGATTCCCCGCTCCCTGTGCCCAGGGTGAGTGGATTGGTCCCCGCTCCCTGTGCCCAGGGCGTTTCCCTGCTCCCTGTGCCCAGGGTGATTCCCCGCTTCCCGTGCCCAGGGCAGATGGGTTGGTCCCCGCTCCCCGTGCCCAGGGCGATTCTCCGCTCCCCATGCCCAGGGCGATTCCCGTCTCCCCGTGCCCAGGGCGATTCTTCGCTCCCCATGCCCAGGGCAATTCCCGTCTCCCCGTGCCCAGGGCGATTCTCCGCTCCCCATGCCCAGGGCGATTCCTGGCTCCCCATGCCCAGGGCAAGTGAGTTGGTCCCTGCTCCCCGTGCCCAGGGCGATTCCCGGCTCTCCGTGCCCAGGGCGGGTGGGTGCTGTGCTCCCGCCGCGCTGATGCCCGCGTTACACCCAAGGTAGTCCTCTGTCCTTGATCTCCAGGTTCTCGCCCATCACCATCGACAGCATGACCAGCCTGGCGGGCGTCAACCTGACGGGCGCCTCCAGCGGCGGCTGGTGCATCTTCGTCTACAACCTGTCGCCGGAGGCGGACGAGAGCGTCCTGTGGCAGCTCTTCGGGCCCTTCGGCGCCGTCACCAACGTCAAAGTGATCCGCGACTTCGCCACCAACAAGTGCAAGGGCTTCGGCTTCGTCACCATGACCAACTACGAGGAGGCGGCCATGGCCATCGCCAGCCTCAACGGGTACCGGCTGGGCGACCGCATCCTGCAGGTCTCCTTCAAGACCAGCAAGCAGCACAAGGCCTGAGCCGGGGCCCGAGCCGAGGGCCGGAGAGAGGAGCCGTGGCAGAGACTGGGCAGCCCCCCCCCGACACCCCGACCTGATGGAAAGAGAGACAACCCCACCCAGAATCTCCCGCCCCGTGGCAGGCACCAGCCCCCCACCCCGTGGCGGGCACTGTCTCCCCAGCCCCACAGTGGGCTCTGTCCTCCCCAACTCCATGGCGGGCACCGTCTTCAGCCCGATGGTGAGCGATGGCCCCGAGCCCTGTGGTGGGCACCTTCTCCCCCCCAGCCCCATGGCGAGCGACCCCCAGATGGCGCGCGATGCCCCCGTGGGGGAGCGGAAGGAACCGAACGCCTCGCAGCCTTGGTGAGGAGGAATATGCCACCGCGGGAGCCGTGACCAGACAGCGAGGGGGTGCCGGGGTCCCACCCCGCCCACAGGCAAGGCAAACGTAAGCCTGACCCCCCCACAACTGTGCCCCACGGCGTCGCGAGGACCCCAGCGGGGCAGGAGAGGGGACCCTCCATTATGGGTTGAATTCCAATGTCCCCTCTGTTTTGGGGGTGCCCCTGGCCCTCCCCCCACATCCTGGCTCCCCGACAGCCATCCTGAGGTTCCCCCCAACATTGTCCCCCATCTCTCCCCCTGGGATTCCCCCCAACCCAACTTTGCGGGGCGGGGGGGATTCCCGGCGGGGCCCTCAGTTGTGATCAGCAAGCGCCTCTGGGCTGGGGGGGCAGATGGGTGAGATGTTATCGGGGGCAGGGGCTGCTATTTCCAATCAGTGCTGGTCGGGGGGTGGGGTGGGGAGGGGATGGGCTGCTGCTGTTGAGTTGCTGGGGGGAAATGCTCCCCTGAGCCCCCACCCCCTGAGGCCGACTGTACTGAGCCAACCAGGGCCCCAAGCCCCCCGGCTGTGGGGCTGCCCCGGAGGCAATGGGGGACTGGGGCTCTGAAACTAACCAGGATCCATCCAGGAGCACGGGGGGGGGGGGGAAGAGGGATGTGACGGCACTGGCTGGAGGCACCCCAAGATCTGCCCTCCCCTTCACCATCAGAACAGGGGGTCCCAGCCTGGCTGTCGGGGAAGGGCCGTGGGGCATATTCTCACTATGTCGCCGTGGTGCTGTCAGCCATTGCAAAGCCGACTCCTGGTTTCACCCGACCGGGGCGGGCTCAGGGGCGGACTCGGGGATCGGTGCTGGGGACTGTGCCGGGGAGCCTTGGCTCCAGTGACTCCAGCTGGGGCTTGGTCCAGACGACAGCCCCGATCCTGGCAAGGCCTGTGTGTGTGGGGGGGGTGACTGTGTCTTTAAAATCCAGGCATGCGTCTCTTCCAGCCCCACAGGGCCAGATCGTCCAAAGGATCCAGTGGGGGCTTAGCGCCAAAAGCGGGGCGTTAGGATAAACCCCGCCCACTTGGTGTGAAGGCCACACCCATTCTGTGAAGGCCACGCCCACTCAGTGTGGCGCTCTGTCTCCCTCTAGTGGTGGCTGGATCACACACAGAGGTGGAGGAGCCCATGCCGACTTGGCTAACAGAGCTGGGGGGAGGGAGGGGTGGTAGCAGCCCATGTTTACAATGCAAGGACCCGGTTCAGGGCCCACAGCGGATACCCCCGCCCCCCACTCCATGGGCTCAAAAACCCACTTGGCTCTGACCGCATCCGTGCGTCCTCCGTTTGCTCCTGGCGCCGTTCACCGCGCTGCATGCTCGTTCCCTGAGGGCTGGCGTTTCCGGGGGCCATGGGAGAAGCCCACCCATGGGTGGCTCACGCCTGCATCGGCTGCTGGTAATTCCCGCAGTCCGGGAGGAGCGACTGGGCTGTCGTATCAGCTCTTCGGGTTAGGGGGTCGCGACTCGCTGCAGAGCGGCGCCTGGCGGGGGATGTCAGTGGGAGTTCGGTCCGTAGCTTCAGTGCCTTTGAGGATCTGGGATTAGGCGCTTCCCTTTAGGTGCCTAAGCCCCTTTGACACCCTTGGCGGCGCTGAGCCGTAGCGGCCTGCGTCTCATTGAAATGTCGGCTGCTGAATTGGTTTAGAAATTGGATCCCTCCTTGTTCCCTGCACCCCCTAAAGAGCCCCAATCCCCATGCAGCATTAACCCTTTCCCTGCTGCAGCCCCACCCCGCCACGCAGTCTTCAGATTGCGCCTGCTTTCTTTCCAAAACTGCCCCGAGCAAAACGGGGAAGGGGGGGGGCAAGGCACAAAGGGATGTTTAAATAAATGGATTAAACCCATTTGAAAAGCAAGAGAAAGTTACCTGCCTCCCCAACCTCCCCTCCCAGCCCCGTGTTAATTTATTTCCTAGAGAACGGTTGTTTTTTTTGTTGCCAAAAAGGGGTGGAGTGAGGGGGAAAGGGGCAGGGCTTCGGGGGAAAGGGGCAGGGCTTCCTCTCTCAGCTCGTGAACGAACAAATGAAATAAAATAAATAATAATAATAATAATAATAATAGAAAAGGCTGAAAACAGAAATAATAAAAAACCAACAAAAAAATGGGAAAAAAAATCTATTTTTATAAAAAAGGGAAAAAAACCAACCTCGCTGGGAATTTTTACTGGGATTCTTGAACTTCACACACACACACACACACACGCACACGCACACACACACACACAGAGCAACTAAAAATAAGAGAAAATCTTTTTTGTTTTTAACAAAGAGGTTCTGTGATTGCCCAGCTCAGGGCCGACAAATGGAAATGGTTGTTTTCTTTCTTTGGGTTTCTTTTCAGAAGGGGGGGGCCGTGAGCACTCACGATTGTTACCGAGGATATTTTTTTATTTAACATTTTACGACAAAAAAAACAAAAAAACAAAAAACCAAAAAAACCAAAAAAACAAAACAACAACAAAAATAAAACCTAGCAGAGAAAAGCAAGGAACAAAAATTAAAAGAGGATTTAAAAAACGCCCCAAACTAACCAGAAACACAACTGATTTTATCCAGGGAAACATGCTTCATATTGACATTACTTTCATTTACACCCAATTCCATATTTTTGAAAAAGAGCCGTGATTTCCTCCTTCCCCTTGTTTTTGGGGTGAAAAACTTTGGCAGCGTGTGAACATTTCTTATTGATTTATTGTCCATATCATAGTCATGCCTGGGAGCTCCAGGCTTGGATCAATCTCGTTGCACAAGGCACGGACACAAAGAATAAACCAGTCAATGGAAGCGGCACAAAAGCATTTCTGCTGATCCAAGGGGAGGATGGATAAAACAACCCCCAACCCTGAACAGAAATACAGGAGTGAGTCACTTCTTGTCTCAGAAAAGCATTTGACTGGGTCGAGAGGAGGATCAGTTTCGGGGCATCTCACGTGCCCATTGGTTAACAGGCCTTGATAGATTTATAAAGTTTCAGAGACCATTGGATTGTCTAGTCCAGTGGTTCTCAAACTGTGGGTTGGGACCCAAAAGTGGGTCGCAACCCCATTTTCATGGGGTCACCAGGGCTGGCTTAGACTTGCTGGGGCCCAGGGCCAACGCCTGAGACCCACCACCCAAGGCCGAGCCGGAGGGTTACAGGCTCCCCACCTGGGACTTCACCTTTGTCCTGCTCTCCCTTCCCTCCCCCACCCGGGTCCGTGGGGCTCGGGCAGGCTCAGGCCTCGGTCCCCCCTCCTCGGGTTGTGTAGTCATTTTTATTGTCAGAAGGGGATTGCGATGCAGTGAAGTTTGAGACCCCTGCTCTAGTCCCACAGGCTGTATCGACCAGGCCAGAGAATTCCAGCTGGCGGTTCGCCGAGCCAACCCATATCTTGTGGTTGAACTAGAGCGGCGCATTTAGAAGAACAACTCCTCCATCTGGATGTAAACTCTCCACGCTGCTGCACAGCCTGTCTTGCTCGGCGGGAGGCTGCTCCAGGGGGTCACCCCTCTCGCTGGGCAAACTCGGCACTGCTCTTTCCACTCTGAAGTTGTCTGGCTTGGAAGCTGGGTCTCCCTTTGCCCTGTGGCATCAGCCCTCGTTCCCCAGCTTCGGGGACTGACTGGCAGTGGTCAAACTGCTGCCTAAGCTTCTCGTCCATCAGCAACATTGATTTGAGCTTTCCCATGTCCTAGCCTAAAGGCAAGCGTCCAGCACTGTTCTCAGAGCCCTTCTGTGAACCTGCCCCAGTTTTTCCAACAGAGGAATGCCAAAGCCATCACGGTGGCAAGCTACAGGTTCTATCACAGTGCCCCAGCATGAGATGCCAGGCTCCAGCTACAAGACAGGACCTCACCCACCTTGTCTCTCTAATACCACGAGGACACCACGGTAGCACCATGCCCGTAGCATGGCCTACCATGATGCCCTGGCTGTGAGCTCACCTGGAAACACAATACCCATAGCCTCCTCCTTCATGACTCATGTCTCCTCCCCTGAAACGTTGGCCTCAGCGGTGCCTCATCAAGAGAAACCGAGCCCCATGTACCCCCACCCCAACACCCACGGCCATGCTACGAAACTGATCCACCCAGGAGACCCACATCTTTGCACCAGCCCTCCCCCGATGGGGAGATGCTACTTTATTTCAAGCCATAGGATAATCATGGGGGATTTTTTGTTTAAGACGTCACTGTCCAAAAACTGGAGTTTTAAGATTTTCAGCTAAAAATGTCTTGTTTTTTTGGCCAATATTTGGCTAACAAATTTCTAGTCGCTGGCTGAATTTTGTTGCTGTTCTAGTTTTCTGCAGGAAATTTTCTAGGTTTTGGGCCAGATTTTTTCATTTTTTTGGCCAAAAATTTACCAGGGTTAGGGAGATTTGGGCCAAAATATTTTGGAAAATTTGGGTCATTTTTTCCCTTTTTCACCAGTTTTCCCCCCACTAGTTTTCAGCAATTTTCAGCCAAAGTTTTTTCAGTTTTTGCCCTTTTTATTTTTTTTTAATTTTTGGTTAAAAATGTACCAGTTGTTAACCGCCCAATCCCCCCCCAGTTTTGAGATTTTTTTAACCAATATTTTTCCATTTTCATTGGGTTTTAGTCAAATTTTCTCATTTTCAGCAATTTTAGGCCATTTTCCCCTTATTTTGGGGAAGTTTTTGGCCAAAAAAATGTATCAGTGTTTGACCATTTTATTGTCAGTTTTCAAACAATTTGGCCAAAATAAATTTCCATTTTTGGTCATTTTCAGCCACCATTTTTCAGTTTTCTGCTGCCAAATACTCAAGTTTTTTGGTTTTCCAACTAAAAATCTACATTTTCCAACGGGGGGGGGAAAAGAAACCCCCTTTTCTCCCACAAGCTCTAATTTAACCACTGCCTCTGACGGGAGCCAATTTCCCCCAATGCTGATCGCTTGTAGCAGAGCTCTACCCTCGGTTAATTTCTTTTAAGGATGTTTCATTTCAAGGAGTTTAAAGGGGCAGTTTCCTGGATTTCTGTTGAAAAACCACTTTCAACTCCTTGAAGTCCAGCCATTTCTGAGAAAATATCTTCCAGTGTCTCATGTCTAAGCTAAAATCTATAAAGAATAAATCTTTCAGGAGTCCTGACAGACTTTTTAAACAATCATTCTTTTTGCTCTGTACGCTTCTTTGGTTTGTAGCAGTGTAGAGCAGGACAAGTAATGGAAGGGAACTATCCTTAGAGCGATGTTACTAACTCACTGGTCTGATTTCCTTTTCTATTCCGCCCCTCCAGGAGCGAGCAGAAATTAAGTCGATTTAAACTAAATCCCAAACCTTAAAAAGGGGGAAACTCAATTGCCAAGGCATGTCATGGCGTTTCACATTACAACTCACATCCCAAACAACACACATCCGCTACTTTTTGATTTAGGTTTTCTTTTTTTTTTCAATTTGATTTTCAATTTTTGGTTTGACAAAAACGAGACCAATTCTTTCACTTTAGAAAACAAACGGGAAAAACAACAACGTAAAAAAGAGAACGTAATGATAATTAAACCTTTTAGCATTAGTTGAGTTTTAATTGTTTAAATGATTTAGAAGTTAGTTTAGGATTTCTTGATTTTTGAAGATAAATGTGTTCTGTGTTTGTAAGAATCTGTGAGAGCTTCTGTTTGCGAAAAAACATATAAAAATGACAAAAAAAATAATTAACTGGCACCATTAACTTGTATCTTTTTGCGGATTTTAGCTTCTTGTAGTTTTAACTTATTGTTAACTTAAATATTTATTATTACTGCCTTGTATGAGTACATTTGTGTATATTTATGTTATCTCATCAGATTTGCAAGTTAAAAAGGAACTATTTTTTAATTTGCTGAGACGTGGTTTTACCTAATTTATTTATTAAAGAAAAAGGGAACAGAAAACTCAAATAATAATAATAATAATAAAGAGTAAAATGTTTAAGGACAGATTCTCCGATCGAGGCGAAGTGCACTGACTTAATTTAAGGGGGATAATGTAAAGAAAAGCATATAGATCAATTATCTATAAAAGTGTGTCTGTGGGAATCAATGTTACATCGATTACTTTTGTCTTGTAGGGGGAAATTGCAAGCCTGTTTCTGCTCTTCATTCTAGTAGAAGGTTAAGGGACTCAAATTTCTAGCTTGTCGTTTTATCTATTTCTTCTTCCTGTGTGTATTTATTAGCCCTTTCTCCCCTACATAACACAGCCCTCAGCACTCAACCACCCCCCGAGGTAAAACCAAGGATCGAGTTCAGTTTGGTGATGGATTTCCTTTTATTTCAGTTTTTTTTTCTTTTAAAAAGAGCCTCCCCTGAAGCCGATATTGTGCACGTAAAGGGGCAAATTGCAGTTCTCTCTGGTCTTGATTCAGCAACGGATTTAAGCATGTGAGCAGGATTACAGGGGGGTTTACCGTGCCGGGCGCTGCCCAGACCCCGACCGAGATCAGGGCCCCGTCGTGCCGGGCGCTGCCCAGACCCCAACCGAGATCAGGGCCCTGTTGTGCCAAGCGCTGCCCAGACCCCGACTGAGATCAGGGCCCCGTCGCGCCCGGCGCTGCCCAGACCCCGACCGAGATCAGGGCCCTGTTGTGCCGGGCACTGCCTAGACCCTGACCGAGATCAGGGCCACCATTGTGCCGGGCGCTGCCCAGACCCCGACCGAGATCAGGACCCCGTCGTGCCGGGCGCTGCCCAGACCCCGACCGAGATCAGGGCCACATTGGGCCGGGCGCTGCCCAGACCCCGACCGAGATCAGGGCCCCATTGTGCGGCCCAGGCACAGAGTGACAGAAGGTCCCTGTTCCGAAGAGCTAAATACACAAAGGCTGGGAGGGGAAACTGAGGCACGGCCCTGGGAAGTGGCTTGCCCCATCACAAAGCAGAGAGAGGTGACTCCCAGTCCTTCATCCTACCCACTGGCCACTCCACAGCCGGGCCGCGGAAAGAACGTTGCTGACTCATGGCCGGTGGAGAAGAGCTGACTTTGCACCGCTGGGCGTTGCAGGCGAGAACGCCGGCTGGATTGGGCTGGATAACCAAGATCCGGTTTCTTTCAAGCCTCCCCCCTCCCCACCCAACTGTCCTTGGCATCCGATGCGCCGCCTGCAGTTGCAGACGAGCTCTTAGCTGTGGAAAGGAAAAAGATCGCTCCATAGCTGATCAGGTCAACCCATCGCTCCCGATATTTTTTCTAGTAGCAATAAGCACTGTCGGGTTATTGAAGCGAACTGGAGATTTGCTTCCGAGAAATGGGTCAGCGGAGTGGGGGGTGGGTTTCATAACCTGGGGGACATGCTCCTAACCTCTCTCCGCCCCCCTCCACCTACCTTGTCGTGGATTTAGTGGGGGGGGGGGTGAAGTGGGGCGCTGGAGCCTGCGTATTTCCCCCCCCTCCGCTCTGTAGTTTCATACGGTTCATTTATTTGGAAGGGTTTGAAGCCAGAACCGAAATCACGCCAGGCAGGGCGAGCGAGGGGCCGAGAGGAAGGGGAGTTAGGAAAAAAAAAAAAAACTGTGGTAAAAAAACCCACGCACCAAGCAAAAGCTGATTTCAATGACACTTTGCATTTAGTTAATTTATTACTGGGATTTCCGGCACAGCGACTGTAAGGAACTTTTACATGGACTTGTTGAATTATTTGTACTTTTCATGCCAGAAAATTAAAAAGTTCAGAATCTTACGCGTCTCTCTCTGCTGCGTGCGGGGGGGAATGGGACGACGCCGGCCAGGCATGTGTGGGGCTGAATGTGCGTGCAGGGGAGCGTGTGTTGGCGTGTGCATTCCCAACCGCAATCACCCCTGAGGCCTTCAAAATCCTAAGAGCAGCTCAACAATCATGGGATTTTTAACAAGCACGTGTGTGTTCACATGTGTGCGTGTGGGCATGTGGAGGGCTTTTTGTACCCTGTTGGGGTCACACTCTTCAAACATCACTTCCGGGGCGGGGGGTGGGGGGGAAACGCGTTCTCGGCAGCCCCGAGCCACTGGCGAGAAGCGCAGGAAGGGGAGGTGCTCTGGGGGCGGCTATATCACCCCGAGCCCTCCAGAGAGCTGGTCGTTGGCCAAGCTCGCAGCACTGTCCAAACAGGTGGGGAAACTGAGGCAGAGGGCGGGGCCATGACTCGCCCCAGGTTGGGCAGAGGCGGGGCTAGAAGCCAGGGCTCCAGAGGCCCAAATCTGCCCTCTCGCTCCTGCCCATTAAACCCCCGACCGACCGTCACCAATTGTTTGGAAACGGAGCCTTCCTCTAAAATGGGAGCGTTCCCTCGGCTAGAGTGGTCGAGCTTCCCGGGACTCCGGCAGCTGGGGCTTTCTGAGCGAGACAGAGAGGGGGAAACTGAGGCACAGAACAAGACAAAGGCGCGGCTCCTTGACAGTACGTAGGCACCCGGCTCCCGCCGAGGTTCGGGCCCGAAGCACCTGGACCAAGATCACGTGCTGAGGCAGCGTCAGCGCCGGGCACTGAACTTGGGTCTGCAGCCCCGTGGGGCCGGGGACAAGCCCCCTCCCAGTGCCCTGCTGGCCCCGGCGGGCGTCTCCGGGCCCTGGGGTGGGCACCTGGCTCCTGCAGGGAGGTGTCAGCCCCGCTGCCGGCCAGAGCCGGTTCCCATCGGGCCTCGCAAAAAGGGAGCCGCGGCTGGGGCGGCCGGGGAGGGGGAAATGTCAGGGCGGGGGGGGGGGGTGGCACAAACCCAGCAGAACAGACCCAGGGCCCAGAGCACGGCTCTGCCCCGCCTTGCCACGACGACGCACACGGGGCAGCTTGGCTGGGCGCTGCCCTGGGCCTCCCCCTCCCCCGCCTGGGCCCCTTCCTCCCCCAGCCGCCTCCAATGGGGGAGGGGGGGCTGGGGCTGAGCAGCTGGGGCACAAAAGGCCAGCGAGACCTCCCCTCCCCCGCAAGACCCCAGCTTAGTGCAGCCGCCCCCTTGCTGGGGGGCTGCCCTGGGGCACTGTCTGTGCTGGGAGCTTCCCCCACCCCCCGCAGCAGGCACCTGGGGGCTCAGCTGGGAGCGGGGGCAGGGAGGCCCCTTTGTTATGGAAATGGGGTGGGGGCAGCAACAGGAGGGAGCAGAGGAAAGGCACCAAAGCCCCCCCACCCCGTAGCTCCCCTGCCAGCCCAGAGCCAGCCCAGAGCCGGCAGCAGCGGGAGGGGCCCATGGGGTGGGTAGAGCGGGGAGGGTCACTCCCCTAACAGCCCTGTCGGTGCCCCTCACTCCTGACCCACAGCCCCCCTGCTAGCCCAGCCCCTGCCCCCCACCCCCGGTGCCCCTCACTCCCGCCCCGCAGCCCCCTGCTAGCCCAGCCCCGCTGGTGATGGGTTCAGGACAGACGCGGAGCTGGGGAGAAACGTCCTTTATTGAGATGGAAATCCTTGACGTGCGTTCTCTCCCTCGGCGCTGGCCGGGGGTCCTGACTCCTGAGTGCCTCCCCGCCCCCAGCCTTGCTGCCTGGCTCAGTCACGCAGGGGCTGGGGCGGGAGGCAGCCCCTGGGGCGAAGGGAGGGGCGCCCTCATGGCATGGAAGTTCTTGGCCTTGGGACCCTCTGCTGGTGACAGGAGCCCCCGAGTCGCTGGGCACACGGGCAGCGCCCCCAGCAGAGCTGCCCACGGAAGATCACCCAGGGCGTCGGGGGCACTGCCAGGGACCTGTGCCAGGCTGAAGGGGAGTCCAGTGGAGGCAGCCTGGCAGCTGCCCGGCGGGCACGGGGCACGACTCACATTCTGGTGTCGAAAAGGCAGCTGGCGGGCCGTGGGCGTCTGTCCGGACAGGCGGGCGCTGAGAGATCCTGGTGTGGGCAGCGGGGGGCGGGCACAGCCGTGGGCAGTGGTGAGATCCGGATCGGGACTGGGGGAGGAGAGTCACTGGACCAGCGTCTTCAGCCACCCCCTGGAATGGCCTGGTTGGGAAGTGGGGCCGTAGGAGAGAGACTGGAGAGAGAGAGAGAGGAGGTGCCCTGTGAGATGGGGGGCACTTGGCAGGGGACGCCGCCCTGCTAATGCCAGCAGGGCCCCTGGGGCCCCCTAAGAGCAGCAAGGGTCAGTGACAGATGGGGAAACCAAGGCACGCCAAGCCCCTCCACGCCCGGGGGGCAGGAGGAAACAGAGGCACACCCAAGCTGGGCTATCTAAGGACACATGGCCGGTCCCATCCCTGCTCCGGGCTCCAGACGCTCCCCCCCAAACCAGGATTGGTCCCCCCCCAGTGCCATGAGGTGGGGGACTGGGCGAGGTGGGCACATACCTGGCTCTCCCGGCCCCTCACAGCTCGTCGTGGTCGGCGGCGCCAGGGTCGCGGGGCTCCTGGCAGGCGGCCGGCGTCACCAGCTCCATCAGGTACTCGCAGCGGCTCGGCTCCGTGGTGGACGTCACCACGGTCTCTTTGCCACACGTCAGCTTCACCTGGGGGCCAGAGGGCGATGGTCAGCCTGGGGCGCGGGGAGAGGCTCCCAGCCACGCCCTGGGGCACCTCCGGTAAAGCCCCCATGGCCATTTCCATTGCAATGCGCCTGTCTGGGCCCAGAGACCCCCCCTGGCCTTCCCGTGCCAGCGAGCCGGGCGTCAGACAGGAATGGCTGGGGGGGGAGCGGCTTTGGCCTGCTGTACACAGGGGCCCACCATGGACCTGTGGGCTTTAACACCCGGGGGTGGGGTGGGGGGTAGAGCTAAGGGGGACCCAGTGCCTGGGGGGCAGAATTAAGGGGAATGCAGCACTGGGGTGGGAGAGCAAAGCTAAGGGGGATAAGGGGGAGGCAGGGCCTGCCCTCGCTATTGGCAGCTGCTCCAGCGGTATATCTATGGGCACAGCGCTGTCTGGGCTTATGCCCCCCATGGGAGGATGGGGTGGGGGGCAGAGGGTGGGGGGTGGCAGGCCGGGTCAGGGGAGGGGAGGAGGCAGAGGACTGAGGCGGGGGCGGCAGGCTGGCTCAGGGGAGGGGAGGGGGGCAGAGGGCGGGGGTGGCAGGCCGGCTCATGGCAGGGGGGGCGGACAGAGGCAGCAGGCCGGGTCGGGGGTGGGGGGGGGCAGAGGGCCAGGGTGGCAGGCTGGGTCAGGGGAGGAGGGCAGAGAGGGCGGGTGGGGGTGACAGGCCGGGTCAGGGCAGAGGGCCGGGGTGGGGGTGGCAGGCCAGGGCAGGTGGTGAGGGGGGCGGCAGGCCGGGGCAGGGGGTGAGGAGGGCGGCAGGCCGGGGCAGGGGGTGAGGGGGGCGGCAGGCCGTCAGGGCAGGGGGCAGAGGGTCCTGTGGGGCAGGCAGGGGGGCACAGGGCCCTGTGGGGCAGGCCGGGGCACTCACTGTCGTGGAGCGGTTGGGGCCCTGCCAACAGCCCGTCCCGTGTTCGTACTTCATGACGTTGAACTTGTTCTCGTCCGGGCCGGCCCACGAACCCCATGTGCTGCAAAGGGGGGGGGGGGGTGTCAAAGGTCAGCACCCCACGGAAGCCACCACCAACCCCCACCCTCTGCAAGGGCAATGCCAGCTCGGGGGTGTGTGGGGGGGAAGCTTGTGAATGGATCATGGGGCCTTTCCCTCTAGGGGACGCTGGCTCTGATCCCGCCCCAGGGTGGGGACTGGTTAGCTTGGGGGGGCAGGGGAAGGGACCAGGAGCCTTTCCCCGCTGGGGGTGCGGCTCTGGGGCTGGGGGGGGGGGGGAGGAGGGCTGCTGGGGCCCAGGGAGCGTGGCTCTGGTGCAGGGGGGCTGTTGGCCACGGAGCAGGGAATGGGGGGGGGGCTCCTGCCCGGGGCGCCTCAAGCTCTGTCTTACCCCAGGTTGGTCTCGGCTCCGCCGTGTTTGGGTTTCTGGGACACTCTGTTGAAGGGGCAGAGCCGGTAAACGTACCTGTGGGGGGGGGAACGAGAGCGCGGTGAGGGACTGACCCCCCCCCCGACGGGACTAGGCCCAGCTGTGGCCTCAGCAGCGCCCCAGAAGCAGGCAAAGAGGCCAAGCGCCCCTCTTGGGGCTGGGGGGCCCCCTACGCTTCCCCCCCCCATTCACCAGCAACCTCCCCCCCCGTTCCCCTCTTCCTATCCCCCCTCCCCCTCCATTCCCCAGCAACCCTCCCGCTCCCCGCTTCCTATCCCCCCTCCCCCTCCATTCCCCAGCAACCCCCCCGGCTCCCCTCTTCCTATCCCCCGTCCCCCTCCATTCCCCAGCAACCCCCCCCCGCTCCCCTCTTCCTATCCCCCCTCCCCCTCCATTCCCCAGCAACCCCCCCCGGCTCCCCGCTTCCTATCCCCCCTCCCCCTCCATTCCCCAGCAACCCCCCCGGCTCCCCTCTTCCTATCCCCCGTCCCCCTCCATTCCCCAGCAACCCCCCCGGCTCCCCTCTTCCTATCCCCCGTCCCCCTCCATTCCCCAGCAACCCCCCCGGCTCCCCTCTTCCTATCCCCCGTCCCCCTCCATTCCCCAGCAACCCCCCCAGCTCCCCTCTTCCTATCCCCCGTCCCCTTCCGTTCCCCAGCAACCCCCCGCTCCCTATCCCCCCTCCCCCTCCATTCCCCAGCAACCCCCCCGCTCCCCATCCCCCCTCCCCCTCCATTCCCCAGCAACCCCCCCGCTCCCCATCCCCCCTCCCCCTCCATTCCCCAGCAACCCCCCCACTCCCCGCTTCCTATTCCCCCTCCCCCTCCATTCCCCAGCAACCCCCCTGCTCCCTATCCCCCTCCCCCTCCATTCCCCAGCAACCCCCCCTCCCCCTTCCTACCCCTTCCCCTTCCATTCCCCAGCAACCCCCCTGCCCCCCTTCTTAGCCCCCCTCCCCCTCCATTTCCCAGCTGATTTCCCCCCCCCCATGATGCGTTGCTGTGGCGCATCACCTGGGCAATGATTTGGGGGGGGGGGGGGGAACCTGCCTTAAAGAGACAGGGCGGCATTTGGGAGCTGCTCTGTGACTCTGGGGAAATTAGCCCTAAATAGCTACCAGGAAAAAACAACTCGTTAGCGAGAGCATCCATCTGGCAGCCAAGGAAATAATGGGGGGGGGGGGGGAACACGAAGCAGAGCAGACACCCCCTGCCCCTCCCCCAGGGCTGTGCAGCGATCTGGAGAAGCTGATCCAGGCAGGTTAATTCCCCCTGCAAACTGCGTGAGGACCGCCTGGATCTCCGAGCGCTCAGCACAGGGAGAGCGAAAGGGGAAATCAAGGCACGGAGCCAGCAGCTTGTCTTGGGGTCCGAGCGTGAGTGAGATGAGGCATCGAGGATAGAAACCAGCCCTCCGGTTTCCCTGCTCGGCCCTAACCACTGACCCCCCTCCCCTCACAGAGCTGGGATAGAACCCAGGAGTCCGGATTCCCAGGGAACTCTCCTCCAAGAGGGGGGTGGGATCTAGTGGTTACAGCCAGGGAGCTGGGGGTCAGGACTCCTGGGTTCTATCCCCAGCTCAGCCATTACCACACCATGTGAGTGTGGGCAGATGAGTCCCGCTCTGGGCCTCAGTTTCCCCATCTGTACAATGGAGAGATGCTCACAGGGGGATTGGGAGGATACATCTGCGCGAGATTGGGAGGGGGGAGAAAGACGGCACCCCTCCCGTTCGGGGCTGGGTTCTCCCAGTTCACATCCCCGGGGGGCTGCTGAGTAGTTTGGGGGAGGGAAATCCGGGGGTGGGGATGGCTGGGCCCCAGGAAAAGTCCTGGTCTAGCGGAGCTCTGACCCCGCCCCCCCGGAACCGAGCCAGGCCTCAGGGATGAAGTTTGACCAGTTTCGGGGGGGTGGGTGGGGGAAGCGGAAATTTTTCCGCTCCTCTCCGGGAGGGTCCGTGCCGAGCGCCGCTGACCCCATGTCCGATGACTGGTGACAAGGAGCCAGCCCACCCCGGCGCCCGAAGGCAGGTCAGGCGCCCAGCTGAGGGGTTTGGAAGAAATCGGCGCTGCTGGGAACTCATAGGAGACGGCATGGAGAGGTGCCAGGCTGAGTCAGGGCTCTGCTCCCAGCCCTGGGAGGGGAGTGGGGGCTAGTGGTTAGAGCAGCGCCAGGACTCTGGGGTTCTATTCCTAGCTCTGCCACTGGCACACTACGACACCGGGGGCCACTCCCCTTGTCTGTGCCTCAGTTACCACATCCACACACAAGGATCTAATTAATGCTGTCCGGTACCCTGGCACCCAGCCCCCCGACCGAGAGCTGAGTGGGAGGGGAAACTGAGGCACCGAGCGGGGAAGTGACTTGCCCCATGTCATCCAGCAGGCCGGTGGTGGAGCTGGGGAGAGAACCCAGGCGTCCTGATGACGCCATCCCACGCGGGCAGTGCGCCCGGAGCGTCGCTCGAGGTGAGCGGAGCGCCGTGACGCTGGGTGTTGGGCGTCCTCTGGGCGTTACCCCCGAGGCAGAGCCGGGGGCTGGCTCGGAGATCCTGGACATGGCTCAGTCCCGGGGCGCCCCAGTGAAAGTTGGCGGTTCGAGGGGAAATCAATCCGAATCACCTACTCGGTGGTGGTGAGCTCGTAGCACTGGCTGTAGAGATACGCGAACTCCCCCTGGGGGCCAAAATCGAACGAGATCTCCTTCTCCAGACTCCTGGAAGGACAGAGAGGGGGGAGAGGTCAGCCCCGTGGTTCAGCTCCTTTCAGACCCACCCCCCATTGCCAGAGTATTTGGGCCCCTCCCAATCCCCTTGTGAGGGAGTGTACTGCTGGGGAAACTGAGGCACAGAGCAGGTCAGTGACTTGCTCAAGTGACAGAGCAGGGATGCCACCCCCACGGCCCCTGCTTTGCTCTCCGGGCCACCCGGACTACATGATTTCCTGCTGTCTGAGTCCAGTGGCCCTCCCTCCGTTCACCCCGTGTAGCTGGGCTCGGGCAGCGACTCCCCTGCACCCCTGGCTCCTGAGTCAGGGGGTCCTGCTCCTCCCAGTGGCATTAAAGGCTTCTTTCTTCCCTCGCTCCCATCCCCCGTGGAGCTCGCTGGCATAACAAGGATGGCTGGAGACAGCGTCCCCCCCCCAGAACTTTTCATTTTCAAACCCCCTGGCAGACGTGGCATCTCTCCCCCTCAGGCAGGGGAAACTCACTCGCCCCATTGTAGAATGGAGAAACTGAGGCAAAAAAGGCAACAGCATGTAGGGTGTGTTGTGTGTCAGGGCCTGAGGCAGGAATTGAATCCACCACTCAAGCCACTTGACCCCACTCCCCTCCCTGAGCTGAGAACAGAGCCCAGGAATCCTGGCTCACAGCCCTCCTGTTCTGACCATTAGACCCTGCTCCCCTCCCAGAGCTGGGGATAGAACCCAGGAGTCCTGGCTCCCAGCTCCGCCCCTGCTCTAACCACTAGACCCCACTCCCCTCCCAGAGCTGGGGATAGAACCCAGGAATCCTGGCTCCCCCTGGCCTAGCTCATGGGAGAAGAGAGGTGGGTTTTTTTTTGGGGGGGGGACATGGTGGCCCGATGCCAGGCAGTCCCTGGCCTTGACCCCAGCCAGCCCCTGAGAAGGGCAGAGATGGGGGTATTGGAGGGGAGGGAGATAAACTTCCCAGCCCCCCTTTGCTCCCGCCACACTCGCCAGCTGCCATGGGCTGGACCCCAGGGGACTGAGGCACCTGCCGTCAGCGAGGGGGGCTGTCTGGGTTACCTCCCCAGGACTGGTAGCCAAGGCTACTGCCAATTACCGGCCTCTCCGGGGCAGGCTGCTGGAGAAGGGGGGAGGGGGCCAGATGCCTTGGCCAAGCTGCTGAGCTTTCAGCTCTGGGAAGGGAGTCGGGACTAGTGGTTAGAGCAGGAGGCTGGGAGTCAGGACTCCTGGGTTCTCTCCCCAGCCCTGGGAGTGGAGTGGGGTACGTGGTTAACGTAGGGGGCTGGGTGGGCGTCAGGACTCCTGGGTTCTATCCACAGCTGTGCTGCTAACTTGTTCCTAGACCACGGAGAAAGTCACAGTCCTCTCCCGTGCCTCAGTTTCCCCACCTGCGGCTGGCAGAACAGAGAACCCCTGCACTGAGGACAAGCTAAAGAACACTTTGCCAGAGCTGGGCCGTGAATGGCAGAGGCCCGGCCAAACCCCAGCCTGCCGGATCTTCCCCCACGGCTTCCCTTTCGATCAGCCCCGCTGCACTTCCTGTCCTACGCTGCACTTCCTGTCCTACACTGCACAGCCTGACCCCAGCCGTGGGGGGCGGAGCGACGGGGGAAGAGGCACTGGTGCTTCGTCCCTCCTGATGGGACGGAAGGCTCCATGTTTGCCCAGGCTGCTGGTGGGGCTTGACCAATCCCACCCGCTCTGTTCACAGGGCCCCAGGCCAGAGAACTTCCCCCCTTTTCGACACACCTCCAGTCTCGATTTCAAACCAGCCCCCGGCCAATGGGGCCAGCGGCTCCGTACGCTCCCTGTTCATTTCCAGCTCCCTGCCGCTGGACCTTTCCTCTGGCGCCTACCCTATGGCCGCCCGCTGCCCTTACACCTGCGCTCTCGCCAGCTCTCACAGCCACCCCCCGGGGACGTTCGCTGTTTACGTAGCTAACCCGTCCCCCCGGGCGGGCTAATGGCTCAGACCAGCGCCCCCCCAGGGACGGCAGCACATGGCTGGGGGGTGGGGAATGCCCTTGGATTTGGAAGGGGGGCTCCAA
The DNA here is from genome assembly GCF_027887155.1 of Malaclemys terrapin pileata. Classification (NCBI taxonomy): domain Eukaryota; kingdom Metazoa; phylum Chordata; order Testudines; family Emydidae; genus Malaclemys; species Malaclemys terrapin. Next base: position 16,353,259 of record NC_071527.1, on the reverse strand, counting down.
TTACAGGCCCAGTCTGGCACCTGCTGCTGTTTTAGGGGGTGTAATTGACATGGGTTGATTGCGATTGATCCCAGCTGGATCTCCAGGGGGCGCTGTCTACCTCACCCAGGGGGCCTGGTCCGAACAGGAGAAGGGTCTTTAGAGCCCATCCCCCAACGCCCCCTGAAACGGGTGACAGCCTGCAGCTCGCGCTCACATTCAGAGGGGCGGGGAGCCAGGACTCCGGGGTTCTATCCCCAGCTCGGGGAGGGGAGGGAAGTGGAGTGGTTAGAGCAGGGAGGGGCTGGGAGCCAGGACTCCGGGGTTCTATCCCCAGCTCGGGGAGGGGAGGGGAGTGGAGTGGTTAGAGCAGGGAGGGGCTGGGAGCCGGACTCCGGGGTTCTATCCCCAGCTCTGGGAGGGGAGGGGATTGGTTAGAGCAGGGAGGGTCTGGGAGCCGGACTCCGGGGTTCTATCCCAGCTCTGGGAGGGGAGGGGATGGGATTGGTTAGAGCAGGGAGGGGCTGGGAGCCGGACTCCGGGGTTCTATCCCAGCTCTGGGACGGGAAGGGAGTTGAGTGGTTAGAGCAGGGAGGGGCTGGGAGCCGGACTCCGGGGTTCTATCCCAGTTCTGGGAGGACAGTGGGGGGTAGTGGGTTAGAGACTGGTGAATGCAGCTCTTAGTGTCTCTCTACTGGGTGCCTGGCTGCTGTGCAGACACCAGAGCCCAGTTTGGGAAGGTGTCGCGTCGTGAGAGATCTCCCAGCACGGGGGGATCACTCGGGTGCTGAAGCCCCTTACCAAACCTGGGCCCTAAACAGGAACTGGCGCCCCCTGCGGGTGCCACCACGAACGTTGAACAATCCCGGCTGCTGGGTGAGAGGCGGCGCTGGAACAAAAAGCCCAGCAAGGCAGCCCTTGCTCCGGGGGACGAGCCCGGTGCGTCCATCAGACACGCCCCGGCAGCGCCACCACGGTTCTCTCAGCCCCCGGCTGGGCCCGGGACAAGGGGAGTTCGGGGCGGGGCGCAGCGGCCCATCATGGACGCGCTCCATAGGAGACAGCTGGGGGGCTGGGCAGTTGTTGTGTTTTATAGTCAGCTTCCATCGCGCTGTGATCTCCGGGGAGGTGTCAGGGCTGGGGGGGGGGGGAGGGAAGGAAAAGCTGATTTACTGCTTCAAATAAACAGCTCTGAGGGGACACGTGGTCCCTGGGGGTGGGCGGGTGTCTCTATTAAACACCCCCCCACACCCAAAGCAGCAACAACTGGAGTCATAACAGCCAGGCTGTGACGCGGGAGAGCAGCAGAGATCAAGGAGCATTGTCAAGAAGGGATTTTCAAAAATCCCCAATCCTCATTAACAGCTTAATTGGTGAAAGCTAATTGGCTTTCAGCCCTAGCTGCAGTTCATCTCCAATCCCAGCCGCCGTATAGTGCTGGGCAGTTTCACTTTCCGGGGCCCTGCAGCCTCACGCCTCTGTTGTTTATTCCACCCCTGCGCTACCCACTAGACCACACTCCTCTCCCAGAGCGGGGAACAGAACCCAGGAATCCTACCTGCCCAGATCTACCCACTACCCCACACCCCATCCCAGAGCGGGGAACAGAACCCAGGAATCCTGCCTGTCCAGATCTACCCACTACCCCACACCCCATCCCAGAGCAGGGAACAGAACCCAGGAATCCTGCCTGCCCAGATCTACTCCACACCCCACACCCCATCCCAGAGCGGGGAACAGAACCCAGGAATCCTGCCTGCCCAGATCTACTCCACACCCCATCCCAGAGTGGGGAACAGAACCCAGGAGTCCTGCCTGCCCAGATCTACTCCACACCCCATCCCAGAATGGGGAACAGAACCCAGGAGTCCTGCCTGCCCAGATCTACCCACTACCCCACACCCCATCCCAGAGCGGGGAACAGAACCCAGGAATCCTGCCTGTCCAGATCTACCCACTACTCCACACCCCATCCCAGAGCGGGGAACAGAACCCAGGAATCCTGCCTGCCCAGATCTACCCACTACCCCACACCCCATCCCAGAGCGGAAAACAGAACCCAGGAATCCTGCCTGCCCAGATCTACTCCACACCCCATCCCAGAGTGGGGAACAGAACCCAGGAGTCCTGCCTGCACAGATCTACCCACTACCCCACACCCCATCCCAGAGCGGGGAACAGAACCCAGGAGTCCTGCCAGCCCATCTCATGCTTTAACCATGAAGTCTCCCACCCTCTAGCAAGAGAAGCTTTGTCACATTTCTAGGCATCTGAAGCTTCCCAAGTTAATTTTGTTGGGGGCAGGCCGGGGCTGGGGGGGGGACGGGACGACGTGGAAGTGGGGCCCCAATGCCGAGCCTGAACTCCTGCCACACCCCTTTAACTGCCCCCCGCCGGTCGCCCCCTTACTGGATGGAATCCTCCATTTCCTTCAGAGACTTTTCGGCTTCTTCAAACTGCTCCCGGGCTTTCTGGGCGGCTGGAAGAGAGGGCAGGGAGGTGAGGCCAGGGGCCGGAGAAGGCCAGGTTGTTTTGCCTATGGTGTCCTCGGGGCGCAGCCACCTGGAGCACCCCCTGCAGGAAAGCAGCGGGACAGACGCCGCGGCCCATTTGATCCCTGGCTGCATTGAGGGCAGAGGCAAGTTTGCGTGGCCCGTTAGGAGCCGGCGTGGGACTTGCCAAGCTGCCTTCACGCAGGCCCAACAGCCGGCTGCTTCCTGACTTGTCTGCAGAGCCCCCCCCCCTCTTAGCAGCCCAGATCCAATGCTGAAGAGCCCCTCCCCCAATGCGAGGAACCGATCCAGCTCGCCCTGGGGCTGGTTCGGAAGATGGTTTCGCTGTGGCAGGCAGGTGCCCACCGCGGCAACCAGCAGGACTTGCCAGAGGCCGCGGCAGGTGGCCACGTGCTGCTCCTGCCTTGAAGCCAGCTGGGGCTCTGCTCCCCAGGCCGCCCCACATCGGCACCACCCCCTTAGCCTGCGGAGAGAAAGGTGTGCGGTAAACAACCTACTGCTCCTGCGGGACAGGCAGAGAGGGTCATTCTGCCGCCCATCTCCAGGTGCCCCTCCATCCCCCAACCGTGACTCCACTCAGACCCGTTTAACAGGGAGGGGGGGCTGAGACAGGGTGGCCCCGGGGATCGGGAAGGGGGCCATGAAGCCCTTCCATGGCTGGTGCCAACCCGAAGCCCAGGAAGTTAACGGGAAAACTGGAGCAGCGCAACTTCTACCCGCTGCTCACGAGAGAGGCAAGCGGGGCCCATGAAGGCCTGTTGGCACAGGCACACGCGAGTCCAGCACAGCGCCCCTGGGTGGAGGCTACCGCGCTTTGAATTCACACGCCAGCTTATTTGGGATTAGCGCCCCAGCAGACGACAGAACCCACGCCGGTCTGCTGTGTCGAGCCCAATGATCTGAACTAGCCGGAGCAAGCAGAGAGCAGTGGCTACTGGCCGTTCCCACAGCTTGGGCCCTGCGCTGCCCTCTCTCTTCACCCCTCACCTGGGCAAAGGGGTTCGCAGAGAGAGGGGACAGGCTTGTCGCTGGGACTGGAATCTGGAGCCCATTCCTGGCTCTGCCATCGATTCAGAGACCCCGGGCAAGTCACTGCATCTCTCTGGGAAATGGAGGCCAGCCCGGAAGCGGGGGTGGCAATCCCTCCAACGGCCATTCCACCATCCCCAGCGCATTCTCAGCAGATCTCAAAGCCCTTTACAAAGCGGCATTCTCGCCCTTTTTCAGATGGGGAAACTGAGGCATGGGGTGGGAAAGTGACTTGCCCAAGGTCACCCAGCAGGCCGGCGGCACAGCTGGGAACAGACTGTTTACTTTGTCTAATTACTGCTAAGTAGGTGATCTGGGAGGGGTTATTTATCCTTCCCCACCCCCACGGGCTCCCCATCCGTAGTTACCCTGGTTCCCATGCCCCCTCCCTGGCTTGACCTCACCTAGCAACGAGGCTTGTCTTTGCCGGGATACCCCAGCGACATGGGGGCGGGGGGAGGTTGGGGGGGACACGGCGGCATCTATCTCCTGATGGTTTCGGCTCAAGGTTGGCTGGAAGGTACTTCGATCAAACACACCTTCCCGGGCTCGGCGAAGACAAACTAATTGTGCCATCCGGCCTCCCCAGCTCCGCACACTTAGCTCAAGGCAGCGAATCTGGGGCAGAGCTAGGCACCGGAGCTCCACTCCCGAGCAGCCTCGGGTATCGATCGGCTTCCCGGAGGTCGCGGGCCCCGGAGAGGCAGCTGCACTTAGCCGGGCAGACGCTGACGAGGCTGCGTTCCCGGGGAGATGCCCGCTCCCCGGACACAGAATCCAGGCGCCTCTGGGGCCGCTCCTGCTGTTATACCGCGGCAGTAAAGTGCCCAGGCGTCTGTCTGGTCCATTTCACTGGACTCTGCATTGAAGTGTTGACAGCTCAGGTTGGAAGCCGTGATGACATCGGCAGCGAGGCGGCTGGGGGGGCCCCTACCAGAACTCCCCCTCTCTTTGGAACTGTAACCGGCCTGACACCCGGACCGGGATTCCGGAGGTCTGGGTTTGAATCCCGGCCCAGCGAGATGGTTCGGCCGCCCGTGTAATATTAACGTCGCAGAAACAGGGCTTGAATCTCTTCATGAGTTGAATGGGGCTCTGGAGTGAGCTGGATTCCCTGGGGTCTGGCCGCTGTCGCAGACAGGATACCGGGGTAGATGGGCCCCCCGGTCTGAGACAATCCCCACAGGCCTCATTTATTGCTGCACGTAACAAATGCTGGACATAGGGAGCCAAGAGACAGCTTGCGGGGAGCCCTGGCACGGCGGGCTGCCAGCAGCCAAGCCCCCAACGAGCAGAGAAGGGGCCGGACGCAGCCCGGCGGAGAAAAGGCGACACGCGGCTGTGCTGGAATAGCAGCGTGGCAGAGGGGAAGCGGAGCCACCAGGACTGGACAGCCCCGGCTTCGAGCCCCTGCCCCTCCGGGGTCCCCTCGCTGCATCGTTACCCCGGGGGATCGGCCCGGGGCGGCCTTGCCCGGCGGTGAGTGTCCCCACTGCAAAGCACTTGACCGGATGCGGCCTGCGGCACCCCGTGCTGAGCCGCTCAGGGGTGCTTTCCCAATCACTGGGGGAAACTTGTCTGCCCCTCAGGGGCATTGTGGGAAGGGTGCAGGAGGACTAGGAGCCCGTGAGCATTGCCAGGCGGGCGGGTTCCAGCCAGGCTCCGACGACGTCACCCAGCGCCCCGTGGCAGGACTAGCTCCAACGGGCCCAGCTGGCTTGAGCCCAAAGCACCCCAGCTAGAGATGCGTGTGGACAGGAGTCGGGTGAGGGGCAGCCCCGAGTTACACCTCGCCCTAGGAGCAGTGAAGGCCAGTCCTCGGCCTCTCTGAGCCTCAGTTTCCCCCAGCTGCCCCTGGGGATAACCGCACCGCACTGCCCTGCCTCCCAGCGGGTCGGAAGGAGACATACGTTAACGCTCCTGAGGCGCTAGAGACGGAGAGCTGACAGCAGATGACACGCAGCGAGGGCGGCCGCCAACACTATGGAGGACAGAGCTAAGATTCAGGGGGAGAACTGGGCTACAAACAACAAAATGACAAACCTAAGGTGCTGCCCTCGGGGAAGAAAAACCGACTGCCCAAATACAGACTGGCGGAGAACTGGCTTGGCAATAGCCCTGCTGAGAAGCATCTGGGACTTGTGGTGCCTCCCCGCCACGACACGAGTCAGCAGCGCGCTAAGTGCAATTTTAGGCTGCCTTGACAGAGGCCTCGCATGCAAGTCACGGGAGGCGAGTCCCGCTCTGCTCAGCGCCGGCTGGGCCTCAGCCGGAGGCCGGTGTCCAGGGTTGGTCACCCATGTCTAGAAAGGATGGAGAGAGGCTGAAAAGGACCCAGAGGCGAGCGACCAAGGTGATCAAAGGGATGGAACGCCAGCCACGCGAGCGAAGCCTGAAGGAACTGGGGACGCGGAGTTTGGAAAAGAGGAGATTGAGGGGGACTTGAAACGCTGCCATAAAATAGCCGGAGAAAAGCTGTTCTCTCTTGGCACAGAGCGCAGGACAAGGGGCAACGGGTTCAAACTACAGCAGAGCAGATTTTGATTCAATCGTCGGGAAAACTTCCGGACTGTAAGAACAGGAGGACCAGGGACAACCTTCACTGGAGGGTTTTGAAAGGGGGCTGGACAGCCACCTGTCCGGGATGGTTTAAGACACAACAAACCCTGCATCTTGGCAGGGGGGGAGACGGGATGACCCTCCCAACCCTATGATTCTACGGCCAGGCCACAGCAGCTGACAGATGGGTTCCACACCACTCCTCTAGAGGAGCGGTTTGCTCTCTGTGCATACAGCGCCTTGCACACTGAGGTCCTGGTCCCTGTCGGGCTCCTGAACGCTACCTAATAAATCAGATTCTCACGGCCCTGCCGGCGCTGTCTCAAAGCCAGCCGCCTCCCCCCGCGCTGCTCTGTGCAAAGAGTTCATTACAAGGAGGCGATGAGTCAGCTTCCCCCCGCCCCTCTCCCTCGCTGCGGAACGCAGAACTAGCTGCCGGAACAGATGGGGAAATGGGGGCTGGCAGGGGCGCTGCCATGAAACGGGGGCTTTCAACGCCCGAGAGACGGCAGAGGACCGCCACCGGCGCAGGTTGCGGCGGGAGCAATAAGGCGGGGGGGGAGTTTGGCGCAGGGCCGGTTCGCTAACGTACCCTCCATCCTGTGACGGGTGGGTGGCCCCGGACAGGGCACGTGGCCCGGGGTTAGCTCGCTGGAAGTGCCGAGCTCCGGCCATTCCTGAAGTCGGCCCCATCTTGGGATTCTGCACCCAGAGCTCCCGGGCAGGAGGATCCCGAGATCCCAAGATGCGAGATCGGCTTGGCTGGCTCCTGGGTTACAGGCCGGAGCATTCCACACTGTTCCCTCAGCATTGGGCCCGATGAAATGTGCCTGTGGGTCGCGTGGGCAGAGCGTAACCCATGGCCGGGGCACGGAAGCCAAGGCGCTCTGGCTGTACAGATACCATCCAGGGAATGGCCGGGGGAAGGGGCTCGCTCTGCCTGTGGGGAAAGAAAGGTGCCCTGGTCGCAAAGCTAAGAAGTGAAGCAAATTCTGGCTAGAGAAAGGACGGCCCAGTGGTTAGAGCGCTAGCCTGTCTGACCTGGGCTCCAGGCCCAGCTCCACCACAGACTCCCTGTGCGATCGTGGGCAAGTTTGACGAAGTGGGAATATTCTTAATGTTTTCTCTGAATACTGTGTGGGTGCCTCAGTTTCCCCTATGCCTTTCTTAAGTATCGAGGTGGTGGGATAAGGAGGTGTGATTCTTGCAGAGCCCGAGTGGGCCAGTGTGATGGTGTCTGCACAGAGAATGGCCCACGCCCTGTCTCCTGATGGCCTGGGCCCCTCCCCTGCAAAGGTGCCAACTGAGGGTGTTGGAGAACAAAGCGATCAGGTGACCTCCTGGCCTGGGAAAGAGACAAAGGCCAGAGGAGGGGCTGGAGACTTTCAGTTTGGAGCTGGCTGGGGAAATGGAGGGGGGCCAGACGGGGCTCTGGCCTCCCTGGCTCCAAGATGGACCTGACTCAGGGGTCCTGTTTCCTGTACCTACAAGCTCTGGTTTGGACCGTGTTCCGGTCATCTAATAAACCTTCTGTTTTACGGGCTGGCTGAGAGCCACGTCTGACTGCGGAGTTGGGGGGCAGGGCCCCCTGGCTTCCCCAGGACCTCGAACCCCTCCCCGTCACTCAGCAGCGTTGCTGTGCACCCCTAATCAGCTGCCGAGCCACCCCTCAGAGGTGGCTGCCCAGTTCCCACGCTCCTTGGGACTGAAAGGCGTTGCGTGAGCACGAGTCACGACCCATCGTTATAGCTTTGCCTTCTGCCTCTGGCCCAGACCGTTGAAGGTACTGAGGTGCCCAACTCCCCTTGAAACCGAAGGGAGTTAGGCGCCTACGTATCTTCGACGATCTGGGCCTGTCTTGGGCAGGGCGACCGGCTCCAGAAGGGAACCAGCGGCGAGCCCTCGAGCCCGAAGGAGGCGAGAGGAACTGGTGAGTTCTTGGATCCGCTCTGACTCACTCGAAGACACCAATCGGATCGGCTCCTCCCGCCCACGCACGAGCAGCCTGGAGACGCTGCGCACCGCGGCACGCGCTCGATCCCTCTTAGCGCTAATGGCTTTTGTTTACAGATCAGGTAGCACGTTCAGCCAGCGGTAAGCCCATAAGCCTGCTGGAGATGGTATTTAAAGAGACAATCGGGGGGAATAAAAGGAGTTATTCGGGTTTGTACCCAAAGCGAGGACGTGGCAAGGAACCCGTTGCTGGGGGCTTCTGCACCCCTGGGTGGGGAGCCCAGCTGCTAGTGAGGGACGCCGGTAGACGCGCTTTGACTTCGGTTGGTCACGGCGTGACCCCTGAGCCAAGAGAAGCAGCCGACGCCGACGGGCTCACGTGACTGCTGGCATTTGGACCAGGCTTCGGGACGCGGGGAGGGGGGTGGCAAAGTCACGCGGCCACGAGGGGCGACCCCAGTTTGAATTCTGGATCCGGCTAAGGGATCTGGGGACCCCCCTGCGGCCTGCTACATACACGGAGCTTCCCCTAATGGGGCTGGGATGTCTGTACAGGGACACTGGCAACCAGAAGTCGAATTATTCAGCACCCTATTGGCACATTCAGGATCCCGCTGGGGGAGAATTCCCCACCCACCCCCCGTGGGCAGGTTCTGGCCTTGAGTTAAAGCCTTACCGTCGATGAGGGCCTGTGTTGCTTCATCGTAAGGGGGCATCTTCTCCGCCTCGTCCTCCTCCGCTGTCTTGTCGGACGGCTGCTTGGCTGGGGGGACCTGAAGGGGAACAGGGAAGTTGGATGGGAAGGAACCCTGGCTTGTTGCGGGCGGAGCAGGGGGGGAAGAGGTTGCAGGGAGTCCCTGAAAGGCAGGCTGCCCTCTAGTTCTATGCAATGAGCCAGCGGAACTCACTGCCACAGGAGGGCACGGAACTCGGCAAGAGGGGCTGGGTGTTTAGACGGAGAACGAGCAAGGGTTCGAACCGCCCCTGCCCCCTCCCCTCTGGGATGGGGGTTCGGAGGAGCCTGTCCCTGGGGGCTGGTTATCCCACCTCCTTCTGCAGAGGCGACGGGATGCCGGGCTAGATGGGCCTGTCCCAGTCCAGTGATCCCAATGCTCCCGTGGGGTCACTTGCACGTCCCCTGGGGGACAGGAGAGATACTGGTGGGGAGTCGCAGGGATTTAGGAGCCTGAACCCTATCAGTTTCCTCATGCCCCTAATTTCCACCGGGGCTCGGGAGACCCCGGCAGGCTGGCAGGAGGGAGAGTCAAGCAGCTGGGAATAACTTCCCTGTTCCCCTTCTGGTCCCCCCACCCAATTGAGTGCCAGGGGGCAATCAGGAGGCGTCACTCGTGGGGAGATCGCTGGGGGCTCCGGAGAGATCCTGGGGGCTCCGATCTCTGCCCCAGCTGGCCCGGATCCACGAGGGCCAGGTCACAGCCCCTCCCCTGCGCTACCTTCGGCTCCTCTTCGTTGCTCTCGTCATCGTCGCCCTCCTCCTCTTCCTCCTCATCGTAGTCGTCCTCGGGAGCCGGCTGCTCCAAGGGCAGGTCCGGCTGGGGCTCCGGGGCCTCTTCTCTCGGGGCCTCGGGCAGGGGAGCGGCGTCGGGCAGGCCCTGGAAGCACACGGCAGCCACAGGCCAGCATCAGCGCAGCACCCGGCTGCTCCCCGACGCTGCCAAGCAGGGTCTAAGAGGAGAGGGGATGAGGCAATGCGCACGGGGGCTGGACTCCTGGGCTCTTTCCTGTCCCCAGCCTGGGGACTGAGCAGGGGGCAGTGATCAGCCTACCGGGCCACCACCCTGCTGCGGGGGCGTCACTGCCCCACACCGTGCCTCAGTTTCCCCACCTGCACAACGAGGACAACGATCATCAGTTACTTTGTGAAGCACTTTGAGCTCCACTGACGAAAAGCACGAGAGAAGAGCAAGGGAAACCGAGGCACCGATGGGGGAAGTGACTCGCCACCGGGGGCGCATCCACCGATCATCTCATCACGCTGCACACTGCCAGGGGGCTTCACACCCGGTCACTGGTGACGTTGGCAACACCACATGTCCGTGAGCTGCGTGTTAGTGCTGTAAGAGCTAGGGAAACTGAGGCACACAGCCCACCCAGCTGGTCTACGGCAGAGCCAGGAGCCGAACGCAGGTTTCAGTCCATGCTCTATCCACTGGACAGTGCTGCCAGGGGCTTGCTATGTTATTCCAGACAGAGATGGATGCAGAGGCCCCCTTGGAGGAGGGCCGGCCCCAGAGCACTGACCTCGGGCTTGTAGTTCTCCTTGATTGCAGCCCACACGGCGTCCCGGAAGCTGGAGGCGTCGGCCTGCAAGGCGTTCCCCAGAAGAGTCTGGAAGAGAAGCCCTGAGGCTTGAGTACGGCCGGGCACAGCAAGGCCTGTGGGACTCACTGCCACTGGATGCAGATGAGGCCAAGAGGAGGGCAGTACTCAAAACCAGACTGCGACACCGAGCACGGGGCGGCAGACCGGACGTGTCGGGTTAAGTGCGGAAGGGGCTACACAGGCCCTGAGTCCCACCCTGGAGCTGATCTCTGACTGGCAGGACTGGAAGGCAGCCGCCCCTCCGCGGAGAGAGTTAACCCAGCGTCGCCTCCTACAGGGCTTCTTCCTCTGCAGCAGCTGAGCAGAGCCGGGGCTAGCAGAGAGGCAGGCTGGGCCAGTGGGCTCAGCCACTGTCTCCCTGGCTGACTTCTGAATCGCTCTGCGCCTCAGTTTCCCTATCTCTAAAGTGGGGACAACCATCCTTCCTTTTCCCTACCCTGTTGGGCAGGGTCCGTCTCTCGCTAGAGGTCTGTGCTGTGCCTCGCTCATTGGGGTCTCTCAGATCTGTGCTGTGGTTGACACAACGGAGGGCCCCCCAGAGCTTGGGGTGGGGCCGTCTGTGAAGCGCCTGGCACACCAGCAGCCCCCAGATCTCAGCTGGAGCCTCTAACCGCTACCGCAATGCACCACGTAGATTGCTCCCTGGCCCGACAGGACAGCCGCCTTCCAAAATTCCCCCGGGGAAGAGTCGATTTCTAGGGGCGAGATCCCATCCGGGGGGAGCGGGACAGCAAGTGCCTCCCACGGCGGGTACGGGTTGCACCAAGGTGCTGGCGATCCGGTGCCGAGCCTGCAAGATCGACGGCCCGCTGGCAGAGCCGGGGGCACGGGGCGCCGGGCAGGGCCGCGTGGGGCCAGCCGGACAAGAATCCCGCTGAAATTCGGGGTGTCCCTAGGGGAACGGGATTCTGCTCAGGCTACCAGCATTTTTCTGGCCTACTAAGGCAGCCAATCCAAGCCAGTTAATGCTGCCCGGCGTTCTGGGCCGAGGCCGGATTCCAACCGGCGACCCAGAGCACCTGGTGGGAGAGGAAGCTACTCAGTCCCCAGAGAAAAACAGAGCTGAAGGGGGGAACCCTCCCCCCAACAAAACACCCTCAGTATCGGAGCAGCAAGGACGCCTGCCTGTGAGCTGTTACTGCCACCTGCTGGAGAGCAGGGGGAACGGACGCTGGTGGCCCAGAGCCGTTCTGGTCCCTTGGGGGCAGTGGAATTGGGTTTTGGTGGGTTGGGGGCCAGAAGGGACCGAGCTGAATTTCTGCAGGTTTCATGGCGGCCGCAGAAGCAAACCCAGTAGCCCAAGCGCGAGCTGGGTGGAGCTCTGCCTTTGTAACGGGATCAGTGGGATTTCACTGCAAATGGGGTGGGGGGGGGGCGAGCTTTGTGGGAAAGGGTCTCACCCCAGCCAAACGTAGCACTGTTACATGATGGTAGTGGGAGCTCATGATGGTAGTGGGAGCTGTTAAGCAGTGGCTGCTTCCCACCCCAGAGGTGGCTGCATTTCAGTGCAAGGTGAAGTGAACCCTGGGTAGAGTTTACCAATCAGATGAGCATGGGATTCTATCTGGAGGGGAGCGGGGTCTAGTTGGTTAGAGCAGGGGGGCTGGGAGTCAGGACTCCTGGGTTCTATCCGCAGCTCTGGGAGGGGAGTGAGGTCAGTGGTTAGTGCAAGGGGCGGGTCTGGGATTCAGGACTCCTGGGCTCTTTTCCCAGCCCTGTGAGCGCGCTGTGTCGTGCCACCGACTCTGCAAACTTGGTCAAGGCCCTTCCCTGCCTCAGTTTCCCTGTTGGTGACTGGAGGACAACCCCACCTGGAGGGTTAACGTGAGACGCGCTAAGAACTGTCTGGCACATCACTGCGCCTCCGTCCTGGGAACGCCGTCCCCTCCGTACCTGGGCTTCCGTTTCCGAGAGGGTCCCGTCTCCATCCACATCCAACTCCACGTGGGTCTGGAGCTCGGCCACCGACACCCTGCGGCCAGGAGAAGCGGGAGGGGAAAGACCAGACAGGATGTGTGAGCCGGTGCCCTCTGTGCGGAGGGCAGATGCGGAGGCAATGAGGCGAGGGGCCAAGCAGGTGGAGAGGAGCCTGCCCCACATGCCCCTCTGCCCATCTCCTTTGGGACTTTGAAACAAACCGGGGGGCAGGAGTCTGCCCCCCATGTTAGCTGCCACCTCACCGACCCACGCGGATGGGTCACCTCTGACCTGCGCCCCTTGCCCGGCTGCTCAGTGCGGCTGGCTCCCCCCACCTGTCCAAGAGCTCGGAGGCTGTAACTCAGTGCTGGCCTGTTCCATCAGCAATGAGCCCCGTCTGCCTGGGTGAACTGAGCTCCCCGGACCCTGGGCATTGCCTGACTCTACCAGGGCAGGGGGGGATCTTTCCCTGGGGCAGGTTAACCCAGCACCACCGGGGGGAGACTGGCGGAGGGGAGGGGCCGGGGGAGATGGCAGCAGGGATCGAAGGCAGAGTCCACGGGCAGCTGAGGTCTCAGCCTCACCCACTTCTGGGAGGGGCAAAGGCACCAGCCAGGCCAGGCCCTACTGAGGGGCGCTGCTCTGGGGTATACAGCAGGGAGCACACACTACTGGGGGGCCTGGGGGGGGGACAGAGGGCCTCAGCACACAGGCAGGGGGCGCTGCTCAACCCTCCCCTCAGCGAGACCCAGACTCACAGGCCGTCCCCGTCATCGTCCAGCTCCTGGAAGGCTTCGCTGGCTTGGGCCTGCTCCCGCGCCGCCTTCTCGGCCGCTTTCTGTTCTGTGTGGGACCAGCCACAGAGCTCCGGTTAGAGCACAGCGCCCCCTGCCAGCCCCCCACCCAGGTCCCAGTGTCCCCCCCGTTGGGGCCCCAGCACACATCTCCCCACTAGTCCCCGCTCCTCTCCCGGAGGAAGGCACAGAACCAGGGGGCTGGCGCCCCGTTCCCTGACCTAACCAGTCTGCTGCACTCCCCGGGAAAGGGAAGCCCGACTCCCGCTCTGGTGCTCTGCCCACTGGGCCCTGTTGCCTTTCACAGCAATGCTCCCAGCCCCACAGAGCCTGCCGGGGACTCTCCCCCTCCCCCAGAGCCCCACGGAGCAGGCACCGCCCTCCCGATCCCCCAGAGCCCTCCCCTTCCCCCAGTGCTCCATGGCACCCTCCTCTCGCTCCCCCAGAGCCCCATGGAGCAGGCACTGCCCTCCCCCTCCCCCAGGGCCCCACGGAGCAGGCACCGCCCTCCCCTTCCCCCAGTGCTCCATGGCACCATCCTCTCGCTCCCCTAGAGCCCCATGGAGCAGGCACTGCCCTCCCCCTCCCCCAGGGCCCAACGGAGCAGGCACCGCCCTCCCGCTCCCCCAGAGCCCTCCCCTTCCCCCAGTGCTCCACGGGCCCTCCCCTTCCCCCAGTGCTCCATGGCACCGTCCTCTTGCTCCCCCAGAGCCCCATGGAGCAGGCACTGCCCTCCCCCTCCCCCTCCCCCAGGGCCCCACGGAGCAGGCACCGCCTCCCCTTCCCCCAGTGCTCCATGGCACCGTCCTCTTGCTCCCCCAGAGCCCCACGGAGCAGGCACTGCCCTCCCGCTCCCCCAGAGCCCTCCCCTTCCCCCAGTGCTCCATGGCACCGTCCTCTTGCTCCCCCAGAGCCCCATGGAGCAGGCACTGCCCTCACCTTCCCACTTCTTCTGGTGAATCTCCTTGGCTTCCTTTTCTGGCTTCTCCGCTGCCTCCTTCACCGATCTCAGCGTCTCCACTTGCTCCTCCAGAGACTTCTTCCCCTCCTGTAACTCCGCCAGTGACCTCTGTGCAGAGGGGGGTGGGGGTGTTAGGGAGCAGACCGGGCCCATCCTGCTCAGCATGGGGGTCAGGGAGTAGGCCGGGCCAGGCCCGCCCCGCTCAGCGTGGGGAGGGAGGGAGGGGGTCAGGGAGTAGGCCGGGCCCGCTCCGCTCAGCCCTCACCAAGCAGTGGCCTCTGTCCAGCTAGGGGGCTCAGGCCCTCAGGCCACAGCTTCCCCCTCCGCCCCCCCAGATTTCCCCTCATCACCCGTTGCAGGGATCATCTCTGTTTCACACGCAGGGGACTGAGGCATTGGGGGTGGGGGATGCAGCGACTGGCCCAAGGCTGCCCAGCAGCTCAGCGGCAGAGCCGGGAACTGAACCCAGGAGTCCTGATTCCCTGTCCATCCTCCTCCCGGATCGAAGCCTACACCACCCCCTGCCCTGCGGCTGGGAGCAGAACCAGCCCCTCCTCTGGGCCACGCTCCCTCACCATGGCTACAGCTACGCTGCAGAGCCAGGCGGGCCCGGCACAGACTAGGAACCCCGTCTGTGGTAGGTTCACAGACCACACTGGCTTGGGGCTGCCCTCACTCCCTGCCTGCAGCGTCAACGGACCCAAGCAAGCGACACGGACGAGCTCCCCCCTTGGCAGCCGGGCCCCGGGCGCGCTCCTTGCCCACGACCCGGCCGGTCTCACCAGCGCAGGGACCCGGCCCCCAGCTCGCCCACCTCCTCACCTGTTTGTCTTCCCTGCCCTTGCTCGCTTCTTCAATCAGCACCTGTTTGAGCTGGAAGCCTTCCCTGGCCACCTCTGCCATCTGCGCCAGCGCCTCCCGCTCCTTCCGGCCCATCTCTCTGCACGGGGTGGGGGAGAGGAGAGAGGCCCCAGGATCAGCCAGCAGTACCAGGGACTGAGCCTGGGACCGCTGGATCTAAGGGCACGAGATCTCCTGCCAGACAGAGACCCCGGGGCTGTGAGTCACACCTAGAGAGGGGCACCACGTGGTCACGGGCTGGGTTAGCAGGTGCAGCGGAGGTGGGGCGCCCCAGGCGGCAGCTGGCTACTGGGCTGGCGCAGGGACGGGCCCTCCCCGGTCAATTTTGCTGTCAGCGATAGGCGCCGAAGTTTAAGCTTCCCCCAGGAGCTGACAGGGTAAAAAGCCAAGTTCCCTGCTCGGAGCAGGGCCGGCTCCCCCACCCTGTACCACGAAGCAGTGTCCCACCCCAGGGCCCCACTGACCCCAAAGTGGCTGCTTTGCTGAGACAGGGGGTTCCAGCTCGGGGGGCGATTTCTGTGAGGCGACGTCCACGTGCTGGGTACTGGACTAACCCCCCAGGACAAGGCACTAAACACAGGGGAGCAACTCAACGGGAAGCAGAGCCCTCGAGGGGAAAGGGCCCATGGCCCACTCCCCATCCCTGAGCCAGCCACTTCCCCGCCCTAGGGCCAGATCAGAGCCCGCGCCCCCTAGAGGGGAAAGGCCCCACGTCCCCCGAGCCATCCAGTCCCCCTAGACCATGGGCGGGCAAACCTTTTGGCCCAAGAGCTGCATTGGGTTTCGGAAATTGTATGGAGGGCCAGTTAGGGGAGGGGGCCGTGGCCCAGCCCCCACCTCCTATCTGCCCCCCCCGCCTCCCGGGACTCCTGCCCCATCCACACACCCCCGCTCCCTGTCCCCTGACCGGCCCCGGCCCCCGGCCCCCCGCCGCCCCATCCAACCCCTCCTCTCATTCCTGACAGCCTCCGAGATCCCTGCCCCCATTCAACCCCCTATTCCCCTCCCCGACCCCTACCCAAACCCCCGCCCCTGACCACCACCCTGAACTCCCCTGCCCTCTATCCAACCGCCTCTGCTCCCTGCTGCCTTACCATACTGCCTGGAGCACCAGTGGCTGGCAGCGCTACAGCCGGACCACGCTGCCACCACGCAGCTCAGAGACTGGGTCAGGCCGGCTCTGCAGCTCTGCTGTCCCGCCGCCCAGAGCACTGCGCCGGTGGTGGGGTGAGCTGAGGCTGTGGGGGAGGGGCCGGGGGCTAGCCTCCCGGGCCAGGAGCTCAGGGGCTGGGGCAGGACGGTCCCGCGGGCCGTAGTTTGCCCACCCCTGCCCTAGATGAGTCTGACCCCGACCCTGGGCTCTTACTTGCAGGTGTTCTCGCACACGAAGCCGCTGTTGTACTCGTCCGTGGCGTCGCAGCAATCTGAAAGCGAGACAACAGCGGCCGTGATGGCCCCGCCCTGAGCCCCCAGGTGGTCTCAGGCAGAGCGGCCCCCCAGCCCCCGAGCAGGGGCGGCCCAGCTTACCGCAGACGCCGTCGTTGACACGGGAGGAGGGGATGTACTGCGGCCGGTAGCCGGCGTTGGTGCAGTGAAACCGGCCGTTGGGGCAAGCCGAGGTCCCTGAAAGACACACAACAGCCCTGGTGGTTGGCAAGCACAGACCTGCAGCGGGCAGCTGCCCAGTCTCCTTGCCCTCAGGGCCGGGCTTCACAGCAGACGCAGCCCGAGTCCCATCCACACCCTCCCGCCATGGCTAACGCTCCAGCGAGCGCAGCCTGCCAGCCCAACCACTCTGCAGCGTGGCTGCAGGGGGCTGACAGGCCTCCAACGCCTTCCCACCCCCCAGGGCAGATTCTCCCCCAGTTCCCTGGGACAGCACCCACCGAGCGGCTCAGCCACGGGGCGCGCTTAGTGCGCGGTAGCGAGGACAGAGCAACGCGAGGCTTATTTCAGAGCATCGAACGCCAGAAGGGATCACCTGGCCCGTCCTCCTGGCCAGCACAGACCGGGGACCGTCTCCCAAGACTGGTCGTGATTTCAGTCACTCCCCTCTGGAGGCCAAGCTGTGCCACGGGCACAGACCAGGAGAGACTGAGGTGTCCCCGGGGCCTCCATGATGGCAGGGAATTGACTAGATGAGACGTGCCGAGCCACGCTTGAGGGGAGCCAACGACACCCCCTCAGTCCCCTCCCCTCCTCCATGCCTCCCATCATGCCCCCCCGCAGCTGCCTCGTGTCCTCTCTCCCCAACTCCCCGCATGTGCCCCCTGCTCTTTCAGGCAGGACCTGCCTTGGCGGGCACAGCCCCACGCCAACACGGCAGCTAGCAACAGCGAGTGGGGGGGGGGGGGGCACGCTGCTGCCTTACCGGCAGAGGGGCTCACCAGCTCGTCACCCACCTGGCTCGTCCGAGCCGTCCTGACAGTCGCAGTAATCGTCATTGACCCACTCGAAGGCGATGGTCGAGGACCCGTCCAGGCAGGTGAACGGCTTCGATTCCTCGTAGAAGTGATGGTCTGGGAGGAAGAGAACCAGAGATGTGACAGGGAAGGGGGATCTGTGGAGAGTCACCCACAACCCCTCCCTCTCGGGGCCTGCGCTTCCTCCAGACCTCACCCAATGGGCCTGGAGGAGGAGTGACCACTAGGCCAGCTTTCCTGCCACGCTGCCCAGGTGGCAACTAACCAGGGCTCCCCGAGGCTCGGCACACGGCTCAGGGTTGCTTCTTGGCTCCAGGCCCATGGCTCCAAGTACTCGGACAAGCTGTCACCCACCAGGCCCGCCCTCACGGTGCCCGCAGTCAAGGGAGGAGGGGCGGCTCATTAAGAACGCCCCGATTTTAACAAACAGGTTGCAGAGTTTTTACTCTGCCACCCTCACTTGCCAAATAGAAGGCAACTTGACTGCTGCCGTCCCCCAGGCCTCACAGGTGGAGCTGCGGCTAGTAGTTAGAGTAGGGGGCTGGGAGTCAGGACCCCAGGTTCTCTTCTGAGATCTGAGAAGGGAGTGGTTACAGCAGGGGGGGTGCTGGGAGTCAGGACTCCTGGGTTCTATTCCCAGGTCTTGGAGAGGCCTGGGGTCTAGTGATTAAAGCAGGGGTGGTAATTCAGGACTCCTGGGCTCTAGTCCTGGCTCTGACCCCGATTTCCCAGAATACCTTGGGGGTAAGCACTCTTCTGCTCCGTGCCTCAGTTTCCCCATCTAGTTAAATACCATCTACCTTGGAGGGGGATTATGGGGCCCAGAACCTCCATGAAACCGAGAGCCGCTAGCCAATGGTGGAGGTGCCTGGGTGGATGCAGCGCTCTCCCCACATAAAGGGGAACTCTGGAAGGAGATGACAAAGGGGCATTTCCTTTAACTAGCCATGCCCCCAAGCACTTTTTAAAGGGCCAGGGACCCAATTCACTATGGGACTGGGTGACAGCTGCTGGTCACTCACTGGTCAAAGAGACCCCCCGGGGTCGCTTCACCTCCACGGCGGAGGCCAGGGCGCTCAGGACCGGCAGCAGCAGCGGCAGCAGCATGATCAACACGCAGGGGCACCAGGTCCTGCTGGGGAGGGAAGACAAGGGAGCCAGTGTAGCCGGTTGATTCCTCTGCACCATTCCCCGGGGGGGGGCGGGCGGGGCTCAAATCCTATATAGGCCCCTGTAGGAACATGCCCCTGGACAGCTCAATACCTGCGGAGCCTGCAGCGCCCTCCCCAGCTCCTTCCCCACTGCGGGGCACAGTCTGCAGCCCCATAGCGGCCCCACTCCCGCTGAGGCCCCTATAGACCCAGTTCCTGTCTCTCACCCAGGGAGGCCTCTATAGAACTGAGCTCACCCCCCCGCTCCCCAAATCAGGGCCCCTATAGATCCCGCCCCTCACTGCGGCCCCATAGATGCAGCCCAGCCCCATCCATCCCCCAGAGACCCCTACAGACCAGCCCCTCCCCCACTGAGGCCCCTATAGAGGCCCAGCCCCTCCCTCCCCCACTGAGGCTCCTATAGAGACCCAGCCCCTCCCCCTCTGAGGCCCCTATGGACCCAGCACCCCTCTCTCCCATGGAGGCCCCTATAGAATAGAACTCACCCCCCATCGGGGCCCCTATAGATGCAGCCCCACGGAGGCCCCTATAGACCCAGGCTCGCCCCCCCCCCCCACGGAGGCCCCCACCGACCCAGCCCCCCGGTACCCGAGGAAGGGGCGGAATCCCCGTGGAGAAGGGTCCAGGGTCCACGCCAGTGAAACCGGAAGTCAGCGGCGGCTCACATCCGCTTGGGCGCCCACAAAAGGACGGAGGCGGGCGAGACAAAGGAAACGGCGTGTTCGGGCCGCCATGTTGAGAGTGGCATGGCTGGCCCCGGCTCACTGGCGGGCGGCCATCTTGGATGTGGCGGAAGTACCTGTCTCCCCCCCCCCAACATGATGGTGTTGGATGCGCCGCGCTTTGGCGGCCACCTTGAATGTGGCGGAAGTCGTCCAGCCAATACTAGCAAGGGGGACTAGGGAAGGGGGAGAACAGGATGCCTCCCAGTCTCCCCCTCCTCCACTGGATGGCGGCGGACGGGGCAGCCCGCGTACCTCGCTCCCACCCAGAGCGTCAGAGCCTGGTGACCTTCTTCCCATCATGCCCCGCGCCCTGGCGGCCAATGGGAGGCTTTGTATCGGAGTTGGTTGCCATGGCGAGCTGGGCGGGGGGTGTTGGATGGGGAGCAGGGCCTTGGAGGGGCGCAGAGGCGGCTGCAGGGGAGCAGGGCAGGACCCAGTGGGGCTTGGGGGGCGGGGGAAGCTCGGGGCACTGAGGGGAGCGGAGCCACCCGCTGGGGTTCCCCCCCACCTATCTTGGGGTGCCCCCTCCCTGCCCCAGGGTGCCCCTCTTCCTGTCCTGGGGTGCCCCCATTTGCCCTAGGGTGCCCCTCTCCCTGCCCAGGGTGCCCCATCTGCCCTAGGGTGCCCTTCTTCCTCTCCTAGGGTGTCTCTATCTGCCCCAGGGTGCCCCTCTTCCTGTCCTGGGGTGCCCCCATCTGCCCTAGGGTGCCCCTCTTCCTGTCCTAGGGTGTCCCCCACCTACCCCGGGGTGCCCCCATCTGCCCTAGGGTGCCCCTCTTCCTGTCCTAGGGTGCCCCCCACCTACCCTGGGGTGCCCCCATCTGCCCCAGGGTGCTCCTCTCCCTGCCCAGGGTGCCCCCATCTGCCTTAGGGTGCCCCTCTTCCTGCCTTAGGGTGCCCCCCACCTACCCTGGGGTGCCCCCATCTGCTGTAGTGTGCCCCCTCCCTGCCCAGGGTGCTCCTCTGACAGTCCTAGCGTGCCTCTGTGCCTCGCCACCCTGCCCTCCAGCAACTCCCTAGTGCCAGGGGGCTGCAATCACCATGCCTGCAACGCTGGACCCTGCCGGGGTGAAGCCCCCAGTCCACGAGCAGATCTCAGAGCTGCAGAATAAGATACAGCTCCTAGGTACGTAGCTGTTCCGCAGCCGCTTGCACGCACTGGGGGGTGGGGTGGGGGGTTGTCCTGGGGGTGAGCAAGAGAGCAGGGCAGGGGTCAGCATTCAGAAGGGGGTGAGGTCCCCATGTGTGACTCTCCATCTGCATCAGTGCTTCCTTCTCAACTCAAGCTGCCCCCAGCGTGCTGTTAACCCAGGTCACAGAGTGGGGTGGAGGGGGTTATATTCTTCCCTCCAGCAACAGCTTTCTACACAGCAAAATCCAGCCCCAGGGGATGTTGAGGAAGAATAATCCCTACCTCTTATATAGCGCGTCTCATCCGTAGACCTCAAAGCGATTTACCAAGGCGGCCGCTACCATTATCCCCATTTTACAGAAGGGGAAACTGAGAGAGCAGGGAAATGGTTTGTGTGAGGTTGCCCAGTAGGCCAGTCGCAGAGCTGGGAATAAACCCAGGTATCCTGAGTGTCCCAGTCCAATGCTCCATCCCCTAGGACTAGGTAGGGGCGGTGAGGAGAGCAGAGGTTCTTTACCCACACAGCGTTTAGACTCTGGAACTCCCTGCCACTGGATGGCGCAGAGGTAGAGATCGGCAGGATTGGAAGAAGGACTGGCTATGGATAGGGCCCTACCAAATTCACGGGCCATTTTGGTCAATTTCAGACGTAGCATTTTAAAAATAGTAAATTTCGTGATTTCAGGGATTTAAATCTGAAATTTCACGGTGGTGTACAGTAATTGTAGAGGTCCTGACCCAAAAAGGAGTTCTGGGGGTCGCAAGGTTATTATAGGGGGGATGCAGTACTGCTACCCTTACTTCTGCGCTGCTGCTGGTGGGGTGCTGCCTTCAGAGCTGGGCTCCCAGCCAACAGCTGCCGCCCTCCGGCCGCCCAGCTCTGAAGGCAAACCTTGGGACACCCCCCCCCCCTCCCCCACACACACACACAACTCCCTTTTGGGGCAGTTTGAGAAACACTGGTCTCCTCCATGAAATCCCTATAGTATAGGGTAAAAGCACACAAAAGACCAGTTTTCACGGTCCGTGATGCGTTTTTCATGGATGCGAATTTGGTAGGGCCCTAGCTATGGATAACAAGACTCAGAGTTCGAACAGTTTGTGCTGTCAGAGAGCATCGGAAGGGTTAAAACCCAATGCTTCAGCCAGTCTTGAGCTATTCGAGACCAGATGGGATCTCTGGGGGGGCACGCACACTAGCCCCCATCTGCTATTGCAGAGGGTTTCTTGCAGCTTCCTCTGAAGCTGTCTGCTCTCAGAGCCGGGGTGGGGGGCTAGATGGGCCTTGTATTTCCTGTGGATGTACCCCAGGTCTCAGAGCAAGTGACCTAAACAAGGCAAGGAGGCATTCAGAGGGGCCTGGTTCTGCAATTGAGTAGAGAATCTGGCTGCCGGTGCCCCCTCGGGAGCTGGGTTCTTTGCTGGCACGGAGGGGAGAGCACCTCAGAGGTGTCCCATCCAAGTCCTGGCCCTTGTTTAGCAGTGGCCCGCCTGCCTGTGCTAGTTGGTAACTCCCCGCGTGGGGCTGTTTTCTGTTTTGCACCCTCGGTAGAGGGCGACCGGAAAGCTTTCTACGAGAGCTCCCAGTGGACCATCAAGAAGAACAGGGAGTCCATCCAGTGGCTGCGGCAGGAGAACAAAACCCTGCACAAGAAGCTGGCGGCCATCCTGGCGGTGAGCAGCCCCCCCGGGGGTGGCAGGGCGCTCAGAGCCTGCGGCACGACCGTGCGGGGCCCTGCTCCCTTCAGGGTGTGCTTTGATTGCCCCGGAGCTGGAGAGCAGCAGCCCCCCCACTCAGAGACTTCTTTCAGCTCTTGGTGTGGTCCAGGGTTGAGGGATTTGTGTGGGGTTGGGTGGGCGGTGTATGGGGCTGGGCGGGTGTGGCACAGCGTATTGGGGTGCCCAGGTGCGGAAGACATGGGGTTGTGCGGGTGTGTGTGGGCAGGCGAGGAGTATATGTGGGGGAGTGAGCCTGAGGGTGTGTGGGGAGTATAAGTGGGGGTGAGGGTCTATGGGGGTAGGTGGGGGTTATTTTGGGGGTGTGGGTAGGGGAGGTGAGCGTGAGGGTCTATGGGGGTGTATGTGGGGGAGTGGGTGGGGGTGAGCATGAAGGTCTGTGGGGGTGGGTGGGGGTTATTTTGAGGGTGTGGGGGATGTGAGGGTCTATGGGGGTGCAGGGGAGCACAGCTGGGGAATATGTGTGAAGGGGGAGGGTGTTTCAGGTACTGTACGTTATTAGATGTATTGCAGCTGTGTCTAGGGACCCCAGCCATGGCCCAGGACCCATTATTAGGTGTATTACGGTAGCGCCGAGGCGCCTCAGCCATGGCCCAGGACCCCGTTGTGCCAGGCGCAGTGCGTTATTTTAGGTGTATTACGGTAGCGCCGAGGCACCCCAGCCATGGCCCAGGTCCCCATTATGCCAACAATGGGGTCCTGCGCCAGGACCGGGGCGCCTAATCACTACCGTAATGCACCTAATAAATAACATACAGCGCCTAGCACAATGGGGTCCTGACCCAGGCCTTGGGTGCCTAGGTGCTACCGTAATACACCTAATATAAAGTACAGTGCTCAGCACAATGTGGTCCTGGCCCATGACTGTTTCCAGGCTGCTACCACAACACAAACCGGGCAAGTTCATTGCCACCCAGCTTGTCTGTTTGTCACGGGACCGAGGCGGGCAGGCGTGCCCGGGAATCGGGAGCTCTGTTCTGCAGAGCCACATGCCGGGACTGGAAGCGTCACCTGGTAGGGGTGATGTTGCCCGAGGGGCTCTGAGGGTGACGGCCGCCGTCTCTTCGTCCGCAGGGAGATGCACAAATCATAAAAGAGGTGTTCCGGGACCGGGCTGCCGAAAAGGCCTCGCTGAAAAATAAAAGTGGAGAGGTAGGTGGTGCTTTGTGCCGTCCTGCGTGCCAGGCTGCCAGCCCAGCCGGTCCAGGCTATGGGTGAGAAGTTGCCAGGCCCACATTTCTGGGAGGGAAAAAGAGAGAAATCAGGGGCATCAGCAGAGGTGTGGGGAGCCCAGGGCTGGGATAGCAGGGGGCTGCGGGTGGGATTGAGGGGCACTAGAAGATCTGGTGGGGCAGGGCTGGGATGGCAGGGGGCTGCGGGTGGGATTGAGGGCACTAGAAGATCTGGGGGGGCAGGGCTGGGATGGCAGGGGGCTGTGGGTCGGGGTTGAGGGGCACTGGCAGAGCTGTGGGGGTAGAGCTGGTATAGCAGGGGGCTGCGGGTGGGATTGAGGGTGGGTAACTCTGATCCCACACTGAATATTGTGTAGGATCAGGGCCCAAAGGGTCAGTTCTATTTCCTGTTCTGCTGGGGGGCCCAGCAGGGGTGGTATGAAACCAACCATGGGGTTTGGGGGGGGGGGGGATTAAGCCAGCTCTTCTGATGCCCAGGGAAGGTCTGATTCAAGTTGAGGGCGACATTGGTGGGGTGATTTCAGTGGGCGCTGAGACGTTGCCCAGAAAACACCTCGCCCTGTACGATTTGCCCTTTTCCCTCCTCCCGAGGGCGCCATCGAGTTCATCAACCACCGGCTCTGTGAGAAGATCAACCGGCTGAACGACCTGAAGCACCAGGTGGAGGTGAGGAAGCGGCGGCTGGAGGAGCTGCAGCTGCAGTACGACTCCAAGGTGCAGGAGGCCCGGGGCTGCCAGGAGGTGGAGGAAGGGGATGTGGAGGCAGCCAAGGTGAGAGGAGGTTTCGGGGGGCGGGTGGGGGGTGGGGAGCTCCCACCGACCCCAGCACAGCACTCACCCTCTTAGCACCCAGTGCTTTAGCTGGAGGGGGAGGTTCATTTCTGGGCTGAATGTGATTTATTAGGTACCCGGGACCCCATTGTGCCAGGTGCTGTACACTAATAGTAGGTGTATTACGGGATCTCTGGCCTGTCTAATGCTCAGAGTGTGGGGGCAAGGAGGGCGGGGAGGCTCTGGAACCAGCTGCTGCCCCATTGGGTGGGGGAGGCGGATCAGCCTGGGGAAGTCGCAAACCATTGGCCACTTCGTTGGCTGGGCACCGCCCATCCTGCTGACCACTAACCTCTCACTGTGTCCTTGGGCTCCCCTTGTCTCCTTCCCGCCCAATGTCTCTCATGTGATACCAGGGAGGCAGCATGGCCTAGTTGGGTAGGCAGCTCTCCTGTCTGAGCTCTGAGCCTGGCGGCCGCAGCAAACTCCTAAACCTGTGACACAGACCAGCCACTGGAGGGAGACAGCGCCCCTTGCTGCTGTCATGGGCCCGCCCCAGTTCTCAGGGTCAGAATCTCTGGCCCTGTTTCATGGGTGAGGAAACTGAGGCATGGAGAGGGGACGTGGTTGAGCTGGGACTAGAACCCTGGTCTCCGGAATTCCAGACCAGAGCCTCCTTCCCATGAGCCTCTGGGAGGGACAAGGGAAGCTAAGCGCCCCTCCCCCACCCCATGCAAGCACCCGGGCAGCAGGGAGGGGGCGTAAGAAGGCGCTGTTCCTGCCCCTCCTGCAGTGCTGAGAGCCGCCCGCCCCGCCCCAGGTTCCCTGGTGTCTGGCAAGATCACGGCTTCTCTGTTTGCTAAATAAACGGCAGATGCGGCCGTTTCCAAAACACGGGGTGTGGGGGAGTATTTGGGGATCAAACCGGCCCTGGTGCCCGGGGTTGCCCTGCAGCAGGCCCAGAGGGCGTGACAGGAGGGTGCCCTGGGCTCCGGGATGGGCACCGGCTCCCTGGCTCTGCTGCCTGCCGGGGCCGTAAGAGACGGTGTCGTTTGCAGCACCGCCGCTCCCGGCCTGCCCCGATCCGAGGGTTCGGTTCAGTCCGCTCTGGGGACGGGGGGTCCCTCAGCCACCTGGGGAGGGCAAGGGGGGGCTCCCCACAGCCTGATCCGAAGCCGGGGAGCCCGGGCCTGGCTCCCGCGGGGATCGGTGACCCACTGTGTGGGGGCGGCTCATTCAGTGCCGTTCGTCTCCCCGCCCAGACCCTGCGCCGGCTGGAGAACCAGCTGGAGAAAGCCCGGCTGAAGGTGGAGGAGGCAGAGCATGTCACCAGCCTGTACCGCCAGCTGAAAGCTCACATGCAGGTGGGGGCTTCCGGGCGTGGGCTGGACAGAGAAATCCCCCCCCCCTTCATCCCACACACCCCCTGAGCTTCTGGGGTCAGGGCCTCCCCCCCCCCTCCCCCCCGCCCCGCCACCTCCAGCTCGTGGATCCGGAGTGGTGGGATCCCGGCCGAGGTCCCCCCAGGGACCCGCAGGGCTGGGTCCGGGTGCCCTGGGGTCGGCTCCAATCCGGGCACGTCCCTGCCCTCGGGAGCACAGCGCGCAGGGGCGGAGCTGACACTGTCTCCCCCCAGGAGCAGAGCTTGACGGCCCAGACCCAGCTGGACGGGCTGGAAGCTGAGATCCTGCGGCTGCACCATGAGCTCCATGGCCTGCAAGTGATGAACACAGAGGCACAGGCCACGCGGGATGCTGCCAAGGTATGGGCAGGGGGCACCAGGGTGTGGGCGGGGGACGGGGGGCACCAGGGTGCGGGTGGGGAGCTGCCAGGAGATGGAGCATTGGGGGGCTGTCAGGGGTTGGGGGAAAGGCAGGGACGGGGGCCACCAGAGCAGATCAGACCCCTAGGGCATCGAGGTGGGTATTCCTCCATCCTGCAGTTCAGGTCAGTGGGTCATTCTAGCCCAGTACCCAGCTCAGACCCGGGGGCCCGTCCCGGCCGGCACCCACCCACCCGCTCCGTCCCAGCTCAGACCCGGGGGCCCGTCCCGGCCGGCACCCACCCACCCGCTCCGTCCCAGCTCAGACCCGGGGGCCCGTCCCGGCCGGCACCCACCCACCCGCTCCGTCCCAGCTCAGACCCGGGGGCCCGTCCCGGCCGGCACCCACCCACCCGCTCCGTCCCAGCTCAGACCCGGGGGCCCGTCCCGGCCGGCACCCACCCACCCGCTCCGTCCCAGCTCAGACCCGGGGGCCCGTCCCGGCCGGCACCCACCCACCCGCTCCGTCCCAGCTCAGACCCGGGGGCCCGTCCCGGCTGGCACCCACCCGCTCCGTCCCAGCTCAGACCCGGGGGCCCGTCCCGGCCGGCACCCACCCACCCGCTCCGTCCCAGCTCAGACCCGGGGGCCCGTCCCGGCCGGCACCCACCCACCCGCTCCGTCCCAGCTCAGACCCGGGGGCCCGTCCCGGCCGGCACCCACCTGCTCCGTCCCAGCTCAGACCCGGGGCCTTGTGACCAGCAGCGTCTGTGGGACTGATCTTTGCCCCACACCCCAGCTTTTCCCCTGGGGGCTGACCCAGTGTTAACTGCCCCCCGTGCAGGAACAGCTCCAGCTCCAAGAAGACAATGTCTACCGGGACAGGTACATGCGGGAGCTGAAACTGACCGAGCTGAAGAAGCAGACGGAGGAGAGGAGGGCACAGAATGAGCGGGCGGAGAGACGGGTAAGGCTGGGGGGGGAGGTACGTGGCACCCACCCTGGACAGCAGCAGCTCCCCAGCCGGGCAACCCCAGCTCATAACTGTTAGCCCCACTCGCCTCCCAGAGCTGGGAGAGAACCCAGGAGACCTGGCCCCCTGCTCTAGCCACTAGCCCCCACTCCCCTCCCACCATAGGGCTGAAGCGGTGCCTTATGCCAGCCCCCCACCCTTGGGGCATATCTCCGCCCCCCCTCCCCCCCCCGTGGGTCTGCTCAGCTGCAGGTAGTGGGGGATGGAGGGAGACGCCTTCTGCCTTGGATCCAGGGCCACCCATAGGGGTTCACGTGAGACCCATCCAGGCCTGTCCCACTAATGGCACCGCAGACAGCAATCTGGGCTTCCACTCCCTGCGGTCAGCATCCCCCCGCCCCCACGGCCGGCATGCCCCACCCCCACAGGGCCGGCAGGGGGCATGGGGAGCGTGGTCAGCATCCCCCCGCCCCCACGGCCGGCATGCCCCACCCCCACACGGCCGGCAGGGGGCATGGGGAGCGTGGTCAGCACCCCCCGCCCCCACGGCCGGCGTGCCCCACCCCCACACGGCCGGCAGGGGGCATGGGGAGCGTGGTCAGCATCCCCCCCGCCCCCACGGCTGGCATGCCCCACCCCCACACGGCCGGCAGGGGGCATGGGGAGCGTGGTCAGCATCCCCCCGCCCCCACGGCCGGCGTGCCCCACCCCCACAGGGCCGGCAGGGGGCATGGGGAGCGTGGTCAGCATCCCCCCGCCCCCACGGCCGGCGTGCCCCACCCCCACAGGGCCGGCAGGGGGCATGGGGAGCGTGGTCAGCATCCCCCCGCCCCCACGGCTGGCATGCCCCACCCCCACACGGCCGGCAGGGGGCATGGGGAGCGTGGTCAGCATCCTCCCTGCATGACCAGCATGCCCCACCCCCACACGGCCGGCAGGGGGCATGGGGAGGTGGTCAGCATCCCCGTACACACAGCCGGTGGAGGGCAGGGTGTCAGCCCCCCTGCACCCCGGCTTATTTCACACAGACTGGCCCAGCCGCTGCAGCCCGTGGTGGGATTTGAACCCAGGCCCTGGTGAGGGAAGTGACCTGGCCCAGGCCTGCCTGCGGGTGGCGAGCGCGCTGGGCGGGGGGGCTGTGAGCGCCGCGTCTCTCCCCAGGCCCTGCGGGAGCGCCTGCCCCTGCAGACGGAGGAGCTGCTGAGCGATGCCCAACGCAGCAAGGGCACCAGCCTCCGCGCCAAGCAGCTGCTGGGCACGGCGACGGAGGAGACCTTCGAGAAGATCAAAGTGGCCACCGGGGTCACCAACTCCAGGGTGAGAGGCTGAGGAGGGCTCTGCCCCCGGCAGCGCCCCCCTGGTCCCCGGCACTGCCCAGTGGGAAACCACCGCAGCCTCTAACCACTAGGGTACGCTCCCCTCCCAGAGTCCAAGCTCCCAGCTCCTTGCTCTAACCATTGGACTCCACTACCTCCCTGAGCCATGAACAGAACCCAGGAGTCCTGGCTCTAACCTACCCCCAACCCCCCATGGCATAGGCCTTGGTCCCGAGGCTGGGGTAGCGAGGGGGGGCCCTCTGGCCAGTCCCATTACCTCTCTCCAGCCCATGCCCCCACGAGTCGCTCGTGGCCCCGGGCCCTTGTTGCCACCGCGTGGCAGCCAAACGACCTGCCCATCATTCAACCTCCGCCAGTCACACGCCAGCTCCCCCTGGCAGCGGGTGGCGGGGGCGCCCCCACTCAGAAATCGCCCCCCAACCCGGGAGGGTTTGACCTTGGGCCTGTGGCCAGCGGGGCCCCAGCCCCCAGCTACCTGTCTCCAGGGAGGAGGGGCAGTGCCTCCTCCCAAGGTCCTTGGGAAGCCGGGCGGTGCCAGCGGGCCGGTCTCCTTCACGCCCGCCTCACGCCACTCACCCGGAGCCGCTGCCATGGCGACGGCGGGCTGACAGCCAAGCTCTCTTGGATATCGGCTTCCCCGGCCAGAGCTGGAGCGGGAAGAGCCGCGGGCCCTGGCCCCCTGCCGGGGACAGCGAGCAGTCGGGTGGCCATGGGTGCCAGGCCCCTGGCGGTCCCTGCCAGCTGGGCACCGAAGTGCCCTTGTCTCGTCCCACACTGATTCTCTTCGGTGGTTTGGAACGGTGGTGGGACCGCGCAGCCCTCCCCGCTCCACCCTGCTGGAGGAGAGAACCCAGGAGTCCTGGCTCCCAGCCCCCCCATCTGCAGTAACCACTAGCCTGCAGAGCTGGGGATAGCACCCAGGAGTCCTGCCTCCCCGCCCCTTCCACCCTCCCCAGAGGTGGCTGCGTTTTGGCCGTGGCCCTGGGGGGCTCTAACATCCCCCCCCCCCGGCAGGAGGTGGTGAGACGCTTCCTGGCCCAAGGAGACACCTACCAACAGCTGGAGCAGCTGACAACGCAGAACGAGGAGGCCCTGGTGCAGCTGCGGGAGGAGGAGGAGGCGCTGCAGGCCGAACTGCAGGGCCTCATCTACTCCGGGGAGGCCCGGGTGACGGGGTGAGCTGCCAACCCGCCCCCACCCGGCTGGTGTGTAGAGGCAGGAGGCCCCCCAGAGCCCTTCAGTCCGGGGGGGGAGGGCTCTTTGGGAGTCAGTTCTCAGCTGCCAGAGGGGAGTGGGGGCTAGTGGTTAGAGCGGGGGTGGGGGTGCTGGTGGCAGGACTCCTGGGTTCTGTCCCCAGCTCTGGGAGGGGAGTGGGGGCCAGTGGTTAGAGCGGGGGGGCTGGGAGCAAGAGCTCCCGCTGTGTTCGCCGGAGCTAAGGGCAGGAGCTCTTTGTCCCTGCCCCGCCCTGGGGTAGGCAGTGCCCACAGCCCTGATGCCCACCCTGCCCCCTGCCCAGGGCCCAGCGCCTGCTGGAGGAGCTGCGAGCTCACCTGCGCCAGGAGGAGACGCAGCGCGACGCCGTCAAGGGGCAGCTGGACAAGGTGACGCGGGTGCTGCTGGTGGCCAAGGCAGGCGTGGAGCACCTGGCCAGCAAGGTGCAGCACATCCGGCTGGTGAGCGAGCAAGAGGGCAGCGCCCCCTGCAGGCCGCCGGGGCCAGGCCGGGCTGCGGGTAGGAAGGGGCTGGCGGACACAGACCAACCCTGCACTGCCTGGTATCGCCACCAGGGGGCCCCTTGACCACGCCCTGGGCTAAACACAGGGGTGGGGGTTGGTGAGTCGCAGGCCGGCATGAACGCTGCTGGGATTGAGGGTCAGGACTCCTGGGTCCTATCCCCAGCTCTGCCACTGACCTATCGTCTGACCTGGGGCTAGTCCCTGCCCGCACTCGTGCCTCAGTTTCCCCCATGCAGTGGGCCTTGTTGTCCCTCCAGGAGAGCGGGCGCTTTGCTGGGGCCCCGCCGGACAAGGCCGCCAGCGACTACATGCTGGAGCTGCTGGCGGAGACGGAGGAGAAGCTGCTCAAGGTGCTAGCCGAGCTGGGCGACCAGGACCAGAGGCAGCTGCTGCAGAAAATCACCGAGGAGGAGGTGGGTTCGGGACAGGGCTCCCCTTTTCACCCCCTCCCCGACAGCCCCACCTCGCTGGAGCTGCTCGCTGGCCCGTCCAGCCTCCCCCCCCCGGCCACACTAACGCTGCCCTCACTTGCAGTTCCACGCTAACCTGGAGGGGCGTCTGCCCAGTGCCAACGTCCGGGTGAAGCTGCCCGTCGCCCAGAAGCAGGACATGTACTATGGTGAGTGGGGGGGGGCGGGTCCCTCCAGGTTGGAGGAGGCAAAGGTGCGCGTGGGCTGGGGGGCGAGGTGGGGGGGCTGGGAGTGGGGTTGGGGGGCAAGGAGGAGAGGGGAGGCTGGGAGTAGGGCTGAGGGAAAGGCAGGGTAGCACAATGGGTACTGTGGGGGTGAATGGAGCTGTCAAGGTTGGGGGCAGGGTGTGGGTGCGGGGATGGGCTGGGGGGTGAGGTGGAATGGGGGGGTTGGGAGTGGGGCTGGGGGGTGAGGTGGGGTGGTACTGTGGGGGTGAATGGAGCTGTCAAGGTTGGGGGCAGGGTGTGGGTGCGGGGATGGGCTGGGGGGTGAGGTGGAATGGGGGGGTTGGGAGTGGGGCTGGGGGGTGAGGTGGGGTGGTACTGTGGGGTGAATGGAGCTGTCAAGGTTGAGGGCAGGGTGTGGGTGCGGGGATGGGCTGGGGGGTGAGGTGGAATGGGGGGGTTGGGAGTGGGGCTGGGGGGTGAGGTGGGGTGGTACTGTGGGGGTGAATGGAGCTGTCAAGGTTGAGGGCAGGGTGTGGGTGCGGGGATGGGGTGGGGGGCAGCGCCAGGCGTGGGGGGGTGTGGGGGGGGCGCAGCGGTTGCTCTGCCCCCCACCAGCCCACCCCCCCGTCTCTGCCCCCAGACGAGGAAGCCAGCGGGGACGAGGGCGACGTGGTGACGCGGGCCGCGCTCAAGCGCCAGTCCCAGCAGATCATTGAAGCCAAGACCAAGCGCCGCGGCCGCCCCAAGAAGAAGGAGGGGAAGCTGTAGCCAGCCGGGCCGGGGGGAGCCCTGGGGGGCTCGGAGCTCAGCCCCCCGCCAGGCAGGGCCAGGGCTGGGGGGTTAAAGGCCCGGCTGGCTCCAGCCCAGGCCCCTCCCCTCAAAGCCGTGCCCCCTAGAGCTGGCGGCTGGGCGCCCTAGGCCCTGCCAGCCCGCCCCGATCCCAGCAATCCCCCACGGCCGCCTCTCTAGCCCCATCGTGGGTTGGGGGCCCAGGGTTAGTGGGGCGGCAGCCCCAGCCCCACGGAGCTCCTGCCCCTCGGGGGTGGGGGGCAGCGTGAAGGTCAGGGCTGCCCCAAGGCCTGGCCACGGGCCTGAGTCGGTCGTGGAGGATGGGGGGCTGCCCCACAGTGACCCCTCAGGCCGTGTCCCAGACCCCCCCCCCGGGGCTCTCCCCTCCCCCACTTAGGGGGAAAGTATCCCCCTGCCTCCTCCTCCTGCTCCCCCCCCACCCCCCGTAGGCAGTGGGTGAGTCGTGCCCCCGGCCTGGGCCTCTCGCGCTCCCTGCTGCCTCGAGCGGCTGCCCCAGAGCTTCCCCTCCGCACTGGGACCCCCAAGCACCCCCCCGATGACCCCCGTGTGCCGTGTGTGATTCAATAAAGCCGCTCGGGTGGAGCAGCCCCTGGTTTGGTGCAGTGTGATGGGCATCCCCTCCCCCGCAAGGCAGGGGGCGGCAAGGGGCATGGGGCATTCAGCATGACTAGCGCCCCCTAGCGGCGCCCTGGGGCCAGCCCTGACTGCCAGGGGAGAGCGCCCCCTGCGGAGCCCCCACAGCACAGCGCCCTGTAGCGCCGCCCTGGGGCCAGCCCTGACTGCCAGGGGAGAGCGCCCCCTGCTGAGCCCCCGCCCCACAGCACAGCGCCCCCTAGCACCACCCTGGGGCCAGCCCTGACTGCCAGGGGAGAGCGCCCCCTGCGGAGCCCCCACAGCACAGCGCCCCCTAGCGCCGCCCTGGGGCCAGCCCTGACTGCCACGGGAGAGCACCCCCTGCTGAGTCCCCACCCTCCAGCACAGCGCCCCCTAGTGCCGCCCTGGGGCCAGCCCTGACTGCCAGGGGGAGCGCCCCCTGCTGAGCCCCTGCCCCACATCACAGCGTCCCCTAGCGCTACCCTGGGGCCAGCCCTGACTGCCAGGGGGAGCGCTCCCTGCTGAGCCCCCGCCCCACAGCACAGCGCCCCCTAGTGCTGCCCTGGGGCTGGCTGCAGAAACCAAGGGCCGCCCTCCCTTGGCTGCAGCCCCTGCATGGCCCGGGGGGGAGGGGGGCCCCAGCAGCAAAGATTTGTTCCCCACTGGGCTCTGCTTCACCCCGGCCCCAGGATCCTCCGCCCACCTGATCCCGGCCTCAGGCTCTGATCCCAGCGAGCGCGTGTGCCCAGCTTCCACCCCCACCGCCCACCCCCGTGGCAATCTCCTGCCTCAGTTTCCCCCATCAGAAAGGGGGGCTCGTAACCGCTCCTCTCTGAGGCGGCTCTTCCACCGGTTTCGTGCTGCTGGGCGAGTGCCCCTGGGAGGGGGACAGGGATTGCCCTACGCCGGGGCAGCACGGACGGGGGCACAGCGGGCAGCAAGGGAGGCTGCCCCAGACAGAGGGAGGAAGCCAGGCTGGAATGGAAGCTGCGGGGGCCACCCTGCTGTACCCCACAACCGTCCCAGTGACCCTCAGGAGGGGCTGGCGAGTGGGATCAGCTGTGCCAGTGGAGCAGGGGAGTGGGTCCCCCGCCAGGCAGCGAGCGGCCCTGGGGCGCGGGGCCCATTGGGACATGACCCCCCCCCGCCACGCCTCAGCCCCGTGGTCCCCAGCAACTCTCCTGCCCCCCGCCCAGATTGCCAGAGCTGTGACCCCCGGGGGGCATCTGCTCCCAGGACAGCGAAACACCGGAAACTCAGCTGCCCCCCCAGCCTCGGCCAAGCTGCGCGCGCCCCCCCCCCCCACTGTTCAGTGTCAACTGCAGATCGCAGCTCTGGCCTCCCCCCACCTCACAGCCCTGCTGGTACCCCTCGATCCCGACCCGCTGCCCCACACCTGGGGCCCCCACCTCACAGTCCTGCCGGTGCCCCTCATTCCCGACCCGCAGCTCCCCACTGCCCCACCCCTGGGGCCCCCACCTCACAGCCCTGCCGGTGCCCCTCATTCCCGACCCGCAGCCCCCCGCTACCCCACCCCTGGGGCCCCCACCTCACAGTCCTGCCAGTGCCCCTCATTCCTGACTCGCAGTCCCCCGCTGCCCCACCCCTGGGGCCCCGACCTCACAGTCCTGCCGGTGCCCCTCAATCCTGACTTGCAGCCCCCCGCTGCCCCACCCCTGGGGCCCCCACCTCACAGCCCTGCCGGTGCCCCTCAATCCCGATCTGCAGCCCCTGTTGCCCACCCCTGGGGCCCATTCCCCTGCCCCACAGCCTTGGAGTCGGAGCGGGAGGCGAGACGGGCCAGTGGAGTTTCAGGTGCCCCAGAGAGACGCGGGGGAGACCTGCCCATGCCCTTCCCCAGCTCTCTGTCCCCCCGGCTGCCCCACTCCTGGCCCCCTCCAGGGGCTGAGCCCGCCCCACAGCCCCCCCCCGTCTCCCCCCGGGGGCGGCGGGGTCTCAGGCCGGGGACTCCATGTCCCAGGTGCTCCCTGCGCTGCTCTCCCGCCCCCCTTGGATGGGGGAGGGGCCCCTTGTGCCCAAGCTGCGCTGCCCCCCCGCGGCCCGGCCCCTCCCCCCGGGGCTGCAGCCGAGAGACCTTCCCGGCGCCGCCGAGTCAAGGGCGGACGCCGCGATCCAGCCCCGGCCCCGGCCCCGGAGCGCCCCATGGTAACGCCGCGCCCGGGGCCCGAACCCCCGCCCGGCAGAGGCCAGAGACATCGGCCCTGGGGGGCGTCCCTCGGCTGGGCTGCGGGCGGGGGGCGCTGGAAGAGGGGCACATGGCTGCCTGGGGGGCGCTGGGTGCCTGGGGGGGCATTGGAAGGGGGGCACATGGCTGCCTGGGGGCGATGGGTTCCCAGGAGGGGTGGGAAGGTGGTGCTGGGTGCCCGGGAGGGGGAAGAGGGGACTTGGTACCCAGGATGGATAAGGGGGCGCTGGGTGCCTGGGGAGGGGTAAGGGGCTGCTGGGTGCCCGGGAGGGAGGAGGGGGCGCTGGGTGCCCGGGAGGGGGAAGAGGGGGCTTGGTACCCAGGATGGATAAGGGGGAGCTGGGTGCTGGGGAGGGGTAAGGGGGAACTGGCTGCCCGGGAGGGAGGAGGGGGCGCTGGGTGCCCGGGGTGGGTGGGAAGGGGAGTGCTGGGTGCCCGGGAGGAGGAGGGGCACTTTGTGTCCAGGGGGCACCTCCCCCGCTAGGGCCTGGGTTGAGACCCCCCCCAGCTCACTGCAAACGAGGGGCACCGAACGGGCATGGTGGGGTGGGGGCAGCTCTGGGGGATGGGAGACCTCACCCCCTCCCAGGTGGCCAGGTCCCATGGGGATCAGGGTGCCGGACGCCAGCCCCACATCCCCGAGCTGGAGGGGAGAACCCGACTTGCGGCCACTGGGATGGCAGCCCCCCCCCCCCCCGCCACCAGTTGGGGTGGGGGGCAGGGGCAGCAGGGCCCCTCGTGGTGCTGTGGGGGGGGGAGCAGGGTTGAGGGGGGGGCAGGGGCAGCAGGGCCCCTTGTGGCGCTGTGGAGGTGGGGCTGCGGGAGGCTGACCCTGCTGGACCGGTTGGGCGGCTCCGCTCCGGCTCCTTAAATGGGGGGTTGTTCAGGGTAGCTGCAGCCCCAGAGCACTCTGCCCCCCCGCACGTGCCACGCCCGCTTCTCCCCCCCCCCTGCCGTGGGGGTGGATGGGTTGTTCAGTGGGTGGCCCCTGCTCCTCCCCCCTTTAGCAGGGGTCTGGGAGTCCAGACTCCTGAGCTCTAGTCTATTCCAAAGCTGCTTCGTGCCTCAGTTTCCCCATCTGTTCTGTAGGGATGTGGATTCAGCACCCGCCTGTAGGGGGCGGGGGAGGGCCAGGTGCTGCTGTGCACAGGTGGAGTGCCGGGGGCTGCCTGCAGGGAGGGGCCATACTGCACCACCATCCTTCAGCCCCAGAGCTGCCAGCACCCCAGGCTGATGGCTGCACCAGGGGTGGGGTGAGGGGACCCCTTAATCCTCCCCCCTCCCCCCCAGGAGAAACCTATAGAAGTTGCATTTGCATCCCCCAGGTTTCAGGGCTCCTCTGAGAGGTGGTATCATATGCGGGGGAAACTGAGGCACCAAGGGGTGAAGGGATTCACCCGGAATCACATATCGCATCTGTGGCAGAGCTGGGGGGAGATCCCAGGAGTCCTGGCTTCCAGCCCCCCACCCTGCTCTAACCACTAGATCCCACTGTCCTCCCAGAACTGGGGTCAGAACCCATCTCTGTGTGTTGGGTGCCCGTGGCCTGGTCTATTCTCCCCCTGCAGGAGCCCCTCCAGCAGTGGGGTGAAGAGGTGGAAGACGGGGCCATCTACAGCGTCACCCTGCAGCGGGTGAGGGCGGAGCCTGCAGCCAACGGGGGACCCTGCCCGCTGGTACGGGGGGCTTTGCCAGGGGCCGGTCAGCTCACCTATGTCAAGGGGGGCTGGACCTCGTCAGCACTTGCATGGGGGATCCTGGTGCTGCAGGGAGCGGGGTGGGGGACCAGCAGGGGGCGCTGGGCTGTGACTTGGGCTCGTTTTCTTTGGGAGCGGGAATTCGTCACATCCTGACCTACTCTGCTGCGCGGCGGCGTTATAAACAGCCCCGTGCTCCGCCCCAGAGGTGGCTGCATCTCAGCGCTGGGGGAGGGGTTCCTGTATAAACAGCCTCCACATCCGCCCCAGAGGTGGCTGCATCTCAGGCCAGTGGACACTTTGGGATCCTGCAGGAGGGGAAGAGGCTGGGGCGATGTAATTATTCCTTCTATTCCCTCGGTCTCAATCTCTCTATACCTGTCTATCCCCCCACCCATCTATCTATCTATCTATCTCCTTCACTCCCTCCCTCCCCCTCTATCCCTCCATCCAATCTATTTCTCACACTCCATCCATCCGACCTCCTGTCCATCCCTCTCTCTGTCCACTTCATCTCTCCCCTCCCCCCCGCCGCAGGCTGGAGTTGAGCCCCCCTGCCCCTTCGTGCTGTACCGCACCTGCAAGCTGCGCCGGCTCCGCGCCGGGACCTTGCCCCAGCTGGTGAGAGCCCTGGTCTCCGCCAGTGCAGAGAGCGACCCTGGCTACCGCCCCAGCTTCCTGGCCACCTACCGCGCCTTCGCCACCCCCGGCCGCGTGCTGGAGCTGCTGCTGCCGCTGGGCCCCGACAGGTGAGCCGGGGGGTGTTGGGCTCCCCCCCACCCCCGACAGGTGAACCCTGGGCTCCCCCTACCCCAACAGGTGAGCCGGGGGGTGTTGGGCTCCCCCCACCCCCGACAGGTGAACCCTGGGGGGCGCTGGGATCCCCCCACCCCTGACAGGGGAGCCTTGGGCTCCCCCTACCCCGACAGGCGAACCCGGGGGGGTGCTGGGCTCCCCCCACCCCCAACAGGGGAGCCCTGGGGGCTGGTCTCTGGGCAAGTGGGGGTGCGAGAACCCTGCAGTCCCGTCCCCGTGCTGGCGGCCCTCACCCAGCCAGGCCGGGGGAGGGGGCTGCTGTGGGTTGGGAGATCTCAGACCAGCTCCTGCGGTTACAGGGATGCCCCCAGACCCAGAGGGGAGGGGCCTCAGAGCCTGATCTGCCCCCTCTTGTCAGGACTGACCCCCCCGCCCCCACCTTTCCCCCAGGGCTGTGCTGCAGGTGCTGGAGCTCTGGCTGCGTCATCACCCCCAGGATTTCCGGGAGCCCCCCCAGCACCCCAGCCTGCGCCAGCTCCACAGCTACCTGCGCCAGGCAGCCCCGGGCTCGGAGGGGTGTGCGCGGGCCGAAGGGCTACTGCAGAGCTTTCAGGAGGAGCCGGGAGATGAACAGGCGGAGCCTGAGAGTAAGAGATTCTGGGCTACAACCCCCACTGCTGCCTGTCCCTGGCTACAACCCCCACCTCTGCCTGTCCCCTGCCTCCGCCTGTCCCCTGGCTACAACCCCCACCGCCGCCTGTCCCCTGCCTCCGCCTGTCCCCTGGCTACAATCCCCGCCTCCACCTGTCCCCCGCCTCCGCCTGTCCCCTGGCTACAACCCCCACCGCCGCCTGTCCCCTGCCTCCGCCAGTCCCCTGGCTACAACCCCCACCGCCGCCTGTCCCCCGCCTCCGCCTGTCCCCTGGCTACAACCCCCACCGCCGCCTGTCCCCCGCCTCCGCCTGTCCCCTGGCTACAGCCCCCACCTCCGCCTGTCCCCCGCCTCCGCCTGTCCCCTGGCTACAACCCCCACCGCCACCTGTCCCCCGCCTCCGCCTGTCCCCTGGCTACAACCCCCACCGCCGCCTGTCCCCCGCCTCCGCCTGTCCCCTGGCTACAACCCCCACCGCCGCCTGTCCCCCGCCTCCGCCTGTCCCCTGGCTACAACCCCCACCTCTGCCTGTCCCCTGCCTCCGCCTGTCCCCTGGCTACAACCCCCACCGCCGCCTGTCCCCTGCCTCCGCCAGTCCCCTGGCTACAACCCCCACCGCCGCCTGTCCCCCGCCTCCGCCTGTCCCCTGGCTACAACCCCCACCGCCGCCTGTCCCCCGCCTCCGCCTGTCCCCTGGCTACAGCCCCCACCTCCGCCTGTCCCCCGCCTCCGCCTGTCCCCTGGCTACAACCCCCACCGCCACCTGTCCCCCGCCTCCGCCTGTCCCCTGGCTACAACCCCCACCGCCGCCTGTCCCCCGCCTCCGCCTGTCCCCTGGCTACAACCCCCACCGCCGCCTGTCCCCCGCCTCCGCCTGTCCCCTGGCTACAACCCCTGCCTCCGCCTGTCCCCTGGCTACAACCCCCACTGCCGCCTGTCCCCGGCTACAACCCCTGCCTCTGCCTGTCCCCTGGCTACAACCCCCGCCTCCGCCTGTCCCCTGCCTCCGCTTGTCCCCTGGCTACAACCCCCACCTCTGCCTGTCCCCTGCCTCCGCCTGTCCCCTGGCTACAACCCCCACCGCCGCCTGTCCCCTGCCTCCGCCAGTCCCCTGGCTACAACCCCCACCGCCGCCTGTCCCCCGCCTCCGCCTGTCCCCTGGCTACAACCCCCACCGCCGCCTGTCCCCCGCCTCCGCCTGTCCCCTGGCTACAGCCCCCACCTCCGCCTGTCCCCCGCCTCCGCCTGTCCCCTGGCTACAACCCCCACCGCCACCTGTCCCCCGCCTCCGCCTGTCCCCTGGCTACAACCCCCACCGCCGCCTGTCCCCCGCCTCCGCCTGTCCCCTGGCTACAACCCCCACCGCCGCTTGTCCCCTGGCTACAACCCCCACCGCCGCCTGTCCCCCGCCTCCGCCTGTCCCCTGGCTACAACCCCCACCGCCGCCTGTCCCCCGCCTCCGCCTGTCCCCTGGCTACAACCCCTGCCTCCGCCTGTCCCCTGGCTACAACCCCCACTGCCGCCTGTCCCCGGCTACAACCCCTGCCTCTGCCTGTCCCCTGGCTACAACCCCCGCCTCCGCCTGTCCCCTGCCTCCGCTTGTCCCCTGGCTACAACCCCCGCCTCTGCCTGTCCCCTGCCTCCGCCTGTCCCCTGGCTACAACCCCCACCGCCGCCTGTCCCCCGCCTCCACCTGTCCCCTGGCTACAACCCTCACCGCCGCCTGTCCCCCGCCTCCGCCTGTCCCCTGGCTACAACCCCCACCGCCGCCTGTCCCCTGCCTCCGCCTGTCCCCTGGCTACAACCCCCACCGCCGCCTGTCCCCCGCCTCCGCCTGTCCCCTGGCTACAACCCCCGCCTCCGCCTGTCCCCCGCCTCCGCCTGTCCCCTGGCTACAGTCCCCACCTGCGGCTGTTCCCCCCACCCCCTGGCTACAACCCCCGCCTCTGCCTGTCCCCTGGCTACAACCCCTGCCTCTGCCTGTCCCCTGCTTCCACCTGTTCCCACTCCCCCCACCTCTGCCTGCCCCTGTTACTCCCACCTCCAACTGTCCCCCGGCTACAACCCCCCAGCACCTGTCCCCCTCCTGGCTCTTCCACCACCACCTGTCCCCTGGCTACAGCCTCTCGTGTGCCTGTCCATCTTATCCCCTCCTCCGCCCACCCCTTGGCTGGGACCCCTCAGCGCCTGTCCCTGTGCAGCTGGCGGGTCTGATGCCCTGTGCTGTCTCCCCTGCAGGCTGTGAATCCCCTGGGGCTGGTCCACTGGCGTTGGAGGGTGAGGGGGGGCCAGAGGGCTGCGGGGAGCCCCCCGATCTCCTGTCGTTCAGTGCGGAGGAGGTGGCCGAGCAGCTGACGCTAATGGACATAGTAAGTGGGGGGCTGAGGGGAGCGGGGCCAGAGCACCCAAGAGAGCATAGCCCAGTGGTTAGAGGGGGGGGGGCTGGGCGCCAGGACTCCTGGGTTCTCTCCCCAGCTCTGGGAGGGGAGTGGGGTCTAGTGGTGAGAGCAGGGAGGGGCTGGGAGTAGGACTGCAGGGTTCTCTCCCCAGCTCTGGGAGGGGAGTAGGGTCTAGTGGCTAGAGTGAGAGGGTTGGGAGCCAGGACTCCTGGGTTCTGTTCCTTTGCTGTGCCTGGGCACAGAGCATGGACCCTCCCCCACTCCCTCTCCCCCCCCACAGGAGCTGTTCACGCAGGTGCAGCCCTTCCACTGCCTGGGCTGTGTGTGGTCGCAGAGGGACCGCAAGGTGGGCGAGGGGGCAGCGCCCAGCGTCCGCGCCACCGTGGCCCAGTTCAACGCCGTCACTGGCTGCGTCATCGCCTCGGTGCTGGGTGACGTGCAGCTCCGTGCGCAGCAGAGAGCCCGGCTGCTAGAGAAGTGGGTCGCCATTGCCCAGGTGGGGACAGGGGACAGCCGAGGGGGTAGGGTGGGGGTAGGGCCGAGGGGGTCCGGGGGGTGTGGGGGAAGGTGAGGGGCACTTACAGGAGGTTGGGGGGGGATCCAGGCCAGCAGGGGCTGCGGGAGGGAGTCCAGTAGTAACTGGACTTGTGGAGGGTTGGGGGGTAGATCTGGGGGGGGGGGCAGCTGGACCCCACTGACTCCCCTCCCCCCTAGCACTGCTACGTTCTGCGTAACTTCTCCTCCCTGCGAGCTGTGATCTCCGCCCTGCAGTCCAGCCCTGTGCACCGGCTCAAGAGGACCTGGGCTGCCGTGAGCCGGTGAGAGCTGGGGGGCTGAATGGAGGGGGCGGGGGGAGACGTGCAGGGGGCGGGGGCTGTCTGGCGGTGGAGAGCAGCAGCTCTCACGCCCTGCCCCCCCTTTGGCTTGGTGGGCAGAGCTTGGGGGTGAGTTTGGCTTCATGCAATCTGACCAGCGCCACCCAAAGGCATGGCTGGGATGGCCAGAGCTAATTCAGGAAGTCCCGCCTTCGAGAGGGTGGGATTTGCCCCCAAGAACCAATGCTCTTGGGTTTGGGAGTGGGGTCCAGAGGGTCCCGGTGACCCTGGAGGGGGTTCTATGGGCGGGGTCAGGGCATGCTGGGGAAGCTGCCAGGATGGGATTCAGTGGGTGGGGGATGGAACAGGAATGGGGGGGGTGAGAGGATCGGGGTGCCGGGGTGGGGATAGTGTCAGGAGGGTGCAGGAACCAGGAATAGGTGGGTGCAGGGATTGGGGGTTGAGGTTTGGGGGAGCTGGGAGTGGGGATTGGGGGTTGTCAGGGTTCCCTCCCCACTCTGAACTCTGGGGTACAGATGTGGGGACCCGCATGAAAGACCCTCTACGTTTATTTCTACCAGCTTAGGTTAAAAACTCCCCAAGGCACAAATTCCACCTTGAACCTTGGATTAGGTAAACGCTGCCACCACCAAGTGATTCAAACAAAGAATTAGGGAAAGGGCCACTTGGAGTCCTATTTCCCCAAAATATCCCCCCCAAACTCCTTCACCCCCTTTCCTGGGAGGCTTGAGAATAAACAAGATGAGCACAGACCAGCTCTGGCTTTTTAGGACACTAAAAACCCCAATCAGATTCTTAAAAAAATCCCAGAACTTTATTAGAAAGAAAAAAGGTGAAAGAAGCACCTCTGTAAAATGAGAATGGAAGATAATCTCACGGGCAGTCAGATTCAAAACACAGAGGGTTTCCCTCTGGGCAAAACTTTAGTTACAAAAAGAAAAACCAGGGATTACTCCCCCCCCCTCCCCCAGATTTGAAAGTTTCTTGTCCCCTTATTGGTCCATTGGGTCAGGTGCCACCCAGGTTACCTGAGCTTCTTAACCCTTTACAGGTAAAAGGATTTTGTGCCTCTGGCCAGGAGGGATTTTATAGGACTGTGTACAGGAAGGTTGTTACCCTTCCCTTTATATTTATGATTGGAGCTGAATATTGGGGGTTCCGGGGCGGGGGACGGAGATCAGGGGCTGAGGATTGGAGATGCCGGGGGTGGGGATTGGGGGTTGAGGTTTGGGGGTAGGAGGGCTGATGGGGACGGGGATCGGGAGTGCTGGGGCTGAGGATTGAGGGTGCGGGGCGGATGGGGATCGGGGGCTGAGGATCGGAGGTGTGGGGGCCAATGGGGACAGGGTTCAGGGGTGCCAGGATGGAGATTGGGGGTGCATGCATGGACAGAGCTCTGTCTTGGTCCCCCCCAGGGACACCATGGGCGTCTTCTGGAAGCTCTCGCAGATCTTCTCCGACGACAAGAACCATCTGAGCTGCCGGGAAATCCTGCTGCAGGTACCTGGCGCTGGGGCCATGCTATGGGGCGCTGTGCCCCAGGGAGCGGGGGGGGG
The DNA here is from genome assembly GCF_027887155.1 of Malaclemys terrapin pileata. NCBI lineage: Eukaryota > Metazoa > Chordata > Testudines > Emydidae > Malaclemys > Malaclemys terrapin. The sequence goes on along the minus strand of NC_071527.1, from coordinate 16,311,246 downwards.
GGGGTTCAGCAGGGAGTGCTGTGCTGGAGGGGCTCGGTGAAAGGTGGGGGGCTTGCTGGGGGTGCTATGCTGCAGGGGGCAGGGTGGGGGCAGGAGGGTCACTGGGGAATGGCATGCTGCAGGGGCAGGATGGGGGGCGCCGGGAGCACTGTGCCCCCGGCAGTGGGATTTTGCTCCGTATACCGGAGGCTCCTGTCAATGATTTCTTTCCGCTGGGCCCTGCTGGTCCCGTCCCTCTGCACAGGGCGACGCTGCCCAGGGAGTCCCCGAGGGAGCCCCCAGCCCCCGCGTCGCCCGCAAAGCGACTCCGAAACTGAATCCCCCGGAGAAGCCAGTGGTGAGCGATGGGACCACGGCCAGGGTCTAGGGCCTTGAATTGCTGCGAGTCGGGAGTGAGGGGCACCTGCCGGGCTGTGGGGGGCAGGGCTGGGCTCGCAGGGGCTGTGGATTGGGACTGAGGGGCACCGGCAGAGCTTGGGGGGCAGGGAGGGATAACAGGGGCTGCGAGTCGGGAGTGAGGGGCACCAGCAGAGCTGGGGGAGGGGTGCCCAGGGCTGGGGCACCTGCTGGGCTGTGGGTGGGGACTGGGGGCCACTGGCAGAGCTGGTGGGGGGTGGGGAGGGATAACGGGGCTGTGGGTTGGGAGTGAGGGGCACTGGCAGAGCTGGTGGGGAGCTCAGGGCAGGGCTAACGGGCTGTGGGTGGGGACTGGGGAGCACTGGCAGAGCTCGGGGTGGGGAGGAATAACGGGGGCCACGAGTCGGGAGTGAGGGGCACTGGCAGAGCCGTGTGGGTGACCTGGACCCTCCCTCCTCCAGGCGCCACCCCCGGGCACTGTACCGTACCTTGGCACCTTCTTGACGGATCTGGTGATGCTGGACACGGCGTTGCCGGATTTCCTGGAGGTGAGTCAGGGGGCCTGGGAGTCCCCAGGCTCACATCATCACTGTGCCCCCCCCGCGCCCATCTCAGGGGCCCCCTAGGGCCGAGCTGCCTCTTTCCCCGAGACCCCCAGAGGCTCTTGTGCACATCCTGCCCCCGGGGGCTGGGACATCTCCTCTCACCTCCCCCAGTGCCAGCCCCTTCCTGGGGTAACCACCTAATGTAAACCCTGGGGGCCCCCAACCCCTCTCATATTCTCTCTCTGATTCCCCCCAGGGTGGGCTCATCAACTTTGAAAAGAGGCGGAAGGTGAGTGGGGTGGGGGGCTGGCCGGGACCCTGAGAGAGCAGAGGGGAGTGGGTGGGAGACAGGACTCCTGAGATCTCAGATCTGTTGGTGGGAGAAACTGGGGGGATGGGAGGCTGTGGGGAGGGTCAGTTGATGGGAGCTGGGGGGTGATGGGATGGGGGCTCTGGGGGATGGGGGACAGGAAGCTGGGGGGGTGGATCGGAGGCTGGGCGGATGGGGGGATGGGAGCTGGGGGGGATAGAGGACAGGAGGCCTGTGGTGGCGGGATAAGTGCTGGGAGGCACGGGGAATGGATAGGAGGCTGAGGGGGAGTGGAGGTGGGGGGGACAGGATGAGGGCTGTGGGGGGACAGGAGGCGGGGAGTACAGGGAGGCCAGGAGCTGGGGGGGCAGGAGGCAGATGGTGGGGACAGGAGCTGGGGGGGCGGGAGGCTGGGTGGACGGGGAGGACAGGAGCTGGGGGGGCAGGAGGCGGATGGCAGAGGATGGGAGACAAGAGGCTGGCGGTGACGGGGAGCAGGGCGAATGGATGGGGGGAGGACTGGAGGTGGAGGGGTGACAGAGCCTGGGCAGAAGGCAGAGACGGGAGCTGGGGGGACGGGAGGCGGATGGCGGAGCTGGGAGCTGGGGGGACGGGAGGCGGATGGCGGAGACCGGAGCTGTGGGGTGGGCGGATGGGGGGGATGGGAGCTGTAGGGGGAGAGGATGGGGGGGGACGGGAGCTGTGGGGGGGAGGATGGGGGGACGGGAGGCGGAAGGCGGAGACGGGAGCTGTGGGGGGGGTGGATGGTGGGAGGATGGGGGGGGACAGGAGCGGGGGCCCTGAACCCCGTCTCTGGGCCCAGGAGGCAGAGATCCTGTTGCAGATCCAGCAGCTGCAGGCGTCGTGCGGGGGCCACGCCCTGCACCCCAACCCAGCCGTACTGGCCGCCTTTCAGCGCCACGCCCGGCTCTCTGAGGAGCAGAGGTACCGCGGGGGGGGGTCGCAGTGGCGGGGCAGGTGGGAGGTGGACAGTGAGCAGGAAGTGCAGTTGGGGGCAGGGGAGGGGCAGTGGCGGGGGCAGGGGAGAGGCCAGGGGGCAGTAGGGAGGTGGGGGAGGGAGCAGTGAGGAGGGACAGGAGAGAGACCGGGGGGCAGTGAGGGGGCACAGTAGGGAGGCGGGGGAGGGGGCAGTGAGGGGGGGCAGGATAGAGGCCGGGGGGCAGTAGGGAGGCGGGGGAGGGGGCAGTGAGGGGGGCAGAAGAGAGGCTGGGGGGCAGTAGGGAGGCAGGGGAGGGGGCACTGGGGCATCATGTGGGGAGCTGCCTGGAGCGTCCCCCTCCATGACGGAAGGAGCGAAGTAGCAGCAGAAGGCGGGGGGAACACTCGCTAACCCCCCCAATCCCCTCGCCCCCCAGCTACCGGGTCTCCCGGCTCATCGAGCCCCCGGCCGACTCCTGCCCCAACTCACCCCGCGTCAAACGCAGCCTCAGCAAACGCTTCAGCTCGTAAGTCGCCCCCAGCCCCCCACCAGCTCGGGAGTTGCCCCCGGCCCCCCACCAGCTCGGGAGTCGCCCCCGGCCCCCTCGGTCCCCCTGCAGCTGGGAGCCCCCATCAGTGCCGTGCTGCGGCCGGGCGGGTGTCTCCGGAGCTGACCTGGGCTCTCCGAAAGGCCGGACGGGTCGATCCCAATGGCCTGTCCAGCCGCGGCGTCTGTCTGTCTGGGCGTCCGTCTGCCTCTGAGCAGCCCCCCGCCCCCCGACCTGAGCGACGGTAGCTACGGGAGCCAGGAGCCCTGCCCAGGCGGTGTGGGAATGGCCCTGGCTGTGCCCAGCCTGCCTCAGTTTCCCAGAGGGTTTCCCATCAGCTTCCCGCACCCGCTGTTCAGAGGGATCGATCCTGCTCAGCTCCTGGGGGCGCCATGGGGCAGCCCTTGGCCAGGCCTCACTCCCCTCTCCTCTGGAGGTCATTCCCTTGGCACTAGTGACTGGTCAGGCAGAATCAGTGGGGAAACTGAGGCACACCTAGTGGTCATAAAACTATTACCAGAATTCCCACATTCATGTGGAGGTGGGGGAGGGGCAGGGGGTCCGTGGGTATTGGGGGGAGGAGGTGGGCATTGGGGGGCATCTTGCTCTGTGAGGGTGGAATTGGCATCTGGAGAGGGATGGAGATGTCGGGGGGGCAGGTTCTCCCTTTGGGCCCCCCCCCGTGCCCTTCCCCCACTTTCTTGCCCATTCACCCTCATCTCCCCTCAGGCTCTTGCTGGGGGCCGAGGCCCTGCCTCCCCGTCTGCCCTCCGCAAAGGGCAGCATCTCGCCCTCGGGCACCGGCAGCAGCTGCGAAGCCGATGAGGGGCCCAGTTCCCCCTGCTCCCCGGAGATGGGGGGGTCCCTCGGCAAGGTACTGCGGGGGGCCGGGGGGAGCTGCCGGGGGGCTCAGACCTGGCTGGGGGTAGCTGGGGATGGGATGGGCTGTCCCAGTGCAAAGGCCTGTGCCTGCTGGGCACCTGTGATTAGAGCAGGGGGAGGGGGGACTGGGAGCCCGGACTCCTGGGTTCTATCCCCACTCTGGGAGGGGAGTGGGGTGCAGTGGTTAGAGTTAGGGGGGAGTGGGGCTGGGAGCCCAGACTCCTGGGTTCTATCCCCGCTGTGGGAGGGGAGTGGGGTGCAGTGGTTTAGAGCTGGCGGGGAGGGCGGGGCTGGGAGCCCGGACTCCTGGGTTCTATCCCCGTTCTGGGAGGGGAGTGGGGTGCAGTGGTTAGAGTTAGGGGGGAGTGGGGCTGGGAGCCCAGACTCCTGGGTTCTATCCCCGCTGTGGGAGGGGAGTGGGGTGCAGTGGTTAGAGTTAGGGGCAGGGGGTCTGGGAGCCCGGACTCCTGGGTTCTCTCCCTGCTCACTCACCAGCTCCCGTTTCTCCCCCCGCCCCGGCACAGAGCCTGCTGGAGCTGCCGTTCAGCACCTGCCCCCCCGAGGAGCCGCCCTCCCCCCTCGCCCGCCGCCCCTGCTCGCCCCTCTACAACCAGCAGGGGGCGGACTCGTGCATCGTGCGGGTCAGCATGGACAACGCCCACGGCAACCTCTACAAGAGCATCCTGGTGAGGGGGGACTGGGGGGGGTCCTGCCTCTGGGTGGGGGGCGGGGCCAGGCCCCATCCCCATCTCTGCCCTCTATCCTCCCCATCCTGCGTGCTCTGCCCCTCCCCCACCCCCGCATGTGCTGCCCCCTCCCCCTGCCCTGATCCTGTGCCCCCCTCTGCCCCCCCAGTTGACCAGCCAGGACAAGACCCCAGCCGTGGTGCTGCGCGCCCTCCAGAAACACAGCCTGGAAGGGACCCCGCCTGGAGACTTCCAGCTCCTGCAACTGCTGGGGGGCGGCAGAGGTGAGGGGGCCCTGGCTGGGACGGGGAGCAGAGGGCTGGGTGGGGGGAGGGGAGGTGTCACAGGTGGGGGAGAGCACGCTGGGTGGGGGGTGAAGGCATGGGGAGAGGGGAGGTGTTGGGGGCAGGGCTGGGGTGTTGCTGGAGAAGAGGACCAGGTGGGGGGAGCACCCGGGAGGGGGGTAATCAGGGCATGGGGGGAAGGGAGGTGTCACAGGTGGGGGGGAAGGTTGGGGGGGGATGAGGGCATGGGGGGAGGGGAGGTGTTGGGGGAGGGGCAGGAGGAGACAAGGACCAGCTGGGGGGTCTCCAGTACCATTGTGCCCCCCTCACGCTCTCCCCCGACTCCCCCAGAGCTGCTGATCCCCGACGGGGCCAACGCCTTCTACGCCATGAATCCAGCCGCCAACTTCGACTTCGTCCTCCGCCGGAAGGGCCCCCCCAGCCCCCGCCTCCCCCGACCCACCCCTGCCTACAAAGTCCCCACTCCCCTCCCCCCCAGCCCAGCCCTAACCACGGAGCCCCCACTCCCCTCCCCTCCAGGGCCTTGCAGCTCGGCCACCCCCCCCACGTTCCCCTCTCTCCTTGCTCCCAGCCCCCAGCTCCCCCCATCCTAGCACCTCCCCCCAGCAGCCTCCCCCGGCCTCTCCCCCCTTATCTCCACCTCAGAGCCCCCTGCTTTGTTCCCCAGCCCCCCCCACTAGCTGCACGTCCAGCTCCTCCCTGCACCCCCTGTTGGCCCCTCCCCAAGTTGCCAAGACCCTGGGGATCTACACCCCTCAGCCCCCCATCAGGGAAACAGAACCCTCAGCTGGGCTCCCCCAACTCCCTCCCCCACCGGTCAGTCCCTGGGCATGGGCACCCCCCCCAGCCTGCCCCCCATCCTGCCCTGCAGCCAGGAGCCCCGAGCGTGCCGGGGGGCACTGGAGACGCTAGGATCGGCTGTGCTGGGGGCTGGGCTCCCCCCCCCCCGGCTGCCCTGCTCCTGGGAAGAGGGGTTTGTGGGGCCGGTGATTCATGGGGGCCTGGATGGGGCCAGCGCTCCTGGGAGAGGTCCCCGCTAAGGGGGTGGGGTCTGTGCTGGGGGTTCCCGCTCTCACTGCTCCCCAGCAATCAGCCGAGGGGGGCGGGGGGGGGGGGGCTCTGAATCCTGGATGTTCCAATAAACCCCCCTGAGCAGAGCAAACCAGGGTCTGATGGTTTGTTCTGCCCCACCCCCCCGCGGGCCCTGGGAGGATCTGGGACAGGCCGTTTTAGTAGGGGGTGGAGATGGGGTCAAGTGATTTTTGCAGCTGATTGAACCCCCCCTCCAGTGGCCACTAGGTGGCAGCAGCTGCCCCTGGCCCTGGCAGCCTTGGGGGGCCCCCGGCTGGGCAACTGGTGGGGCTCTAGGCTGATGCCTGTTGCGGGTGCTGCTGTGTGGGGTGGGAAGGGATGGATAGAGGGGGCATGGGGGCAGGCGGGTGCCCCTGGTTGCCGTGACAATGCTGGGGAGATGAGCCTCGCTCTGGGTGAGGGGGGGCTGCCAGGAGCCCCCAGACGGGGGCAGGGAGGGGGCGTCGGGGTCTCATTCCCCTCTGCAGCTTTGAGTGTTGGTGGGAGGGGGGGGTCCTCACTGCAGGATCGGGCCCTTTGCAACCCCAAGGTGTCTGCAAACCTCCAGCCCAGGATCCGGCCCTTGGCGGATGTGCCCCCCTGCTCCAGAATTGGGCCCTCAGTCACCCCCCACCCGCAGGCTGGGGCCTGGAGCTGCATCGGGATCGGCTCTTCGGGGCACGGGGGGGGAGGAGGGGTCGGCTCCTGGGGTCCCACGTCCCCCTCGCTACGGCTGACGCTGGGGGCTGCTGGCCCAGGACCGCGAGACGCTCGCCCCCAGGCCACTGTGGGGAGAGGAGCGCTCCAGGCTAGGAGGGGGCGATGGAAGCCTGAGCCCCAGAGAGATCCCCAGGGTCCGGCCCGGCTTTCTGCCCGGCACAGCCCTGCCCCAGCTCTGCCAGCAGCGGGACCGGCCCAGCAACCCGGCCACGACCCCTCGCAGGGGAGTGGGACTCGGCTCTCCTGCCCCATGGTGGGGGGTGAGGGGGGTTAAAACCAAACATCTCACTTTCCTTGGGGGAATCCGAACCGCCTCCAGGCCCCTTCATGGTGCCCCCGGGCCCTGCCTCAAATGGCAGCCTGGTGGGTGGGGGGATGGGGATGGGTGGGGTGGGCCACTGGGGGAAGGATAGATAGAGGGGGCGTGGGGATGGGTGGGGAGAGAGGGACATGGGGGTGAGTGGGTGCCTGTGGGGAGGGACAGACAGAGGGGGGGATGGGTGGGGGGGTGGGAAGGCATGGATAGAGGGTGGCATGGGGCTGTGTTGGGGGCGGGAAGGGATGGATAAAGGGGGGCATGGGACGGGTGGGTGCCTGTGGGGAAGGACACAGAGGGGGGCTGGGTGGGGGGGTGGGAAGGGATGGATAGAGGGGGCATGGGGGCGGGCGGGTGCCCGTGGGGAGGGACAGATAGGGGGCTGGGTGGGGGGTGGGAAGGGATGGATAAAGGGGGGCGTGGGGGCGGGTGGGTGCCCGTGGGGAGGGACAGATGGGGGGCTGGGTGTGCGTGGGAAGGGATGGATAAAGGGGGGCGTGGGGGCCCGTGTGGAGGGACAGATGGGGGGGTTGGGGGGGGTGGATGGGAAAGGATGGATAAAGGGGAGTGTGGGGGCGGGTGGGTGCCCGTGGGGAGGGACAGATAGGGTGGGTGGGTGGGAAGGGATGGATAAAGGGGGGCGTGGGGGCGGGTGGGTGCCTGTGGGGAGGGATAGATGGGGGGCTGGGTGGGGGTGGATGGGAAAGGATGGATAAAGGGGAATGTGGGGGCGGGTGGGTGCCCGTGGGGAGGGACAGATAGGGTGGGTGGGTGGGAAGGGATGGATAAAGGGGGGCATGGGGGCGGGTGGGTGCCCGTGGGGAGGGATAGATGGGGGGCTGGGTGTGCGTGGGAAGGAATGGATAAAGGGGGGCGTGGGGGCCCGTGTGGAGGGACAGATGGGGGGGCTGGGTGGGGGTGGATGGGAAAGGATGGATAAAGGGGAGTGTGGGGGCGGGTGGGTGCCCGTGGGGAGGGACAGATGGGGGTCTGGGTGGGTGGGTGGGAAGGGATGGATAGAGGGGGGCATGGGGCTGGCGGGTGCCCGTGGGGAGAGACGATAGATCAGGCGGAGGGCAGACGGGTTCTGCAGCAAGCTGGCACAGGGCTGTGCCCTGGGTTTCTCCAGGTGGGTATCTCCGGCCCGCGGTGCCTCCCTGGCACCAGGCCAGGTTCCCTGCCCCTCGCTGGGGGGCGCCCGGCTGCATAGGGCCGGGTCCATTGGCTGTGAATCGCGGGTGCTCCTGGGTGCATGATCCCCAGTTTATTCAATGCCCACTGGGGATCTGTCCCCCCGGGATCCGCTCCCAGCCCAGAGGGTGGGGCTAGGGGCTGCGCGCCTGTGGGTCCATTGTCCTTTAAACACTTGGCTACCCCCTGGTCTGGTTCCCCGGGGCTGCTCCAGGCTGGGTGTTTGGGGGTGACTCCCTTATGGGGCAGCCCCCCCCCGGCCCCACGTGACTTCAGAACCGGGCCTGGAGACCAGCTGCCCCATCTCTCTCGGTGGCTCCCTGCAGCGAAGGCCAGGCAGCCAGCCCCTGCGTGCCCTCCAGGAGCCGGCTCCCACCAGAGCCCGCTCGCAGCCTCGGCCGGGCCCTAGGGTGGCCTGAGGGGTGGCGTGGGGCAGCCTGGCCATGCCAGAGCATGTACCCAGCAGAGCTGCAGTGGGCACCATCCTGGCTCTGCCCTTTGTCCGGCCAAGCCCTGGGTTCCAGGGGGCAGTGCTTAACCCCCGGCCTGACCCCTTTCCTCTGGGGCCGGGGCTGGGTTGCTGGGTGTTAACTGGGGTCCGGGGGGCTCCCCTTGGCTGTTTGGAGTCTCCAGCTGGTGCTTGAACGAGCCCCTGGGTCCACCCCAGCCAGCCCCGGGTGCCTGCTCTGGGCCAAGAGCAGATTTAACCCTTTCACATCCGCTGGGGAGCAAGGCTACATCTGGAGGGAAACTGAGGCACGTACGGGGGTCATGAAAATATTCCTGAAAATTCCCATTTCGCCACAACCCCACAGGCAGCTTCGTTAGCGTCTCACAGCTGCGCTTCCAGGCTGCGTCTGGGATCGGGGCCCCCTTCGGGCCTGGTGCTGTCGGGACCCACTGAGAGACCGTCCCTGCCCCAGAGCTGACAATCTAAATAAACATTCTCCCCATTGGACAGGTGGGGAAACTGAGGCACGGAGGGATGCCGCGATGGGCGCCTGCGCAGGGACTCAACATCTCAGATCCAGATCAAATGGCTCCTTTGAACTGTAAATACCGCGCCTTTGGAATCTGTAACACTGCCCGGGGGGAATCAGGCCATGAGGAACCCCCCCAACCCTCCCCACACAAAGCCCCCGCCCCCCATCTCACCACTAGCTTCCTGCCCTCAATCCCTGCAGTTGCCTAGCAACCAGCCAGCCTTATTCCCCCCCCCCCCCGCTGTTAAGGGGGAGTCCCTAATATCCCTTGGTGATCCCGGCTCCCACCAACCCCAGTGTGACCCCTGCGGTGACAAGGGGGGGGGCATCAGCCGCCCGGCTCAGAAAGGGTTAAGGGGCAGGCCCCGGCGGGGGAAATTGAGTGGGAGCCCCGGGGGGGGGGGTAGTAGCAGGGAGAGAGGGAAGCGTCCTGGGAACGACTGAAATGGGTCCTCCCCACCCCTGGGAGCACAGAGTGTCCCTGGCCCCCACCCATCCCGCCTCCAACCACTACCCCGCACAGCTTCTCCCAAAGCTGGGGATAGAACCCAGGAGTCCTGACCCGCCTCCCCGCTCAGAGCTGGGGATAGAACCCAGGAGTCCTGATCCCCCTCCCCCCAACCTCTAGCCCCCACAGCCTCTCCCAAAGCTGGGGATAGAATCCAGGAGTCCTGACCCGCCTCCCCGCTCAGAGCTGGGGATAGAACCCAGGAGTCCTGATCCCCCTCCCCCCAACCTCTAGCCCCCACAGCCTCTCCCAGAGCTGGGGATAGAATCCAGGAGTCCTGACCCGCCTCCCCGCTCAGAGCTGGGGATAGAGCCCAGGAATCCTGATCCCCCTCCCCCCACCCCCACAGCCTCTCCCAGAGCTGGGGATAGAACCCAGGAGTCCTGACCCCCCGCCCCTCCGAGCTGAGGATAGAACCCAGGAGGCCTGAGCTGGGGATAGACCCCAAACCCAAGCTGGACAAAGTCCCTAGTGGCTGATGTTTTAACCTTATAACACAAGGAGCCCGTGTGTATGTTTGTGCGCATGTGCGTGTTTGTGTGTGTGCGTAATAATACATGTGTGTGATTATATGCTGGGCTGTATGTGCATGCCTGTGCCTGAGTGTGTGTGTGTGAGTGAGTGTGTATATTAATGGTGTGCACGCAGGGATGTGCCTGTATTCGGGGTGGGGGATGGGTGTATGCAGGGAGGCACACGTTTTTGTGCGTGTATGCATGTGTGTATTCGTGTGTGTGCAGGGATGTGCATGTACTAGTGTTCTGCCACTGCATTTCTGTGTATATTCACATGTGCATGTAGGGATGTGCCTGTATTCGGGGGGCTGCATGCAGGAATGTACATATGTTTGTGCATGTGTGTATTTGTGTGTATACAGGGATGTGCCTGTATTCGGGGGGGGAGGTACATGCAGGAATGTACACGTGCTTGTGCATGCGTGTATTTGTGTATGCAGGGATGTGCCTGTATTTGGGGGGGGGAGCTACATACAGGAATGTATACATTTGTTTGTGCATGCGTGTAGTCGTGTGTGTCCAGGGATGCGCCTGCATTCAGGGGGGGAAGTACATGCAGGAATGTACGTGTGTGTGCATGCGTGTAGTCGTGTGTGTGCAGGGATGTGCCTGTATTTGGGTGGGGGAGGGTACATGTAGGAATGTACATGTGTGTGCATGTGTGTATTTGTGTGTGTGCAGGGATGTGCCTGTATTCGGGGGGGCGGTACATGCAGGAATGTACATGTGTGTGTGTAGGGATGTGCCTGTATTTGGGGGGGGTGCATGCAGGAATGTACGTGTGTGTGCATGCGTGTAGTCATGTGTGTGCAGGGATGTGCCTATATTCGGGGGGGAGGTACATGCAGGAATGTACGTGTGTGTGCATGCGTGTAGTCGTGTGTGTGCAGGGATGTGCCTGTATTCGGGGGGGAGGTACATGCAGGAATGTATGTGTGTGTGCATGCGTGTAGTCGTGTGTGTGCAGGGATGTGCCTGTACCAGCGTGTCCGTGGCTGCAGGCGTGTATTCCCAGCTTGTGCGTGTGTTGGGGGTGGGGTTGGGGGCGTTGAGCGGGACGCTCCGTCACCACCCCCCACGATCACGCTATTCAGCTGGTTCAAAGAGGCCCAGGGCTTGATGTAAACACCCCGGTCCAGCCCGGCGCCGCTCCGGCGCCTTATCTCTGGCCAACACACCGTGTTTGTTTCAGCCGGTCCCTCCCCATGTTCTTGCTGTGACCGATCTCACCTGCGTCACGGGGGGGCCGGGGTTTGGAGCCTGTCTCTGATTGAATGCGGGACAGTTTGTTTTTCACAGTAAAAAGCGGGGCCGGGGGTGTTAGGGAAAGCTATAAACACCTGCGTGAGCTGGGTCCAATTCCCAGCTCTGCCACAGAGTCCCTGGTGACCTCATGGCCTGGCTCTGTGCCTCAGTTTCCCCGTCCGTACAATGGGGATAATGAACCTCATTTTGTCTGGCTTGTGAGTTTAGACCGGGAGTGCTTGGGGCAAGGACCGTCTCACTGGGTCTGTGCAGTGCCCGGCACGAGGGGGCCCCGATCCTGGTCGGGGTCTGGGTAGCGCCGGGCAAAAGGGGGGCCCCGATCTCGGTCAGGGGTATGCGCAGCGCCCGGCACGAGGGGGGCCCCGATCTCGGTCGGGGTATGCGCAGCGCCCGGCACGAGGGGGGCCCCGATCTCGGTCGGGGTATGCGCAGCGCCCGGCACGAGGGGGGCCCCGATCTCGGTCGGAGTATGCGCAGCGCCCGGCACGAGGGGGGCCCCCGATCTCGGTCGGGGTATGCGCAGCGCCCGGCACGAGGGGGGCCCCGATCTCGGTCGGGGTATGCGCAGCGCCTGGCACGAGGGGGGCCCCGATCTCGGTCGGGGTATGCGCAGCGCCTGGAACGAGGGGGGCCCCGATCTCGGTCGGGGTATGCGCAGCGTCCGGCACGAGGGGGGCCCCGATCTCGGTCGGGGTATGCGCAGCGCCTGGCACCAGGGGGGCCCCGATCTCGGTCGGGGTATGCGCAGCGCCTGGAACGAGGGGGGCCCCGATCTGGGTTGGCGCCTCTAGGGCTCTTGCAATGCACCAAACCAGCAATCCCAGTGTGCCGGCATCACAACGCCCTGTTTTATCTGCTGTCCGGTCCCAACGTCCCCTGGGAGGGTTTGATTATCTTGCTGCTGCGGGGAAGGGACCTGCCCTCCTTCCAGCCAGACGGTTGGGGAATGGAGGCGGGGGGAGGCTAAACCCCCTTTAACACCCTCTTTCCAGCACCCGCTGTGTCTGGGGTGCACCCCCCCCCGATTGGCCCAGGTCCTGCGACTTGGGGCCTGAGTGTCCCTGTGTGCGGCATGGGGAGGGGGCCAGCTGCCATCTCCCACTCGATCCCCCCGCTGCAAAGCGCAGGATCGGCCCTGCTAGAGCCCACGGGGGACGGGGGGATTCACTGCCTCGTCTGATCAACTCCCGAGCTGTGCATCCTGGGTGATGGGGATCCACTCCCCGCTGGATCCCTCTGGCCACTGATCCACAGCCCCCCATTGGATCCCACCAGGCAGAACCCCCTGGATCCCACGGGGCAGTGATCCGCTCCCCAAGGCACCGGAGGGGGCAGTGATCTGCTCCCCCTGGATCCCACGGGGCAGTGATCCGCTCCCCAAGGCACTGGAGGGGGCAGTGATCCACTCCCCCTGGATCCCATGGGGCAGTGATCTGCTCCCCCCTGGATCCTACGGGGCAGTGATCCGCTCCCCAAGGCACCGGAGGGGGCAGTGATCCGCTCCCCCCTGGATCCCATGGGGCAGTGATCCGCTCCCCAAGGCACCGGAGGGGGCAGTGATCCGCTCCCCCCTGGATCCCACAGGGCAGTGATCCGCTCCCCAAGGCACCAGAGGAGGCAGTGATCCGCTCCCCCTGGATCCCACGGGGCAGTGATCCGCTCCCCAAGGCACCGGAGGAGGCAGTGATCCGCTCCCCCCTGGATCCCATGGGGCAGTGATCCGCTCCCCAAGGCACCGGAGGGGGCAGTGATCTGCTCCCCCCTGGATCCCACGGGGCAGTGATCCGCTCCCCAAGGCACCGGAGGAGGCAGTGATCCGCTCCCCCTGGATCCCACGGGGCAGTGATCCGCTCCCCCCTGGATCCCATGGGGCAGTGATCCGCTCCCCAAGGCACCGGAGGGGGCATTGGTGGAGATATGGGGGCGTCTCTACCGCTCCTGGCTCCTCTCCAATTCCCTGCCCTGCTCCTCAGCCTCTCCTCGCAGCAGCCCCAGCCCAGCCCTTATCTGTCCCCTCCCAGCCTGCCCGCCCCGCGGAGCGGAGCGCAGCCACAACCTGTAGCCAGAGAGCCCTGCCAGGCCAGACTTCTCATCGCTCCGGTCCTCCCTGCCCCGAGCCATGGACCCGCCGCGGAGCCACATCGCTGCCCTCTGCACCCTGCTGGCCTGGGCCACCTGCACCACGCAGGAGGGAGCCGGCCCTGACAATGGCTTCAACATCCAAGGTACCAGCGCGGGCCCTGGGGGCTGGCAGTGCCCTGTGGGCTGGGGGCGGGTGAGCGGGCCCGGGGGCCAGGCAGGGGCACCGCAGGAGTGTTTCATAACAGGAAACCGATTTCCGGCCTCTGCTGCTACAGCCTGACAGCTAGTGTGTGTGTGTGTTCACATGTGTGTGTGTTCACGTGTGAGTGTTCGTGTGAGTGTGTGTGTTCGCGTGTGAGTGTTCGTGTGAGTGTTCGTGTGAGTGTATGTGTTCGCGTGTGAGTGTTCGTGTGTGTGTGTTCACGTGTGTGTGTTTGCGTGAGTGTTCGTGTGAGTGTATGTGTTCGCGTGTGAGTGTTTGTGTGTGTGTGTGTATTCGCGTGTGTGTGTTCATGTGTGTGTTCACGTGGGGTTGTGTGTTCACGTGGGGGTGTGTGCGGGTGTGCTTGCACGTGCGTGAGTGTGCAAGGTGTGCTTGCAGGCGTTTGTGCTGAGTGCATGCTGGGTGTGTGCGTGCGCATGTGTGTACCCGGCTCTAGTGAATGTGGCTGGGAAACACGCTCTGGTGTCTTAGCCCAGCGTGTGGGGCGGCTCGATCAATCCCCAGACACACGTATCCCTCCAGCCGGCTCTCCGTCCTCAGAACATCTGTCCTACCGAGAGTACAGCAGAGCTGACCCGTCCCCCTCTATCTATCTATCTATCTATCTATCTATCTATCTATCTATCTATCTATCTATCCCCATACACATCTATCTATCTATCTATCTATCTATCTATCTATCTATCTATCTATCTATCTATCTATCTATCTATCTATCTATCTATCTATCCCCATACACATCTATCTATCTATCTATCTATCTATCTATCCCCATACACATCTATCTATCTATCTATCTATCTATCTATCTATCTATCTATCTATCTATCCCCATCCACCCCCTCTATCTATCTATCTATCTATCTATCTATCTATCTATCCCCACCCACCCCCTCTATCTATCTATCTATCTATCTATCTATCTATCTATCCCCATCCACCCCCTCTATCTATCTATCTATCTATCTATCTATCTATCTATCTATCCCCATCCACCCCCTCTATCTATCTATCTATCTATCTATCTATCCCCATCCACCCCATCTATCTATCTATCTATCCCCATACCCCTATCTATCTATCTATCTATCTATCTATCTATCTATCTATCTATCTATCTATCCCCATACCCCCTCTATCTATCTATCTATCTATCTATCTAACCCCACACACCCCATCTATCTAATCTATCTATCTATCTATCTATCTCCACACACACCCATCCCTCCATCCAAATGCCGACATGGCCCTAACCGCCAGCGATCGGAGCATATCCAGGAGGAGGCTGCAGTTGGGGGAAAGCCCCTAGCAGCCCACCTCTCCGGCAGAGTTTATCGCTGATGCGCTGGCCCGTGCGCGGATCTAGGTTCGTTTCATAGCCCGGCCTAACGGGGCTGCCTTCTGCTTCTACGTAACGTTACATAGAAGCAGAAGGAATGACTGGTGACCTCCTACACGTGCTGCAGAACTAGACTTGGCTGAATTTGATGTTTATTTTTGATCATTTGGACGGATAATATCAGTGTTTGTTCGTAAGCCTTTTTTAAAAATTAGATTTGCATTGAGCCACATCTTCACAGGTGTACAAAACTGGGGGCTTTTTTCAGACAACGGGGGGTGCCGACTACAATTATTTTCTGGCGCTAGACGTTCAGATTCAAAAAGTTCAAGCTTTCTAACCGGTACAACCCAAATTGTCAATGTCGCGTATCGAAATTCACAAAGGAAACGGCCTTTAAATCAAACTACTGCCTTCTCAGGCTGTGCCCTGCCGCTCTGAACATTTCACTGATGAGCGGCGGAAACACTTTTTATCAGTTTGTGCATGTACGTGGTGAAATCAACATTTACTGATACAAATCTTCTCCTCCCAAGCCCGGGCACAGATAAGCCTGGTGGGCGGTTGCACAAGCGTGTGTGTTATGTGAAATATATTTGGAGAAACGTATATGGTAAAAAGATGCCGTGTGTAGCTAATGAGGTAGCGGCGTATCTTTATATGGACAGGGGGGCGCATGTTCCGTGAAATAGGGTTTGGGACATATGCATGGTAAGAAGGTGCCCTGTATAGACAGCTAGGCGTGATCTACGTACAGATAGAGAAGTGTGTGTATAATTTGTGTGTCTATGTAAAAGCTGCGAGTATATGCCTCTTTGCATATATGTGTATGTATGTAAAATGTGTGCAGAAATATGTGCGTCTTGTGTACATACACACACACACAAATCTATATATATGTACACATATATGATACACACACATCTCACACCTATTTATGTGACTGTGTATCTATAAAGAAAACGTGTGTCTATAGCTAAGCGTGGGTATATCTGTATACTACGGGTTTGTTTAATATCTAGCCTCTTGGAATGTCTTCCAAACCGTATTTTACGTAGTACATCTAAGCATGTACAGAGTCTGAAACTTCCTTATCATGTGTCGCATACCAGGTTGTTTTGTACAGTCTTGGCCTAGAAGGAGGCGGGAAGGCAGAGCAACTGAAAGATAAAAGCGGGGGGGGCAGAGGGGTGACATCACGGTTGGGGGGGGTTACCCCTAGATCAGGAAGAGGAGGTGGAGGAGGCATTTCTAGAACAAATAACAGAAGAATCCAAAACACAAGATCTGCTAGTAAGCGGGGGGGTGGGGCTGCACCTCCCCAGACATCGATCGGGAAAGGAATATGGCAAGATTTCCAGTATGGTGCCGGAATATGCCGTTTGTTCCAGCCAGCGGAGGAAGTAACCGGGGGACAGGCAGTTTTGACTTGATACTGATCAGTGGGGAGGAATTGGTTGCAAATCTGAAGTTGGAAGGCGATTTGGGTGAACGTAAGAACGGCCATACTGGGTCAGACCAAAGGGCCATCCAGCCCAGTATCCCGTCTGCTGACAGTGGCCAATGCCAGGTGCCCCAGAGGGAGTGAACCTAACAGGTAATGATCAAGTGATCTCTCTCCTGCCATCCATCTCCACCCTCTGACAGACAGAGGCTAGGGACACCGGCTAGGTCTACACTACCCACCTGAATCAGTGGGTAGAAATCGATCTCTCAGGGATCGAATTATCGCGTCTCATTGGGACGCGACAATCGATCCCCGAATCGACGCTCTTACTCCACCAGCGGAGGTGGGAGTAAACGCCGTCGACGGGGAGCCGCGGAGGTCGATTTTGCCGCCGTCCTCACAGCGGGGTAAGTCGGCTCCGATAGGTCGAATTCAGCTACACTATTCGCGTAGCTGAATTTGCGTATATTAAATCGACCCCCCCGTAGTGAATACCTGCCCACCATTCCTTACTCATCCTGGCTAACAGCCATTAATGGATTTAACCTCCATGACTTTATCCAGTTCTCTTTTAAACGCTGTTATAGTCCTAGCCTTCACAACCTCCTCAGGCAAGGAGTTCCACAGGTTGACTGTGCGCTGTGTGAAGAAGAACTTCCTTCTATTTGTTTTAAACCTGCTGCCCATTCATTTCATTTGGTGGCCCCTAGTTCTTATATTATGGGAACAAGTAAATAACTTTTCCTTATTCACTTTCTCCACACCACTCATGATTTTATATACCTCTATCATATCCCCCCTTAGTCTCCTCTTTTTTTGGTGGAAGTGATTGTGACGGGATAGATTCCATGTTTCGGGGGAAAGGAAGGAGTGAGAGCAGCAAGAACACGACAATGGACATCAAAAAAAGCAGACGCTGACAAACTCCGAGAACTGGCAGCTGAGGTCCCGTGGGAAGAAAATCTATGGGAGAAAGGAGTTGAGGAGGGCTGGCGGTTTCTCAAGGAGACACTATCAAAGGCACAACTGTGAAGTATCCCAGTGCAAAGGAGAGATCAGAAGAACAGCAAGAGGCCAACGGGGCTCCTTCAGGAGCTCTTTAATGACCTGAAAATGAAAAAGGAATCCTACAAAAAGTGGAAACCTTCACGAACTGCTCAGGAGGAGAACAAAAGAACAGCGCAAGCATGTAGGGACAAAATCAGACAGGCTAAGGCACCAAATGAGTTACCCCTGCAAGGGCCATATAAAGCAAGAAGATGTTTTTTAAATCCATTAGGAGCAAGAGAAAGGCAAAGGCAAGTGGAGGTCCTCTGCTTAGTGGGGAAGGAGAGCTAATAACTGATGACATCAAGAAGGCTGAAGTGTAACATGCCTATTTTGCAACAGACGTCATTAAAATGGCTAACGGTGCCCAGGTACTTAACACAATGAATATTAACCAGGGGGAAGGACGGCAAGCCAAAAATAGGAAATGATCAGGTTCAAGCATATTTAAATAAGTTGCATGTATTCAAGTTGGCAGGGTCTGATGAAACTCATCCTGGGTTACTTAAGCAATCTCGGAACGGTTAGCGATGATCTTCGAGAACTCATGGAAGACGGGTGAGGTCCCAGAGGACTGGACAGGGGCAAACGTAGTATCTATCTTTTAAAAGGGGAACAAAGAGAATTGTAGGGCAGTCAGCCTGACTTCTGTACCTGGAAAGATACTGGAACAAATGATTAAACAATTGGTAAGCCCCTAGAGGATAATAAGGACTCGCCAGCATGGAGTTGTCAAGAACAAATCATGCCAAACCAACCTAATTTCCTTCTTCGACAGGGTTACTGGCCCAGTGAGCTGTAGACAGGAAATATCTTGATTTCAGAAAATCTTTTGATGCAGTCCCATGTGACAGTCTCATAAGCAAACTAAGGAAATGCAGCTAGATGTCATTACTAGACGGTGGGTGCACAACTGGCTGAGAATTGTTCTCCGAGAGTAGTTTTCAATGGGTGGCTGTCAAACTGGGAAGGTGTGTCTGCTGGAGTCCCGCAGGGGTCAGTCCTGGGTCCAGTGCCATTCAATATTTGTATTAGTGACTTGGATAACGGAGCGGAGTGTGTGCTGATACGTTTGTGGCTGACACCAAGCTGGGAGGGGTTGCAAGCACTTTGGAGGGCAGGATTCGAAGTCAAAACCGGCCGGACAAATTGGAAAATTGGCGTGAAATCAACAAGAGGAAATTCAGTACAAGTGCAAAGTGCTTCACTCAGGAAGGAAAAATCAAACGTCTAGTGTCAGGAAGAGGAGCTGTGGGTTAGAGTGAGTCACAAAGTGAATGAGCCAGCGACGTGATGCCGTTGTGAAACCAGCTAATATTCCGGGGTGTATTAGCAGGCGCGTCATATGTGAGACATGGGTGGGGATTGTCCCATTCTGCTCGGCACTGGCGAGGCCTCTGTCCAGTTCTGGGTGCTGCGCTTTAAGAAAGATGTGGACAAATTGGAGAGAGGCCAGAGGAGAGCCACAGAAATGATCAAAGGTTTAGAAAACCAGACCTGCGAGAGAAGATTAAAATCTGGGCATGTTTAGTCCTGAGAAAAGACAACTCGGGGATGCGGGGGGAGGTGAGAACAGCCTTCAAATGTCTTAAGGGCTGTTACGGGGGGGACGGGGATCAATTGTTCTCCATGTCCCCCGAGGGCAGGACAGGAAGTACTGGGCTTCATCTGCAGCGAGGGAGATGTAGGGTAGATATTAGGGGAAAACTTTCTAACTAACTCTAAGGGGAGTTAATCTCTGGACCAGGCGTCCAAGGGCGGTTGTGGGATCCCTGACAGGACACGAGGTTTTTAAGAACAGGTTGGACAAGCCCCTGTCAGGGATGGTCGAGGTTGATTTGCTCCCTCCTCAGCGCAGGGGCCTGGACCTGAGGAGCTCTCGAGGTCCCTTCCAGCCCCACATTTCTGTGTTTCTCTGATAGTTTATTTCCCTGCTGTACAGACATTCTGTTAAAACCACGTCTTCTCTTAATATAGGAGATGCTGCTTGCGCCTCTGTAGTCACGGTTAAGTTGAATTTTGCTCCTAAAACAGGGTTATACAGAATATATTGTTTTCTACAATCTAATCTAATCTATCTATCCCCATCCACTCCATCCATCTATCTATCCCCATATACCCCATCCATCCATTCATCTATCTATCTATCCCCATCCACCCCATCTATCTATCTATCTATCTATCTATCTATCTATCCCCATCCACCCATCTATCTAATCTATCTATCTATCCCCATCCACCCCATCTATCTATCTAATCTATCCATCCCCATATACCCCATCCATCCATTCATCTATCTACCTATCCCATCCACCCCATCTATCTACCTACCTATCTACCTATCCCCATCCACCCCATCTATCTATCTATCCATCCTCATATACCCCATCCATCTATCTATCCCCATCCATACCCTCTATCTATCTATCCCCATCCACCCCCTCTATCTATCTGTCTATCTATCCATCCCCATATACCCCATCCATCCATTCATCTATCTATCCCCATCCACCCCATCTATCTATCTACCTATCCCCATCCACCCCATCTATCTACCTATCCCCATCCACCCCATCCATTCATCTATCCATCCCCATCCACCCCATCTATCTATCTATCTATCTATCTATCTATCTATCTATCTATCTATCTATCTATCTAATCTACTTTCCTAAACTATATAAAGGGAACGTAGCCTATAAGGTAATAATATAGAATAGTTAATTAAGGATCATTTCTTGACTCCATGCGAGACGCAGACTGGGAGTTATTAACAGAAAGTAGCTTCACACAAAATGGCAGAGACTAAGGAGAATTCTGTGTCTGCACATGGCTGAATCCCCGTGAAATGCCTGGAACAGGCACTGGTCTAATAAACGAAGCATGAAATAATAATATGTATTGTCTGGATTATGGTAGAGCCCAAAGGCCCAGCTGTGCCGGGCGCTGCACGGACACAGTAAAACAGTGTAGTGAGGAACTGTGTTGTTATTTTCTACACGTGCCCTGCGCCGTTCACGGGGTGTCCGCCTGCAGTGGGGCAGACCCAGGGAGCTGAGGTCTGCCTCCAGGACCCCCTCGGGCAGAGCCGGCTGGCTCCAGAGGGCACCCCTCACTCTCAGCGGCAGCTGGGGCCTGTTGCCTGCTGGGGGTTGGGGTGGTTCTTGTACCTGTCTGGGAAGGTCTCTTTTGGAGCCACCTCCCCGGGGGGTTCAGGGCAAGGGGCTGTTAACCCTCGGAACCCCCAGCAGCAGGATGTTACTGGGGCGCAGGGTAGCGGCGTTCTTCACTGGCTGGGCTTTGGGAGCGCAGGCTCGGGGAGATGGCTCGATGACTCAGTTATTGGTCTGTGTGGACGGCGGGGGGAGAGGTGGCTGCTAACTGGGCCCTCCCTGTGCCCCCAGCTGCCCTGCTTCTGGGTGAGGAGCCCCTGGACCCCAAATGTTTCACGCGCTGCCTGGAGGACCTGACCTGCTTCTGGGAGAGCAGCAGCCCCCCGAGTGCCACGGAATACGGCTTCTTCTACGTCGT
Source organism: Malaclemys terrapin pileata (assembly GCF_027887155.1). Lineage (NCBI taxonomy): Eukaryota > Metazoa > Chordata > Testudines > Emydidae > Malaclemys > Malaclemys terrapin. The sequence continues at coordinate 16,290,435 of NC_071527.1, read as the reverse complement.
GGAGTGAGTCCCCCTCCCCCACCGGGGGCCCCTCTGCGGGGAGCTGAGGGGGGGAGGGGGCAGGTCTTGGAATGTCAATGACACATGATGCCTCCCATCCCCCCCATGCCCACCTCTGTGCCCCCAAGTCTCACCCCACAGCCTGCGCCCTAGCCCCCTCCCTCTGCACCCTCAGGCTGGGCCCCCCATGTCGGCCCCACCAAGCATGCCCCCTATGCTGAGACCCCCTCCCCAGGCCTCCCCTCCCCCCGGGTTCTGCCGCTGCTGACCCCCCGCCCCCCTCTCTCCCCGACTCCGACAGGGGGGACGCCCCACAGCGCTGCAACGTGAGCGTGGCCCGGACGCCCTGGAACAGCACCCGCTTCAGCTGCGTCTTCCCCCCCCAGGACACCCCGTCCTTCACCCCCCTGCGCGTCGGCGCATACGCCGGCAACAGCAGCAACGTTATCCACTCCCGCACCATCATGATCAACCAAGTGGGTAGGTGTGAGAGCCGGGACGGGAAAGGCCCCACGTCCCCCTGAGCCAGCCCGTCCTCCTGCCCCGGGCCAGAGCGGAGCCGGCGCCCCCCAGAGGGGAAAGGTCCCATGCCCCACTCACCACCCCGTGAGCCAGCTGGTCTCCTGCCCCAGGCTGGATTGGAGCCGGTGCCCTCTAGAGGGGAAAGGCCTCGAGCCCCATTCCCTGCCCCCCTGAGCCAGCCAGTCCCTGCCATGGGGCCAGATAGGAGCCAGCACCACCTAGAGGGGAAAGGCCCAATGATCCATTCCCTGCCCCCCCCGCCAGTCCCTGCCATGGGGCCAGATAGGAGCCAGCACCACCTAGAGCGGAAAGGCCCAATGATCCATTCCCTGCCCCCCCCGCCAGTCCCTGCCATGGGGCCAGATAGGAGCCAGCACCACCTAGAGCGGAAAGGCCCAATGACCCATTCCCTGACCCCCTGAGCCAGTCCCTGCCATGGGGCCGGACAGGAGTCCGTGCCTAGCCTCGCTCCCCACCCCCCGACCCAGCCGGTCCTGCCCCGGGCCAGGTGGGAGCTGGCGCCCCCTAGAGGGGAAAGGCCTCGAGCCCCATTCCCAGCCCCCCCCGGACCCACCAGCTCACGTCTCCCGCCCTTGCCCCACAGTTCTCCTGGAGCCTCCGTCCAACCTGACGGCGCGCACGACCGAGAGCCCGGGGCAGCTGGCGGTGAGCTGGCAGCCGCCCGGCCTGCGCTACCTGGAGAGCAGCCTGCGCTACGAGGTGGCCTTCGCCCCCGAGGGCGCCGAGCGCCAGACGGTGAGTGCCCCCGATCCCCCGCCCGCCCCCCCCCCGGCGCCCCTCACCCTGCCCGCCCCCACCCGGCGCCCCTCACCCCGCCCGCCCCCGCCCGGTGCCCCTCACCCTGCCCTCCCGCCCGCTGCAGGTCAACATCCCCGACGGCCGCACCGAGTGTCTCATCCTCAACCTGCGGGGCCGGACCCGCTACGCCCTGGCCGTGCGCGTCAAGCCCGACGGCGTCAGCTACAGCGGCTACTGGAGCGCCTGGTCGGCGCCGGTCACCGTGGTGACGCCCCGCGGTGAGACCCCCCCGCTGCCCCTCCCGCGTTGGGGGGCGGGGGATAGCGGGGGCATGGAGGGGGAAGGGCCGTGGGCTGGCGGGGGATAGCGGGGGGATGCGGGGACGGGGCCGTGGGCTGGCAGGGGATAGTGGGGGGATGGGGGGAGGGGCCGTGGGCTGGCGGGGCCATGGGCTGGCGGGGGATAGCAGGGGGATGGGGGTGGAGGGGCCGTGGGCTGGTCTGGTCCCACTGGAGGCAGCTGGTGCCATCCCTGGGGCCTCTCGTGCCCGCTGCCTGGGCTGACCCTGCCTCCCCACCTTGCAGATCTGGACCCCCTGATCCTGTCGCTGTCTCTCATCCTGTTGCTCATCGTGGTGCTCCTGGCCCTCTTTGCCCTGCTCACCCACCGCAGGTACCGCCCGCCGCACCCGTTCCCACCGGGACAGCCCATCCCCGGCTCCCTGCCCGCCACGCCCATGCCCACCAGAACAGCCCGTCCCCCGCCCACCGCGTCCGTGCCCACCGGGACAGCCCATCCCCGGCTCCCTGCCCGCCACGCCCGTGCCCACCAGAACAGCCCGTCCCCCGCCCCCGGGGCCCCTCCAGGCTAAGGCTTCAAGGTGCTTGTGGGGGGAGAGATCCAACCCCAGCCTTACGCGTGTGCACACGCCTGCCAAACTGGGGGTGTCCCTAGGCGTGCATGTCCTTGTGTGTGGTAGCATGCACATGCGTGTTGTCACAGGTGTGCAGATGCTTGGAGGTCGTCTGAGGGGATGCGCGAGGCATGTGGGTGGTGCTGGGGGCCGTATCTCCCGAGCCCCCTGCAGCCAATGGCCCACGAGCGTTTGCAGGGTGGGTGCACACACATTTCCATGCGGCGGCGGGGGGGGGGGTTTCACGCCGGGACTTGTCTCCTGTTCACCACTGCCCCCCCTCCAGGTTTTTGAAGAAGAAGCTGTGGCCGGTGATTCCCAGCCCGGAGCACAAATTCGAGGGGCTTTTCACCCTCTACAAGGGGAACTTCCAGGTACCAGATCCTGCCCTGGCCGGGGCTCCAGGGGCACTGCAGGGGTCTGCAGCCCATCGACGCATGGAGGGGTCTGGCCAGCAGGGCCTGCTGGGGGTCACCACCCTGCCCGGGGGGCATCTGTGCTGGGGATATGGGGGTCTGATGCTGGGGGGATACGCTGGGCTGGGGGACCAGGGTGATTGTCCAGGGGGGGAGATGCTTAGAGATGGGGGAGCCGCCAGAGGAGGGCCAAGGTGGAGAGTGAGCCTGGGGCTGGTTTTCATGCTGCCAAATGCTAGGCATTGTTGTGGTAGGCCCTACATAAACCCTTGGTTTAAAACAAAGGGGCTGGCAGGAGCTGGTGGGGGACAGGCAGAACCGGAGAGTCCAGGGATGCAGAGAGGGGGCTCAGAGCCCCAGACTTGGCTCAGTAGGTGACCCCCCCCCCACCCCGCCTCTCTGGTGATCCAGGCCCTGTTGCTTTCGCAGCTCTGGCTGGGACAAAGAAATGCCTACCTGTGGTGGAGCGCGAACCCTGGCTATTTGGAGGAGCAGCCCACCATGCTGGAAGTGCTGTCCGAGGGCCGCGAATCCAAGGCGGAGGGGCCGGTGCCCCCTTTGCCCCCCAAAGCCCAGGGCTTGGTCCCGCCCGCCCGCCCTGAGCCGCCCGCGGAGCCCCAGGATGACTACCTGGTGCTGGATGAACAGCTGATGCCATGCAGTCTCGGCAAGGACTCTCTGCTCCTGCCGGATGCCCGGAGCAGTGCGAGCTCTGAAGCCCCCCCTGCCATGGGGCAGGAGCTGGGCTCCCCGGGGGCGACACCGGAGCCCGTCCCAGAGGAGCGGGTCTCGTCCTCCTCCAGCTTCGAGTACACCGTCTTTGACCCCAGTTCGGAGCTGCTGGCACCCTGTGGGCACCAGCGCCCGCTCAAATACAGCTACCTGCTGGTGTCCGACTCCGGGATCTCCGCTGACTACAGCCCCCTGGGCACCAGCACCAACCGGCCCAACCTCTACACCAACCTGTGCCAGGAGGAGTGCCAGGCCCAGCCCTTCCCAGCCAGCTACGTGGTGTGCTCATAGTGCCGGCGGACGGGCACGGGACTCTGGGCCTGGAGAACAGAGATGGAACCCCACGTCTGCCGGACGTCCCGGCAGGACGAAGAAAAGACCCCGTCCCAGCAGGACGTTGAGGGGACCGGGGATGATATAAAGGAGACCCCCCATCCCAGCAGGACGTTGAGGGGACCCCGTCCTGGCATGACGTAAAGGACACCCCATCCCAGCGGGACGCAGAGGATGGATATATGACCCCAGCACCAGTTCCCTCTTACCCGGGGCTTGCAAGGCTGTGGTGGAAGCCAATGGAGGTGGATCTGAACTGCCCCAGCCCAGACTCAGACTGGACTCTTGCAAGACCGGAAACTCCCACTGGGCCGGATGGGCCACGGGCAACGCGGCCGGTGCCAGCGGTCACATCCGCGGAGCAGATGGTCAAGGGCCAACCTGCCAGCAGGGAGCGTGACCGCCAATTCCCCCCACACCAGAGCTGGCTTGGATTCGAAACACGAGCTGGGTGGAAGCTGCAGCCCCTGTGCCACCAAGGGGAGCCCACCCACTCTGCGACCCCCCAAGCCTGGCTTGGCTGCAAGGAATGCTGGGAGTCCCGCAATCCTGCTTCGTGCCCAGGGACACGGACTTCCTGCCCCTTTTCTTTTTGTACTTATGTGTATAGGGGGGGAAGCTCAAAAAGCCCCGTTACTCTTGTAAATCTGTTACTGCTGTGACAGGGGCTAGAGGTTGGGGGAGGGGGGAGGGCTGGGTGTCTGGACTCTTGGGTTCTAGCCCCAGCTGTGGGAGGAGAGTGGGGCCTAGTGGTTAGAGCTAGGGGAGCTGGGAGTCAGGACTGCTGGGTTCTAGCCCAGCTGTGCCACGGACTTGCTTTGTGACCTTGGGCATGTCCCACCCGACCCCTGCGCCTCAGTTTTCCCATTTGTAAAACAGGGCTGACAATACTGACCGACCCGGGCTGTCATTCGGATCTTCCCTCTGCTATTAGTATTTAACTCCATGGGGTCATCCCTGCCCTGGGGTGCTCCCGGATGGCCTGATTCGCCCTGGCACCACCACCAACCCATGGGGCCAGCATTGAAACGCCTGGGGTTGAGGGCTGTCTCCTACCTGCCCGGCAGTGGTGGGGCCCCAACTTAGGGCAGGGGCTTGTTAAAGGGGAGCAGGAGGGTCTGGCGAGGAGCGCCAGTGGGGGTTGAGAATCCCCCAGAACTAGGGGACTGCCCCACAGTGCAGAGTGCCCTGGCAGGGGTGGGGCCCCACTTGGAGCCCACAGTAGCTGGATGCGTGATAGATCTTTGCCTTTTAATAAAGATGTTTTTTTTCACTCCGCGTCTGCCTAGTCTCTGCTGGGGAAGGCTCCACGCATCCGGGACACCCCATTACATCAGCTCTCAGAAACTGACCAAGCTCCGGCTTCAAACCAGTTCAGTCTCTTCCCACTCACTGCTCCTCCAGAGGGCTGCTGCCTTCTCTGCTGGGGAGAAACCTCCTTCCCCATCTACCAAGTTTGTTCCTGGCCAGCCCTGTTCTTTAGTGGCCCTACCGCTCACCCCTCCCTGGGATCCCACCCGTAGCTTTATAGAGCCACCAGACCCCCTCACAGACGCGTTTTGGGCTCTGCCTTCCCGAGCAACCCTTTGCTGCGCCGGGGGAGAGACTGGAACCTCTGTAGGGCAGGGACTGGCTTTGTGATCTGGGTTTGTACAGCGCCTAGCACAATGGGATCCTGGACACTGCCGTCATACAGATAAACCACGTTTTCCGCGCCTCGTAGCAGGGCCTGAGGAGCCCATCGCAACACCGGTTAAAGCCAGCGTGCATGGCTGCCTGTCCCACATACTGGGGTGTTGCACGTGCACAGCACTAGTGCAAGGAACCGTGGCAACGGGGCCCTGGACGCTGCTGGCTCTCAGCCCGGGCGTTAACAGTGCCAGGGTGCCAGGGGCGGAATCGGCGGAGTAGCTCCGCTTGGGTCCAGCCCCCCCACCAGCGTGAGAACACGTCCCTCCTTCGGCTCAGCGCCCATCCCCACCTGATAGCGATTATCTCCACAGCAACCGGCCCCCCGGGGTTATCAGCAGCGGCTCAGCTTGTGGCGGGCCGCGGGAGCCCAGCCAAGCGCTGACTCTCGGCGCCGATCCAACAGCGGCAGAGTGAGCCACTTGGGAAGGGAGCCCGTCCGGAGAGATGGGAGGGGGCAGGAGCTGAAGGCTGCGGCCGAGACAGCAGGGAGCCTGCACGTGAGCTGTTGGGCCTGATTCGTGGCTCCACCCTCCGTGTGCCAGCGCCCCCAGCCCTGTGTCAGCTCAGCTCCATGGCACTAAGCCAGCTGTGAGGGACACTCATGTGGGAGGGGAGTGGGGTCTAGTGGGTTAGGGAGGGTCTGGGAGCCAGGACTCCTGGGTTCTACTCCCAGATCTGGGAGGGCCTGGAGTCAGATTCTATTACTGGTTCTGGACGGGGAGTGAGGTCTAATGGGGGAAGTGACTTTCTCGAGGTAAGACAGCAGGTACTGAGTGGCAGAGCCAGGAGCAGAAGGCCAATCTCCTCTGCTCCAAGCCCTGCATCCTATGCACTGGAACAGATGGGCTCCCCCTCAGAGCTGGGCGCAGCTAACCGGTCAGGTCACCCCACCTCCCCAGAGAGCCGAAACCATGGAAAATAAATTCGATTTGGGGTAGAGAGTGCGTATTGCTCTGTGTCTGCGCAGCACCTGGCGCGATCTCGGCTGTTCCTTCGGCGGTACTGGAATAAACAGATTTGAATTGTTGAATTTTCCTTCATTTCTATTCACAAAGTAAGCAGGCCAAGGAGGGGACGTACAGAGACGGATTTCCCCCTAAATCGCCCAAGGATCAGCCAATAACCAGGGCAGAAACCCACACTCGGGAAACACACGAATTTACATCTCCAGAGCCCCAAGGGTCATTTCTCAGCCCCGGCAGCTCTATCTGTGTCCGAAGCCGCCCCTAGATCCTCGGCATGCCCCCAGGGAACCGGGGACACCCTCATCTCTCCATCGAGGTTGAACCCCAGCTTCCATTCCTGGTCTGCGGCACCGGGCTGGGACAGGCGTGCCCTGAACGTCCGGTCGCCCCCACAGTCCTCCTGGCCCAGGGCTGGCGCCGAGTCCGGGCACAGCCAGCACTGGGCTGGGAAGTAGCGCTGGAGGATGCAGAGATAATCCTCCACCTCTGTTTCCCCGGAGACCTGCATGGAGGCGATGAGCTGGCAGCAGGTGGCAGATCCTTGGGGGTCCGCGCCGAGGCGCCCCGTGAAGTAGGAAGCTGTGTCCACCAGCAGGGCTGAGAGCCGGGCGACCGCCTGAGGGCCAGGGCAACCAGCGAGGTACTGCTCCAGCCCGTCCAGCAGGAGGAGGGCAGGGGGCCCAGGCAGGCTCTGGTGCAGCGAGGCCAACAGCCGCAGCAGCTCCCGCAGCGAGGGCGGGTAGAGGAACTGGATGCGCTAGGGTGGGGAAGGGGAGGGAGCTATTGAATGGGGTCGGCCCCAGCCCGGGATCCCCTCCCCCACAGCCCAGCCTGGGATCCCCTCCCTCACCAGACCAACCTCGACCCAGCCCAGCCCCCCGCCTCCCAGCTAGCCCCAACCCAGTATCTCCTCCCTTCCCCTGCCCACCATCCCCCTGTGCCCAACATCCAGCCACGTCCAGGCCCTGTCCTATGCCAGCACCCCCTCCAAAAAGCCCCTCCCTATCTGGCCCCGCCCACTCCTCAAGCCCCTCCCTTTATCCTAGGCCCTTAGGCTCCTCCCCTGCCATGAAGCCCCACCCCTTAGCTCCCCTCCTACTCCCTCCCTCCCATCAAGCACTGCGGCCTCCAGCTTCTCCCCCCATTCAGCCCTCCCGGGAGAAAGGAACTCCGACCCGCTAAGATTTTTACCCTTGGCCCCGCCCCCTCCCCGCAGGCCCCGCCCAGGATATTGGCCCCGCCCACTCCCCGCAAGCCCCGCCCAGGATATTGGCCCCGCCCACTCCCCGCAAGCCCCGCCCATCACCTGCAGGCCGCGCGCGTCGCTCTCCCCGCGCCGGGCCCCCGGCAGCCGCTGCAGGGCGCGGGGCGCCAGGAACAGCGCGCGGGGCCCGGCCAGCGCCGCCCGGAACAGCAGCGCCGAGCGGCCCGAGCGGGCCGGGCCCAGCACCAGGGCCGGGGCCGGGGCCGGGCCGGGCCCAGCGGCCCCCAGCGCCCGCTGCAGCGCCGCCGACATTGCCCCGCCCACTACTCGCCCCGGGCCAATCCGGAGGGATGTCCCGCCCCGTCCCCGGGTGATAGCTAATCAGAAATCGTACTCCGTTCCGGTCACGCCCCCTTCCCACCTCCAGCCAATCCGGAATAAGGACCGCCCACTCTCGTTGTTCTAGCCAATCCGGGGGGAAGGCCCGCCCACTCTCTGAAGTCTAGCCAATCAGTGGCTGCAACCGCCTCTAGCCGCGCCCTCCCTGCCCCACCTCCTGCCCTGAGCACTGGACCCACCCCCTCCCAGCTGGGATAGAACCCAGGCGTCCGGGCCCCAGCCCCTACCCTGGGCACTGGACCCACCCCCTCCCAGCTGGGATAGAACCCAGGCGTCCGGGCCCCAGCCCCTACCCTGGGCACTGGACCCACCCCCTCCCAGCTTGGATAGAACCCAGGCGTCCGGGCCCCACCCCCTGCCCTGAGCACTGGACCCACCCCCTCCCAGCTGGGATAGAACCCAGGCGTCCGGGCCCCACCCCCTGCCCTGAGCACTGGACCCACTCCCTCCCAGCTGGGATAGAACCCAGGCGTCCGGGCCCCAGCCCCTACCCTGGGCACTGGACCCACCCCCTCCCAGCTGGGATAGAACCCAGGCGTCCGGGCCCCAGCCCCTACCCTGGGCACTGGACCCACCCCCTCCCAGCTGGGATAGAACCCAGGCGTCCGGGCCCCAGCCCCTCCCAGCTGGGATAGAACCCAGGCGTCCGGTGCCACCCCCTACCCTGGGCACTGAACCCACCACCTCCCAGCTGGGATAGAACCCAGGCGTCCGGCGCCACCCCGTGCCCTGAGCACTGGACCTGAGTTCACCTGCACTGACTGGGCTATATAAGACCGACACACCCTTTGGCTGGAGCCCCAGGCGCTGATGGGGGTGGGGAGAGCAGAGGGGTTTGAGGCATGTTCCCTTTATTTGGGGCACCCACCAAAAGGCTGGCTGCCAAATCTATCCACACAGCTCTGCCGATGCCCCTGGATCTTGACCCACAGCCCCCTGCTATCCCAGCCCTGGATTCCCTCCCTCCAGCTCAGTCAATGCCCCTTGATCCTGACCTATCTCAGCTGCTCCCCCAACCCAGCTGTGGCAATGCTCCTCACCCCTGACCTGCAGCCCTTCTGCTACCCTGGCCCTGCTACCCCTTCCATCTCTGCTAAGGCCCTTAATCGCAACCTGCACCCCCTGCTATCCCAGCTCTGCTTCCCCCACCGCTCTGGCGATGCGCCTCAACCCCGACCTCCTGTGAATGCCCCTCAAGCCTGACCCATCGCCTCCTTAGAAAGGCGCCAGAGAAACTTATTTCACCATAACGTGAATGGGGGCCCCTGGGTGATCGCTGGCTTTGGGCCCGAAGGGCAACCGGGAGCCATGGGGGACTCGGAGGGGGATTAATTCAAACATTTAGCAGTTACTAAACGGTGGCATTTTCGGCCGGCTGGTGCCTCCATCTGTCCCCTGCTCCGTGGGGCATCTGCAAACCTCTCGCCATCTGCCGCCTGCAAGGGAAGCAAGGAGAAGGGCCAGAGCTGGAGGGGGGAGGGGAGCTAGGTTGGGAGGAGTTAATTTGCAGTAGAATTGGGGAGGGGAGGAAATCCAGGGACACCCCAGCGAGTGGACACCTGATAAGCACCCTGGGGTCCTACCGTTACCACCCGGGGCTGCATTATCCCAGGGGCAGCCCAGCCTGGGGTGAAATGATACAAGGGAAGCTTGTCCCATGCCCGAGGGGGTCACCAGCTGGGAGGGGGGAGGCAGAGGGGGATCTCTGGGCTGCAAAGGGTCAGAAGGAACCCACCTCAGCCAGTCTTCCTCCCCCCCCCCCGGCCGATTTTAAGGAGGATCCAATTAACGAGATTACGCGGGGATCACAGCTCAGGGCAGCTCGGTTGTTAATTACCAGCTAAGGCACAGTGTGTGTGCCCATGTGCCAGGCGGGTGTGGAGCTGGTGTGATCTCCCAGGCCAACTACTGGAGAGCCTGGTGAATTGGCCCTGACCTTAGACTGGGGTCCCTGATCTCCCCGCCCCACACAGGCTCCGTTGCCCCCAACTCACCTGTCAGCCTGGGGATGCTGGATATATAAATTTAAATTAAATTAATGGAGATATCCCATCTCCTAGAACTGGAAGGGACCTTCAAAGGTCATCGAGTCCAGCCCCCTGCCTTCACTAGCAGGACCAAGTACTGATTTTGCCCCAGATCCCCAAGTGGCCCCCTCAAGGATTGAACTCACAACCCTGGGTTTAGCAGGCCAATGCTCAAACCACTGAGCTATCCCTCCCCCCCAAGGATATAAACTACAGACCCTCCCCCCTGGGTAATGGATTTAACAACCCCTCCTGCACGGACAGACACACAGAGACCACTATATGGGGTGCCCAAAGGGCCTGCTGTGGGGCAAGTGCCCCACTGTGGAATGGGGGGCCTACCCAAGGGGGTTTTAGTGCCACACCTCCCCACCAACATGTCCCAGCCCTGGGACTGCTGGGGGGGGGGGGCGGAGCATGGGCCTTTCCCCTGTAGGGGGAACCAGCTCCCATCCAGCCCCAGGGACTGTCTGGCTCAGGGGTTTGGCCCCCTTTCTTTGGGGCTGCTTTCCATGGCCAGCTTGGTTGGAGATCTGTCACATGCAGGGGATCTTGTGTGGGGGAGGTTACCTCTCCCCTCTCTCCCCTCCACCTCTGCTCTGAATGTGTCTGGGAATCCATTGCTAATGGATAGCTGCAGTGTACTGTGTCAGTGCTCGAAATGGGGCGGGGGGCAATGGAAGGGCAGGGGTGTGGGTGCTGTTTTAGTGTCAGGAGGTGAACAGGGGGGTACAGGGTATTGGGGATGGGCTGGGGGAGGGGCTGTTTTAGGGGCAGGAGAGTGTGGGGGGTGTGGTGGTACAGGGCATTGGACAGGGGGTGGGGGTGGCTGTACCAGGGTCCTCCCTTTGGCATGTTTCTGGTGGGTGCCCAGCTCTGGGCAGGGCCACCGTGCTGCTGGCATGCAGAGCTGGCAGGGTGGCTGTGGAGGGGAGGGGGGGGACTGGGGACGGTACACAGGGTTGGGGAGCAGGGCATGGGAGGGGGGCGCAGCTCCCCACACTGGCTAGGGAATTGGGGGGAGTGAATATACCGGGGGCTGGGAAGCAGGACTTCTGGGTCTGTTCCCAGCTCTGGGATTGGCCCTGCAGGGTTGGCCTGGAGTCTCCAGCAATTAAAGATTAATCTTTAATTAACGATTATGTCATGTGATGAAATCTCCGGCAATACGTCCACCCGAAATTGGCAACCCGAATACCCTGGCACTTGGGGGAGCGGGGGGGGGGGGGGAGGGGAGGGCTGCTCATTTGGTCAAGTGCCATTTTCCAGGCCTCTGTCAGAGCTGCCAATCACCCCCTACACACACACATGCTCCCTAGCAACTGCGTTGCCTAGCGCCCGCTGCTCCGGTTGCCAGGCAACCCTGAGAACTTTCAGGGTTCCAGTGGGTGGAGAATTTTTAAGGGGGAGGCCAGAAACTGCCTCCCCTGATGACACCCCCCCCTCCCAGGCTCAATCCCACCTGCAGCCTCTAGTGACTGTGGGGGAGGGAGGGCGGCTGTGGACCGATAGCACCCTCGCTAACTATCGGGGAAGGGGCGGATTAAAGGGAATGGGGTGTTCACTGCCCATCCTCCACCCTGTTCTGTGTGTCTCCGGATTGCCAAGGGGCCCATCACTGGTGTTTTTGGGCACTGAGTTTGCTCCCAGGATGTGCTGGGCCCTCCCACAACCCCCTCCCTCACATATACACAGACATACTGTACACACCCACAGGGTAGGAGGGTGTGTTGGGGGGACAGAAAAGGGGGATGGGATGGGACCATTATGGTCACCTAGTCTGGCCTCCTGCATGGCCCAGGCCAGCGAATTTCCCCCAGCGATCCCTGCATCCGGCCTGTCACCTCTGTGGGAGCTAGCGAGGACGATTCTAGAGCTGGGGGGGGGCGGCCCTGGGGCTGGCTCTTGAATAGGATGATTCCAGAGTCGGGGGTTCTAGAACAGCGAGTTCTTGCGTCAGTGATTCTAGAGATAGGGGGTTACATTCGGGGTTGTAGAAGAGAAGTGTTCTAGAATTGGGGGTTCTGGCCTGGAGGGCTCCAGAACTTGGCAGTATTAGAGTTGGGTGGTTCCTGAGTTGGGTTCTAGAATGGGGGTCCCAGAGCAGAGTGACTGTAGAGTTTGGGGGGTTGGACTGGGACGATTACGGAGCGGTGAGATCTAGAACGATGGGGTTTTCAGAACAGGGTATTCTGGAGCAGGAGGTTCTGGAATGGGTACTTCTGGAGTGGGGAGGTTCTAGAGCGGGGGGGCTATGGACTGTGGGGTGCTCCAGAGCCTTTTCCAAATCTGCTCTGTAGGCCGAACGGTTCAGCTGGGGGACGGGGCAGGACCCTGCTAGAGCGAAGCCCCCAGTAGCGCATGGAGTCTGGTACCAGCCCTGCCCTGGGCAAGAATATTGAAGTAGAAGCACCAGCTGCCTCCACCTTGCTACAGAAGCCAAGAGACCAGACCCCACCCTCACATACAGGCCCTCCTCCCAGCACCGGCTGGCTCCCAGATCTGGGGCTTTTACCGTCTTCCAGGGCCAGGAGGAGCCAGCCACTCTCCTGCCTCCGTCCAAGGTCTGGAGAGACGCTGGAGCCCAGTGGCCTCTCCCACTAGGCTCCAAGTCCCCATGTGCCGGTGGAGTCGGCAGATGCACTAGGAGCAGAGATGGAGGGTGGGCAATGTACTTAGGAAGGGTCATATCAAATCACCCCCATGGCTCACGGGCCACCCACCTGACAGCGAGAGAAGTGCCCTGAGAATGGTTCCCCCCGCCCCATATTTACCTAAGGCAGACGGGCTCCTCTCAAGCAGGTCAGGAGTCAAGCAGCCGGGAAGATCCACCCTTTGAGAGCCACCTCCAGACCGGGAGCTCTGGCTGCTGGGAGAACTGGAGAGCGCTGACCTGGGCCTTGTGGATGTCAGAACCAAGCAGAGGTGGGAAGATGTCAGCCGTGCTGGATTTGTGACGCAGGCCGAGCCCAGGGTTTGCCTAGATTGATAGATGCCAGGGCCAGACGGGACCACTGAGCTCCTGGATACCCGAGCTGCCCTCCAGCAATTCCTGGTTGAACTGGGGCACTTGTCGAAACACACCCAAGCTTGATTTCAAAATTGCCAGTGATGGAAAACCCACCACGAGCCTTGGGAAGTTGTTCCAACAGTGAATCCCCCTCTCTGTTAAAAACATGCACCTTAGTGCCAGTCTGAATTTGGCCAGCTTCAACTTCCAGCCTTTGGCTCGTGTTCGACCTTTCGCTGCTAGACTGAAGAGCCCAGGATAAGTATTTGTTCCTTGTAGGCGCTCAGAGACGGGGATCGAGTCGCCCTTTAACCTTCTCTTTGTTAAGCTAAATAGATTGGGCTCCTGGAGTCTCTCACGCGAAGGGCTGTTTTCTAATCCTTGAATCATTTCCCCGGCACTTCTTTGAACCCTCTCCAACTTATCAACCTGCTCCTTAGCTGAGCGCAGGATTCCAGCCGAGGTGGCACCAGTGCCAAATCCAGAAGGCATAAAATCGCTGCGCCTACTTGAAGTCTCCTTAAAGGTGTTTGAAATGTTTCATTTCAGGCTTTTAAACTGAGGCCCTGCAATTCTTATTTACCCAGCTGAAGAAAATCAGTCAACGTTTTCAAAGATGCTGCTCTAGGACCAGTGGAAAATTCCCCCTTGAACTGGCTTTTTGATGGCCAATTGGGGTTTTTGAGAAAAATTATTTTTTTGTGTGTGTGGAAAGTGTTTGATTTCCTCCCAGATGTTCGACTGGTCCTCGAACAACCAAAAATCTGAAAACTGCCCCCAAAATGGGAAAAATCCCCAAACCAAGACTGACCGAAAGCAAAAAAATAATGGTGGTTTGGGGGACACACACCAAACAGTCAAATTTTTCTACAGAAAATGTCAAGAGAGACAATTAGAGGTTGGGGTTGGGTTTTTTTTTCCCTTCCAGTTTTTGTTGAAAATTTCCACCCAAAAACCTCCCCCATTTTCCAGTGCTGAGTTCCCTCCATGCCCATTTGTAGAGCCCTGCACGGATACAAAATGTATATCCACAGCCGATCCATGATCTGCAAACATGGGCCATGGATATAAAGCGGATAGCCGCAGCTTGGCTGGGCCATTTGTTTCAATGAAAGAAAGAAAGAAAGAAAGAAAGAAAGAAAGAAAGAAAGAAAGAAGCGACCCTACAGAATACCCAGCCCCAGGGAGAGTTGCAGGCCCCACAGACGTGTGTGGCCGAAGCTCCTATTGATTTCCGTGGCTCCAGCGTTTCCCCTGGGTGGCTCCAGGACTAGTTTTCCACCCTGATGCTAAGGAAAGGGCAGCGTTGCACTGGTTGGCTCCCAGCCCCCTTGCGCCCAGGGGCAGCGAGTTGTATGGGCCCATGGTGCCCGTGCTCCGGGAATATTCAGAGCCCGGGGGCCCGGCTCCACCAATGTTCGAGAGACCGGGCCCCACCTGCCGCCCCCGTGCACCTCCCCCGGAGCATCTCCCGGCCCCGCATGCCGTTCCTGGGCGATTTAAAATCTCCCGGCAGCGCAGCGGGGCTAAAGTGGCTTCCTGCCCGCCCTCACTGCACACAGCACATCACTCCTGGAAGTGGCCAGCACGTCTCTGCAGCCCCTGGGGGGCGTCTCTGCGCGCTGCCCCCACCTCAAGCACCAACTCTGCCACTGGAACTGTGGCCAATGGGAGCTGCGGGCAGCAGCACATGGAGACCTCTGGCCCCCCTGCCTAGGAGCCGCTGCCAGAGGGGTGTACGGGTAGCTTTCAGGAGCCACCTGAAGTAAGCACTGCACCTCACACCCCTTCCCGCACCCCAACCCCCTGCCCCAGCCCAGAGCCCACACCCACTCCTGCACCCCAACCCCCTGCCCCAGCCCAGAGCCTGCTCCCAGTACCCAAACTCCCTCCCAGAGCGCAACCCCTCACCCCTCTGGCAACCAATCTCCCTCCCAGAGCCCACACCCACTCCTGCACCCAAACCCCCTGCCCCAGCCCAGAGCCCACACCCCCTCCTGCACCCCAACCCCCTGCCCCAGTCCAGAGCCCACACTCCCTCCTGCACCCCAACCCCCTGCCCCAGTCCAGAGCCCACACCCCCTCCTGCACCCCAACCCCCTGCCCCAGTCCAGAGCCCACACTCCCTCCTGCACCCCAACCCCCTGCCCCAGCCCAGAGCCTGCACCCAGCACCCAAACTCCCTCCCAGAGTGCAACCCCTCACCCCTCTGGCACCCAATCTCCCTCCCAGAGCCCACACCCACTCCTGCACCCCAACCCCCTGCCCCAGCCCAGAGCCCACACCCCCTCCTGCACCCAAACCCCCTGCCCCAGCCCAGAGCCCGTACCCAGCATCCAAACTCCCTCCCAGAACCCGCACCCCTCCTGCACCCAAACTCCCTCCCAGAGCCTTAGGCAGGTGTGTGTGTGGGGGTGGGAGGGCGTGACTTGGACCCGTTCTGGGCACCACCAAAAATTATACAAACCCGCCGCCCCTGCTCGCGTCTGCTTATCTCCACGCACGTCCCACTGAGTGAACTCTCTGAAGCGGCCAGCGACCCTGGGCTGGGCGGGCCATGGCTCAGATCCGGTGAGGCAACTCACGTGGCAGCAGGATTCCTCGCCTGCCCACCCACGAACGCCTGGGCCAGTCCTTGCAGCGTCTGTGGTCTCCTAAATCAGCAGCCAGGGCTGAAATCCACCCTCATGCGCTGGAGCCAGCACAAGCCCTTGGCGTCACTTAAATCTCGCTTAAAAGAGACGGAGCATGGCCCAGCGGACGAGGCATTTGGCTGGGAGTCAGGACGTTTGGGCTGGAGCTCGGGCCCTTGAGCCTGGTGGGCTTGGAGACCCCGAGCTGCAACGTCCCCGCTCCCAGCAGGGGCGACGCTGCAGTACCGGGGTTATAATTCCTACAACACCCTGGGAACCTCTGGCCATAGGAAGCAGCCTGACCCTTCGGTGGCACGTTTGGGGCTGAGGCAGGGTGTGTTGGGGGGGACAGTCACCTTGCAAATCTCATACTGCTCATGGCTGGGGGAGGGGAATCCCACCCTGACCCTTGTGCTGTCTGAGCTGCGGCTGCTTCTGGGGTGGCTGGCAGCGGGTGTTTTAACAAGCGGTGGCTTAGAGCAGGGCGCGAAGGCGAATGCTGCATCCAGCCAGCAGTGCAGAGGGGGGGATGTTAACTGGAGCTAACTGAGATATCAGGGCTAACAGCCCCTCGTCTTGTCATATACCAGCGGGGGGAGCGGGCGGGCTGATGACCGTGAGTGATGAGGGCCTGGGTGCTTGGACTCAGCCCCTGCAAGTCAGAGCCTGGGGGTCTCCGAGGAGGTCATGGCGCCCACTAGCCACTGGGCACTTTGGAGGCTCAGAGCCAAACACTGATTGGCTCCAATGGAGCAGCACTGATTTGCCCCACTCGATGGGTCCAGACCCCCGGCTGGCTTTCCTAGTCTTTTGACCCTCTCCATCCTGACCCTGGGTGCTCTCGCTCCCCATGGAAAAGTCTGATCCCATGCAGGGATCCTCCTCATCTTGTGGTGAGGAGTTCCACAGGCCAACACAATCCCTGGGGGGCGGGGGTTGGGAATGGGGTAGCGCAACACAGGGGCCAGCATGGATCTTGGCTCGCTGGTGCCATCTGGTGTGGGTGGGCACCATTCCGTCTTCCTTCCGGGGTGGTGCTGAGCCCACGGCTGGGGTGAGCAGCAGCCGGTGCAGGAAGGAGGGAGAGAGGCACAGATGAGCGACTCTCCCCTCGGCTACGCGTATTCTCAAGCAATAACAACGCAATCCGTATTATCTACCCAAGAATACCCGTCATCGAAGGGAGCTAGTGGGCTGGGGGTTCCTCTTGGGCACAGCTCCCGCCCAGGTGACCCGGAGGGGAGCTCCAGCCTGCAGAGAAAACAGGAGGGAAAGCAGGGGCTGAAAGAGCAAAAGAGAGTTAGTCACAAGGGAACGGGGGTGGGGCGGGTTAGGAGGCCAGGCTGGCAGCACTACCCTGATTCTGTGTCCGGCCCTCTGGGCTCTTACCCCACATGGCCCCACTGGGCCCAGCTCTGGGCTGGAGCAGGTTCGTGCCACTCTGCTGGCTTCCATACAGGGCTGCCAGGTCACACCGGCTGGGGGTCTGGGCCCATTGACTCCAATGGAGAGACACCCATTGACACCGGCTGGGGGTCTGGGCCCATTGACTCCAATGGAATGACACCCATTGACACCGGCTGGGGTTCTGGGCCCATTGACTCCAATGGAGAGACTCCCATTGACACCAGCTGGGGGTCCGGGACCATTGACTCCAATGGAGAGATGCCCATTGACACCGGCTGGAGATCTGGGCCCATTGACTCCAATGGAGAGACACCCATTGACACCAGCCAGGGATCTGGGTCCATTGACTCCAATGGAGAGATGCCCATTGACACCAGCCAGGGATCTGGGTCCATTGACTCCAATGGAGAGATGCCCATTGACACCAGCCAGGGATCTGGGCCCATTGACTCCAATGGAGAGACTCCCATTGACACCAGCTGGGGGTCCGGGACCATTGACTCCAATGGAGAGATGCCCATTGACACCAGCCAGGGATCTGGGCCCATTGACTCCAATGGAGAGATGCCCATTGACACCGGCTGGAGATCTGGGCCCATTGACTCCAATGGAGAGATGCCCATTGACACTGGCTGGGGGTCTGGGCCCATTGACTCCAATGGAACAACGCCCATTGACACCAGCCGGGGATCTCGGCCCATTGACTCCAGCTGAGTGACACTGGACTAGAACCCAGGAGTCCTGACTCACAGATGCCCCACTCGCTAGTATCTAAACATATGCTGCCCCATGTAGATAGCTTGCAAAACACCCCATTCACTTAGGGGTGTCAGGGGAATGAATGGGGTCTCCCTAAGGGAATGCTGGGTACAGGAACACGCTCTCAGGGAAATGCTCTGGGGCAGGGAGGGGCCGGCGAAAAGGCTTTTCATTTGGGCCCAGCTGGGATTGGCTCACAGTCTCTTGTGGTAACGATGATTCCATTAGTCATTTAAAAAAAGGCCTCATTAAGGCTGGGTCCATTTGGGCTTGGCCAGCACCTTGTACATTTCAAATTCCTTAAGTCACTTTGGCAACGGCTGCTCTGAGCGTCTAGCCTGGCCCTGGCCCTGCCTCCCTTAGCTTAGTTGTGAGTAGCCTGGGGCGAGAACCCAGGAGTCCTAGCACCCACCCCCTGCTCTAACCACTAGGCCATAATGCCCTAACCCTGCTCTTTACAGCTGATCTAAAACTGGGGGCAAATACATTCACCCTCAGTCCTGAGTCCCCGCCCTCTCCCTGCTGTAACCCACTAGCCTCCACTTCCGTCCCAGAGCCAGAAACAGAACCCAGGAGTCCTGACTCCCAGCCCCGCCCGCCCGCTCTAATCACTAAACCCCACTTCCTTCCTAGTGCTGATTCTAGAACCCCGCCCTCCTGACATGTCAGGCCATCTCTCCTCTTCCGAGCAGGGAGCACACACAGGCACCCAGATAAATGTTTAATTCTGACACTCCGGAGCTCTGGGCAGGGTGTTGTGGGGGTGGTATTTTTTCCAGGGGGTGTTAATGGACCCAAAGCAGCTCTTCACACCAGCACTGTCTGCCGCGTGACTGGTTACACAGCTGGAAGTGTGATGTAAGACTATTTCCCCAGGTGCCCCCACCCCCCAATTTCCACTCTTAAGACCCCCTCTTGCTCCCAGGGACCCCTCTCCTAGCAGGGAAAGATGGGGACACCTGCTCTGCAAATACCTGCGCTCTGGAATTGTTATTAGATGTCTTAGAGTCATGGCTATAGACCCCAGCCGAGATCAGGGCCCCATCACACCGGGCGCTGCACAGACACCAACCAAGATCGGGCCCCCACTGTGCCAGGCGCTGCCCAGCCCCTGACCGAGATCGGGCCCACAACGTATCAGGCGCTGAACAGACCCCAGCCGAGATCAGGGCTCCTTCACCCCGGGCGCTGCCAAGTCCCTGACTGAGATCGGGCCCACAGTGTACTGGGCGAGATCAGGGCCCCGTCACCCCGGGCGCTGCCAAGCCCCTACACCAGCTCGCCCTGGCTAGGAAACCTGCCATGTCCAAAGGTTCTGGGCTCTGATGACAAGCGAGATCTTGTTCTCCAGCGATCAGACCTTTCTCTGCTCTCTCCCCCATCCTTCTCCTTCCCTGCCCCCCCCACCTCGTTCGCTTTCAGCACCAAGGCCAGCTCCCCCGGTTCGCATTGTCCCAGGAAGCCATGATCCGCCCTAGTCATTTCCACACACACACAGGCCCAGAACTCAGCCAAATGCTGGCAGCGACTGATCGCCGAGCAGTGGCGGAGGCGACAGAAAATGGGGGTTCGAGAGTGGATTTGGGCAGGGCCCCAGATCTCCCCGCTGTCCTGGTATTTGGAGAGTCCAGCCCAGGCCGGGGGAGGGGGGGTTCTTTTAGGGGGTGGATAAACAAGTGGAAGCCTGCAACTTTTAGGGCAAGGCTACCGCTTTGCCCAGCCAGCATCCGAGATGCCTGGGGCCCGTGGCCCACGCCCGGGGCCATTCAAATGCACTTTGATGGCTCATCTGTTCCCCCCCCCCAATCAACTGACGCAGTTCTTCGCAAAGGGTTTAGGGGGGACTCCGGATCGGTGTCAGTCTGAACCCCAGGCCCCCTTCTGCCATGGGCTGGGGCGGGGAGCAACTGACAAACTAGCGAGAAGAATAAAAACGGGGCGGTTTTTGGATGGGGGGGGTTTACACATTTTTGCTCACTAAAAAGGGGGGGGGCAGGAATCAACGAGAAAAGCCACAACGCAGAGAAGGGCGCAGCTAAGTGGGATGCAGTAACTGACTGTGAAAACGCAAGGGGGGGGGTGGATTTTGCCAGAGAGGGGGGAACATTCTCGGAGATGCTTTGGAAAAGAAAAGACCCTAAAAATAAAAAAGGACCAGAGCGGGCTCCCCAACCAGAAAATAACCCCGGGGCTTCATCTTCGTTCCGTGTGTCTGGCTGGGGAAGAGCCCCCAAACCGGTGCTGGCGGGTTAGGAAAATGACACTTGAGGCTGGCTGGTCCCCACCCGCGGGAGTAGCAGTGTGAGCTGGAGACGCTGGGGTGGGAGAGGCGCTGCCCCTAGGGGCTGGGGCAGTGAGAGCAGAGGAGGGGCTGGAGGGGGGGATGGGGCTCTGGCCCTAGGAAAGGATGGGGCGGAATGGAAGCATGGGTGGGGTGGGTGGAAAAAAACCAATGGGGTTTTCTTAGCATATTGCCCCACCTTAGCTGATCTCTCTCTCTCACACACACACACACACTCACACTCACTAACACACACACACTGACACACACACTCATTGACACTAACACACTCACTCACTAGCACTCTCACACACTAACACACACTGAAACACACTCACTAACACACACACTCATTGACACTAACGCACACACTCATCGACACACACACTAACACACACACACTGACACACACTCATCGACACTCACACTCACTAGCATTCACACTCACTCACTAGCACTCACACTCACTGACACACTCACTGACACACACATTGACATTAACACACTCGCTCACTAGCACTCACACTCACTAACACACACGCTGACTAACACACACACACACACACACACACTGACACTAACACACACACACCACCAAGCGGATCCGGTCCTGGGCACGCAAAGAAACAGCAAAAGGCTCCCGGGGGGCAGGGACGCGACCCGAGAGCCCGGGACTCACCCCGCTTTTGTCCGGCAGCTCCTGCGGGGGGGCGGTAGCGCGGAGGGTGGGGGGGCAGCGGCTCGCCTCGCCTCGTGTCTGTCTGTCCATCCTCAGCCCAGGCTCCTTCTCGATCTTTTCTCTCGGCGGAGGAAATCCCCGGATTTCTGGTGGAATTCCAGCCGGATGTGTCTTTAAAATCACGCCCCCCCCCCCAATTCCCTCTCTGCCCCCATCCCCGGATCGCCCCCCCCAGTCCAGAAACCTCCATGGCTCCTGGAAAAGCAGCCCCCCCCATCTCCATGCTGTATACACGCCTGGGAAAAGGAAAGAGGCGAGGCGGGGGCTGGATTTGCCCCCCCCCCCCCGCCGTCACTGCAGCCAGCCGCCCCCTCTGCCCCCCCCAGGAGCGAAGGGGTCACGCGATGGGGGGAAGGAGCCGTGTGGCGAGCGCAGGACCCGCAGCAGGCCGGTGGATGCCAGCCACGCCCTGTGCCCCGGGCTGGGGGAAGCGCTGCCCGCCGGGGGGGCGGGGTGCCCGCTGCCTGCCCGGGGCGGGGAGGGGCAAAGCCCCGGCGTGGGGTGGGGCCTGCCCGCGGGTGACAGTCACGCGAGTGGGGTGGGACTGAGCGGGGCGGGGGATCGTGGTTGTAAAGGAGGCGACGCCCCGGTATGGGGGGGGGGTCTGAAGAGAGGGGCCGGGAGGGGGAGCGGGGACTCTGGCGGGGGGGGGAAAGGTGGGGAGCTGGGGAGGGCCCCGCCCCACTTGTGAAACTGACCGCTCCCCCCGTGTGAGTGCGGGGCCCCTGCGCGGCTGGACCAGGGGGATGGGAGGCGCGGTTGGGAGGGGTTCAAAGGGGATGTGTGTGGGGGGGGAGCGACACGCCGGTGCCGGACAGACAGACTCCCCCCCCCCCGCCCCAGAGCCAGGCTCGGTTCTGGCCCCCATGCCCCGATTCGCGACTCACTGGGGCCTCCGGCTGCAGGGCGGGGCCTGGGGCTCTGCGGACACGTGTGTGTGTGTGTGTGGGGGGGGCACCAACTGCATTTCCAGCCTCCTGCTGTGGGCAGCCCTGGGCCTAGCAGGGAGTCTGCCCAGCCCCAGCTGGGTTTGCCCTGGTGCCCCCCATTGCCCCCCCCGCCCTGTGCCCCCCCAGCCCACTGCCCCCCCAGCCCTGTGCCCCGCACTGGCTCCCCCCCACAGCCCTGTGCCCCCCACTGCCCCCCACAGCCTTGTGCCCCCTACTGGTTCCCCCCACAGCCCTGTGCCCCCCACTGGCTCCCCCACAGCCCTGTGCCCACCACTGCCCCCCCACAGCCTTGTGCCCCCCACTGGCTCCCCCACAGCCCTGTGCCCACCACTGGCTCCCACCCCACACACAGCCCTGTGCCCACCACTGGCTCCCCTCCCCACACACAGCTCTGTGCCCACCACTGGCTCCCCCCCCCACACACACAGCCCTGTGCCCACCACTGGCTCCCCCCACACACACAGCTCTGTGCCCACCACTGGTTACCCCCCCCACAGCCCTGTGCCCACCACTGGCTCAGCCCCGCCCCCACATGGTCCTGGTGCCTGGCACTGGCTCACTCCCGCCCCCCCAGCCCTGTGCCCAGTGCCGACTCAGTCCCTCCCCTCCCCACATAGCCTTGGTGCCCAGGGCTGCTTCAGTCCCCTCGTGGCAGGACCCTGGTGCCTGGCGCTGGCTCAGTTCCCCCCCATGGCACAAGGCCCAGCTGAGAGCAAGACAGCCCATGCACCCTGTCGGGGTCTGACAGCCTCAGTGCCTCCGTCCCTGACGCGGCCTGTCTCAGTGCCCCGGGGTCAGGGTCTGGGGCAAATCTCTCAGAGCCCCCGAGCCCTCCAGGGAGCTGAGATCACTCAGCTGCCAGCCCTGCCCTGCTCCCCCATCACTCAAAGCCCCCCCCCCCACACACACACCTCCAGACCTGGGACTGGGGGGCACCGGGGACAGCTGAAAGGCAGAGAGTGACTGACAGGCCTCTCTCTCTCTCTCTCTCTCTCACACACACACACACACACACCCACTTACCCAGGCTCCCTTGCAGCCCCGATCCCTGCTCTTCTTGTAGGCTTCACCCTGGGCCCCACCAGGCCCCTCATCCAGCTGCTCCCCCCACTTCACTGACCCCTTGAGCCTCCCCCATCCCCCCAACATGAAACATGGGTGCCAGTCTCATTGGGAGAGCCCCCCCCCCCACTAACGGTGGGATTAGATCCTGGCCTGCCCCAGCCACCAACCCCCAGCTACTGGGGGACATAGTTGATGGGAGGGAGAAACGCCCCCTCTTACAGCGAGGGGCTCAGGCTCTCTGCAGACTCAGGCAGCATTGCTGTGTCCGTCACACCCAGCCCTGAGGGCGGGAAGCATCTCTCTTGTTTCCAGCCAGAGCTGTGATCTGGGAGCTGGGGCTCCCCGGGCACAGACCTGCCATGGGGGCAGAGTTGGGCCCCACTGGTTCTGTCTCAGGGGCTCAGACCCCCCGCCCCAGGGATGAGCTTGGCATAAATACACCCAGCCAGTGCAACGCCATGCCCCGCCTCTGTGCCTTCTGCCCAATGAGCTCAGAGCACCTCATGAATAGTCATTAAGCCATGCCCCAGATACCTTTCCTGGATCCCTGCAGGAAGGTAAACTGAGGCATGGGGGAGGGAGTGTGGCTGTAGTGAGGGTCAGGGCCAGGATGACAGAGCCCAGGACTCCCGGCCCTCAGCACCAGGCCTCATTGTGTGCGGCAGCTACAGAGTCAAGGGTCCATCGCGCCTGATGCTGGCGGCTTTAAGGCTCTGGTGTAGCACTGAAAGGGGCAATGCAGGAGATGGGGGGATGGGGCGTTTCCTCGTGGGAAAAGCACAAGCCTGGGATTCAGGCGAGCTGGGTTCTATTCCTGGCTCCATCGCTGGCCTGCTGGGTGTCCCACTCTCTGCCTCAGTTTCCCCTCTCACCCTTTGGCCATACAGACTATGACCTCTTAGGACTGTCTCTTGCTGGGGGTCTGCGCAGCGCCTGACATGATGGGGGCCTTGATCCTAGTTGGGGTCTGGGCAGCGCCCAGCACAACTGGGGCCCTGAGCTCAGCTCTACCATAATTTACCTAAAAGTGAGTAGTGAAAAATAACCCACCGGGCACCTCCCCATAGCAGCGCCCAGCTAAACAGGTACGTGGCCCCTTTCGGCTGTTCTGTGCCATTCAGATGAAGCCCAAGGCACCAGTTGATGCTAAACCCAGATGGACAAGGTAGAGCAAAGAGTGACATTTCTATAGTAACAAAGGCGTTCCCAGGTGGGCTGTCTGATAATGGAGTCCGCAGCCCGTCGATGGGGATGGGGAGCTGCCTGGGTGTAACCAACACAGTGACTTTGCCTGAGTCTGCCGAGAGCCTGAGTCTGTCGCTCCCAGCGGGGGGAACTGCCTGGATGCTTCCCAATGAGGTGTTAACTCCCCTCTGCTCTGTGTCGGGTAGGAGGGGAGGGCGCAGGGGGCTGAGACGCCCCAGCTGCTGAGATGCATGCCGGGGTGTGTGTGTGTCCCTGCTGCCACCCATCTCTCTGCCAGCACGCCCAGGTCAGGGGCTCCCATGCTGCCTGGGAGGTGAGGGTCTTGCCTGCTATTGCCCACAGTGGTGACCATGTCCTGGTGCACCTGGCCCTGGGCACCTGATCCCAGGCCATTGGCACCCCTGGGAGCTGGATCGGGGCCCTTAGCATCAGGGCTGGGATCCCCCAAGGGCATCCTGGATTACGGTGAGATTTGGGGCCCAGCGCCCCAGCCCCAGCTCTCCCATTCTGGATCCAAGAAGCTGGGAGAACCAGGAGTGGGGCAGCGGGGCAGGCAGGGGGCGAGTGGGCTGAACAGTACAGCAATGAAGTACCCAGGAAGGGAACTGCCCTCACCCGTCTGCCACACCTGCCCCAAGCATTTATCAGGATGCAATAATGCCCACCCTAGACCGGGGTGACGTGCCAGTGATCACACAGACAGTCAGTGGCAGAGCTGACGATAGAACCCAGGAGTTCTGGCTCCCAGAGCCCCCTGCTCTAACCACTAGACCCCTCTCCCCTCTGAGAGCTGGAAATCCTGACTTCCAGCTATCATGGAGCCCCAGGCCTGGTGCTCCCACCCACATGGCTCTGGAACAGGTCCTGGGCAGACCCCTTTCGAATGTTAGCCCCCTTAAGGTCACATGGTCTCGCTGGGGTAAGGGCCTCAGCTGCCCCACTTCCTGGGACCGAATCGTGGTGCCCTCAGCACCCCTGGGTCAAGCCGTGAGCTCCCCACCTGGGTTGGACCCAGGGGAAGTTTTCACCCCCAAAGGGAGCCATGCCCCCCAACTTCTTGACACTGGAGTGACTCCCAGCCGGCGGTATAAATAGGAGGGTTTATTGGAGTCTGGAACCAGCACAGCAGGTGCTGGGGTAGCCTAGAGACCAGAAAACTTACAGCAAATTTGTTCTCATTCCCCGGCAAACCAGGTCACCTGGTCACCTGCCTTAGCACTTTGTTCTCCCGCTGGCTTCCCGCAGAGCGGGGGCGGCCAGCCCAGGGAGTTAGATGTGAGGCACCAAATGTCCGGTCCATTGTCTTCTGGGTTCGTCACGGGCATGGGGCCCCTGGCAGCCAGGCATCGATCACACCTGGATCGCTACAGAGAATAACCTCCCTTGGTCCACCACCTAGTTAACCAGGCAGCACAAAGGGGAAACTGAGGCACACACCGCATTCATAGAAAATATTAAGAACAATTCCCACTTTGTCACACCAGCCTCCTCCCCACTCTAACCACTAGACCCCACTCCCCTCCCAGAGCTGGGAATAGAACCGCTGTGTCCTGGCTCCCAGCCCCTCCCAGCTCTAACCACTAGCCCATAATCCCCTAACCCCAGTTACAACCGGTTTTACGCTAGGTGCAATTGCAGTCACTCAGTGCCGCTGTTCGGGGGCCCTCTCCGGCTGGGCAGGGGTACCTGGCCCCCGGTTTCCATTCTCTGTGAGACCAGCCCTGTGACAAAGTGGGGGATTTTCTTGTTTTTTCCTTAGTTTTCCAATGGTTTGCATGCCGAGGGAGTGGGACTCGGTGTTACTGGTTTGACGAGGTGAGGGGAGAGGGCGTTTCTTGGTACAGAGGACCGGAGAGGGAACTTGGGACCCCAGCCAATGGCCTGGAGGATGGACACCCCAGCGACTGGTGACCTGGTGACGCGGAGGCCCAGCCGGTTCTGGCCAGTGGGAGGACAATGGGGTGTAAAGAGATGATCCCGTGACCTAACCAGCCGGTTCCAGCCAGAGGGGCCAGAGGACAGAAGAGGGGAGAGGAGGCCCAGGTGACCCTGTTTCCCTGGATCGAAGACAATGGACAGAGGGGGGGCTTGGGGCAGTGATCTCAGATGCCCAGCTAGGAAGCAGGGGGGCTCGGGGCTGGAGAGGGGGAGCAGGCAGAGCCCACCTGGATGCAGGGGAGACTTCGATGGGCTGTGTTGAGGGAGGCCAGGCCTGAGGCCCTGAGAGTTTCCTGTGCCGTGTTCAACGCTCAATAACCCTCCTGTTTTACGCTGGCTGAGAGTCACTCCGGTCTAGAGAACAGGGCTGCATCGTCCCCTTCGGGGGCTGGAGGCCCCAGGGGTCCAGAGTGAGGGGACCCCCTGGGGGGGACCCATGGCAGAGACAGACGTGCTAAGGCTCAGAGAGGTGCGGCTCCAGGAGGTGGAGGGGCCTGACCGCGGGAGAGAGAAGACCCCTGAGAAGGGCTGTCTCACTGAAAGGGGCACCCCCCCATGGACCGCACAGGGCCACGAGTGGGCATGACTTGTGAGTCCGTGACAAGCCCCCACTTTGGAGTAAGGAGGTGTCTCCGTGTCGCCCCAGCCCCCGGCCAAGGGGCCCCTTCACAGGGCAAACGCAAACCAACCCCGAGCGGTTTGCTGCCAGGCGTGAGATTTTTCCACCGGAACCATCACATGAGCCCCACAGGCTGGTGAGCTGGAGGGAGAGTTGGAAACGGCTCCGAGGTTCGTCCCGGTCTGGGATGTGGGGCGAGGGGGTGCGCAGCAGGGGCCCCATCCCAGGGCTGGATCTAGGCTCCATGGGGCTGGGCAGTGCATTTAGTGAATAGCTAAGGCCTCTGCATCCCCCTCATAGCCCCTGTGCACCCACCCCCACACTCAGCCATGCCCCCCCCACCCCCACTGCAGCTCCCGTCTCCTCCCTGCCTGCACTAGGCCATGCAGCTCCATGCACATGCTTTGCCCTTCCTGGGGGCAACTGCCCAGCCCGCCAGGGCCCAGCTCCGTGGAAGGGCAGGAGCGCAGCCTCACCTGGCCTCGTTAGCTGGAAGGCCGTTAATTAAGGGAGGAGACCCTGGGCCGACCACAAGCGCTGTTGCGGGGGGCTGAGCTAGGCAAACTGGGCAGCCGCTGGCACCTAGCAACGTTAGGATGGGTCAGGTCTGGCCACGGGAGGGCTTGGCTTTGTCTCCGCCGGGCCCTCGTTACGGAAGGGAAACTGAGGCAGGCCGCGCTCAGCCACAAGGAGGTGCTGGTGCCCCTTCTGCAGGCCCATCTATCCCGGCCTCCCAGCTGGACCCTTCAAAGGTAGCTATGAGGTCCTTGCCCCCCAAGTGGCTCCCAGGGGAGCCGCCCACCTACCCCTGCATCCCCTGCTGCACACCCCAGCTCCTGGCATCCCCCCCACCCCCCGAGGGTTGGTGGGGGCTGTTCTCTTGCTACTGTGAAGCCTCTAGATGCTCCTGGGATGCGCCCCCCCCCCGTGATTGTGTTTCCATGGCAATGGAGAATAAACCACTGCAGCAGAGGAAGAGAGATTTGCCCCCAGGACATTGGGGTAGGGGCAGGGACTGCCCTGGCCACAGGGAATTCCAGGCCGCGGGGCCTTTCCCCTCTAGGGGGCGCCGGCTCCAATCCTGCCCCCAGGCAGGGGGCTGGCTGGCTCGGGGGTGGGGAATGGGACACTGGGTCTTTACATTCTAGGGTATGGGGTGGGGGGGGGGTTCACCCTGACAATGAACTGGGCCTGAGACAGTCACTGGGGGAGAGTGCCCCACCCTGGGGGTGCAGGGGGAGGGGGATGCGATGAGCTCCCCCCTGTGAGCAACATGCCCCGTTTCATGCGGCTGATGGACTGACACTTGAGTTTGGCCAGGCAGCTGGGGGAGGGAGGGTCATGGGGGAGCCCAGGGCTGGGCTAGCAGGGGGCTGCAGGTCGGGAGTGAGGGGCACCGGCAGAGCTGCGGGGGGGGGGGGGGGAGGGAAATCCCAGGGCTGGGCTAGCAGGGGCTGCAGGTCCAGATTGAGGGCCATCAGTTGCGCTACTTGCTCTGCCCTCCGGCCCCCTCCCCACTCACAGTCGCACACACTCACTCGGGGGGGGCTGCAGATTGACGACTCTCCAGGCCCCCAACGTGTGGTACAAACGTGATTTTTATTAAATCCGCACGGAAACATGTCGGATTTGGCCTGACCCCCCCCAGCCATAACCCCCCCCAGGCACCTGCCCCCCAGATCCCAGCAGGGGGGTTCTCCCCAGCCCTGGCCGGACGACCCAACGGGGAAGAAACGAGGGTGGGGTGTGTTTGATCCCCGCTGGCGGTCGGGGTGTCGATGCAGCGGCTCCTCCCCCCCCCCGCTCCGGGGCTCCCCCCGCGCTCCTGGCTTGTGGCGATGGGAACGAGTCCGGCTCTAGGTGCGACGGTGGCGAGTCCGGCCCAGCCGCTCGCAGGCGTGTGAACGGCACAAACACCCACATTGTTAACGAGTCCAGCCCGGGGCGGGGGGGCATGGATCAGCCATGGCTCGGTTGGTGCCACAAAGGGGGGGGGGGGGACACTTAGTCTGGGCAACTCCTGTGGGTGGGGCTTGTGGGTGGGGCTTATTTTGTGGGTGGAGCTTGGATGAGCCCCTCCCCTTCCCCCATCTGAGCCCTATGGTTGGACAGCGATAATCTGTGATTGATGGGTGGGGCTGAGCAGCCCTCCAAGGGCTCAGGGTGCCCCCCCACTTCTCTGGGCCCCGACAGCTTTGGGGGGGCCCCTGGGACCCCCAGGGAGAAGGGGCCTGGCTGTAGGGAGGGGCCAGACCCCGGGCTGCCAGGATGAATGGGCTCCAGAGACAGAAGCAGCCCCCCCACGCCTGCCTCCCCATGCCCTCGCCCACCCCCACCCCAGCTGGCCCCGCCCCCTCATACCCTTCCCCCGATCTTCTGCTCAATCCAGGCTCAGCAGTGCCCCTCCCACCACTTTGCTCCCATTTTGCTGGTTTCTGCCTTGGCTTTAGCTCTGTCAAGGCCTTTGAAACCAGACCTCATCCCCCCTCTGACCTTCATCCCCCCGCCACGGCCCCCATTGCTCCCCCAGCCCCCCACCCAGCACTGCACCTGTGTCAGTTTTTATCCCCAGGCCCCCCCCCCCCCCCACCACCCTTTGCCAGCTGGGTCTCTGGTTCAAGGGGACGGTTCAGCTCCCCCCCCCCAGATCAGACTGACATACAACCCCCACCCCCCCATCCCATCTCCCACCTGCCCAGCCTCAATAGAGGGGAGACAGCCCTCAGCTGGGGAGCCCTTTGGGGCTCTCAGTGGGAGCCCCTCATTCTGTTCCCATCACCCCAACTTCAGTGGCTGCAGGATGGGCGGGGACTGAACCTCCCACTCATTGCCCTGGCAGCAGGATGGGGCCCATCCGGGGGCGGAGGGGGAGGGAGAAAGCTGGACCCTATAGAAAAGGAGGGTGAGGTTTTATCCCCCCCCACCCAGTGCCACACTTCCGAGTGTCATTACGAACCCCACACAAACCAGGGAGGAATTGGTTAAAGGGATGGTGCTGGTTGGGGGGGGCAATAGGCAGAGGGGTGTCCTGGGTGTGTGGGGGGGCAGCCTCTCCCCTCCCCTCCCCAGGGGGCAGTGCCTCCGTCAGACCTCGCTGGTGACGGAGCGGGAGGGGATGAGCACGTCGGGGGTGGTGGGGAAGAGGCACAGCTGGGGGTCAGGTGATCGCTGGGAGCAGAGCTCTGTGATCCTGGAGGGGAGAGAAACAGGGTGGCAGAACTTTAAACGTGGCCCCAAAGTGCCTGAAAAAGTTACAGCCCCCCCCACATTGATCCCACAACCTTTGGTACCAGAGCAGAGCTGAGCCCTCTAGTGATACAGCTGAGGGAGCAATGCTGCAAGTGGTCAGCACTGGTAGGTTGTTATCCCCTCTGCAGTCTGGCTCAGGCAGCGCTAGTTGGTTGTTATCCCCTCTGCAGTCTGGCTCAGGCAGCGCTAGTTGGTTGTTATCCCCTCTGCAGTCTGGCTCGGGCAGCGCTAGTAGGTTGTTATCCCCTCTGCAGTCTGGCTCGGGCAGCGCTAATAGGTTGTTATCCCCTCTGCAGTCTGGCTCGGGCAGCGCTAGTAGGTTGTTATCCCCTCTGCAGTCTGGCTCGGGCAGCGCTAGTAGGTTGTTATCCCCTCTGCAGTCTGGCTCGGGCAGCTCTAGAAGGTTGTTCCACCTCCAAATCCCCCCATTTTCTCTCCTTTCCCCCCAAACTCCTGTTTCACTCCCCCCAAATCTGCACATTGTCCCAAAATTCATTTCCCCTCCCAAAACACATTCCCATAATGCCCCCTCCCTATTCACCCCCTCTCCTGCCCCACATCCCCCCTCCCTGGCACTGGGCTGCACCTGCCTGGGGGTGGGGGGAGGGAGCGCTCCCTCGGCAGGTCTCCAGCAGGGCGTGGGGGGGTGGCACTTACTCGTAGGGCCGAGCCGCCCCAGCGTGGCCCCCTGTGCGGAGGGAGCGAGCGAGCTGCCTCTCCAGGCCTCGGGTGAGCAGCGTGGAGAAATCCTGCTCTTCTGGGGGTTCCCTGACCCGCTAGGGCCCCCCCCCAGGGAGAGCAGCGCCAGGCGGGGGGAGGGGGGAAATGGGGGGGGGGGAAACGACAGAGAGATGGAAACAATGTTAGGCCTTTGCTCCTTGCTCACCATGGGGGGGTCTTTGGGGTTCACACCGGCGGATCAGGGGGTCACTGGCCTTCACACTGGGGGACGGGGATTCACACCCAGGGCGGATCAGGGGGTCACTGGCCTTCACACTGGGGGACGGGGATTCACACCCAGGGCGGATCAGGGGGTCATTGGGGTTTAAACTGGGGGCATTGGGGGTCTCACAGGGGGGAGCCTGCACAGGGGGACTGAGGCTGCTATGGGGCGAGAAAGGGGCTTGGGGCTCATCTCTGGGGGGCCTGGGGGGCATGGAGAATGGTGGGGGGGCGGAGGTGTGGGGAGAGAAGGAACCCAGGATGCAGGACTCGGGGTTTTTCCTTCCCCCCACTGGGCCCCACGTCCCAGCCAGACCCCCCCCCCCAGTTTGGCACACCCCTCCCCCAGACTGGGGTTGGGTGAGAGCCACCCCCACCCTAGACCTAGCTGCGTGGGTGCTGGGGGACAGATGCCTGGTGAAACATTCCCCCCCCGTGACACCCCCCCTGCTCCCAGCATGACCTGGGAGGCAGGTGGAGGTGTCGAGGTGTCACGGGGGAGGGGCTACGGGTCGGGGTCTCGGGGGGAGGAGATTGGGGAGGTTATGAAGTTCCCAGCCCCACACGCTTGGGGCCAGGGGTTAAGGCCGCACTGTCCTGGCCCCACTGTCCCTCGTCCTGATCCCACCCTGAAGGGAACCCCCCCCAACACCCATCCCTAGAACCTGCCCCCCCCGGCTCGCCACCAGCTCAGAGTGCCAGGTGGGGGAGGGGATCGCAGTGAGGCCACGTGACCCCCACCCCTGGCAGCCCCTCAATCCCACCTGCAGCCCCCCCACCCCGCTCCACCCTGCATTTTCCTGGGGCTCGGGAGGGGGTGCCCCTGTGGCTGAACAAAGAGACCCCGGCCCCCGAGACTGCAGCCAGTCACTGCCCTGCGGCTAGCTGGCGGCTCCCCAGAGCTGGGCGCATCCCTGCCCCTCACCTGGGCTACGCTGAACTTCTCCAGGGGGCTCTCGACGCAGGGCAGCCCCACGCCGGGGACGCTGGCCAGGCTCTCGGGGGGCGCTGGCTTCGGGGCCGCGGGCGCCTTGCTCTGGAAGTTATTGACCACGCAGGTGACCTGGGGACGGGGACCAAAGTGAGGGAGGGTCCGGCCCCCCCCAGGAGCCCCTCCCCGCCCGGGTGGGGGGTTGTGCGTTGGGGACTGGGGGAGTTGGGGGTGAGGTGGGGTGTCCTGGGGGGTAGGGATGGGAGGCAGGTGGGTGCTGTGTGGCAGGGGGTGGGGGACTGCGGGGGGGGGCTCAAGGGCCAGGTGAGGGGCTGTGGTGAGCTGTGGGGGGTAGGGGCTGGGGACACTTAGGGGAGGTGGGGGGCTGCAGGGGATTTGGGGGGCCAGGTGGGGGATTGGGAAGAGCCATGGGGGTGGGGGCCATGTGGTGCTGAGCTTGGGGGGACGGGGACTCAGGGGGAGGTGGGGGGAGGCAGGGGCGGCGGGGGGGGGAAGGTGGAGGGCTGTAGAGAGCCATGGGCAGTGGGAGCCATGTGACAGGGGGCACTCAGGGGAGGTGGGGGGGGCTGTGGGGAGCTCGGGGGGGGCAGGTGGGGAGTTGGGGGGGCTGTGGAGAGCTGTGGGGGGTGGGGATGCTCAGGGGAGGTGGGGGTACAGCAGGGGGGCTGTGGAGAGCCGTGAGGGGTGGGGACGCTCAGGGGAGGTGGGGGGCTGTGGGGTGCTCGGGGGGGCAGGTCGGGGACTGGGGGGACTGTGGAGAGGCATGGGGGGTGGGTGCCATGTGGCAGGGGGCGCTCAGGGGAGGTGGGGGCTGTGGGGAGCTGTGGGGGGCAGGTGGGGGGCTGTGGGGCCCGGAGGCGCTCGGGAGGCTCACCAGGAAGGCGGCGATAGCGGCCCCGGTCAGGAAGCCGGCCAGCACGTCAGCCCAGTGGTTCCGGTGCTCGGCCACCCGCACCACCCCCACCAGGGCAGCCGGGCCGGCCAGTGCCAGGCAGAGCGTGGGCTTGGCCAGCCGGGACCCCCGCACCTCCAGCACCAGCGTCACGTACATCTGGGGGGGAGAGATGGTGTGAAGGGGGGCCCAGGAGCCCTCAGAAGCCCTCCAAGCCCTGCCCTCCGCCCTCCCCTGCCCGCAGACTCCCTGCCTCCCTCCCCTTCCCTTGGGATGCCTTGCCCCATAGCCCCCTCTCCGCACTGCCTCCCCTCCCTCTGCCCCCCCCCCAGCCCCACTGCCGTCCTGCCCCACCTCCCTACTCCCGCCACTGCCCCCGCCAGCCCCGCAGCCTCCCCTCCTCTGCCCCACAGCCCCATCAGCCTGGCCCTGCCCCCCCCCCCACGGCCCCCGGCACGCACGGCGGTGTAGACCACGGCGTAGGCGCTGAGCGCGGCGTCCTTGGAGGGGAAGGCTTTGCGGGCTGCGGTGACCAGGGCGGGGTTACCGGCGCAGGCCCCCCGGTCGGTGATGTACTGGGGGCCGGGCAGTTGGCACCCCAGCGCCGTGTAGTTGGGGCGGCACACGGAGAGGAAGTGGGGGGTCTGGTTGCCCGTGACGACCTGCCCGGCGTTTGCGAAGATGGTGGTGGTGAACAGGCCGAAGGAATAGACACCTGCGGGGGGTGGGGAGGAGAGTGATTAGTGCAGAGACAGGGGGCTGCGGGTCGGGAGTGAGGGGCACTGGCAGGGCTGGGGTAGGGTAGGGTTACCATATTCTGTACCTCCAAATGGAGGACACTCCACGGCCCCCGGCCCCGCCCCCAGCCCCGCCCATACCCCCTCCCCAACCCCGCCCCCTCCCCAAAGTCTCCGCCCCCTCCCCTGCTTCCCGCGAACATTTGATTCGCGGGAAGCCTGAAGCAGGTAAGGGGGGAGTGGGGGGGAGGAGGCGCAGCCCAGGCTAGCCCCCCCGGCGGCTCCAGCCTGGGTCGGCTCGGGCCCTGGGGTGCCGGCCCCGGCCCACCACCCCCGGCCCGCCCAGCACTGCCGGCCCGGCCGGCTCCCCGCCGGCCCGGCCGACCTGGCTCCCAGCCCGGACCCCGGCCCGGCACCGCGCCCCCGGCTCCCCGTCCGGCACCGCGCCCAGCCCTGCACTGCGCCCCTGGTTCCCGGCCCGGCACCATGCCCCCAGCCCCGCACGGCCGGCCCCGGCCGAGCACCACCCAGCCCTCCCGATTTTGCCGGGCATGCCCGGCTTTTGGGGATTTCCCCCCGGACGGGGATTTGAGCCCCCAAAAGCCAGACATGTCCGGGAAAATCCGGACGTATGGTAACCCTAGGGTAGGGGGCAACCCAGAGCAGGGCTAACAGGGGGTTGCTGATCAGGAGTGGGGGGCATCAACAGAACGGGGAAGCCCGGGGCAGGCGAGCAGGGGGCTGTGGGTTGGGAGTGAGGGGCACCGGCAGAGCTGGGGGGGCCCGGGGCAGGCGAGCAGGGGGCTGTGGGTCAGGAGTGAGGGGCACCGGCAGAGCTGGGGGGGCCCGGGGCAGGCGAGCAGGGGGCTGCGAGTCGGGCCTGCCCCCCCCCCCCCCCACTCACCCAGGAAGCGGACGATGCGTCTCAGCAGCGGGATGAAGTAGCAGCACTCCCCAGAGATGATGGTTTTCTCCTCATGCCGCCGTGGCCGGCAGAAGAACGCAGTCAGTTCCCCGACTAGGATCTGGTTGGGGGGGCGGGGGGAGAATCTCAGTTAGCAGCTCCATCAGCGCCCTCCCACCTCAGGCCCAATCCCCACCTGGGCCCCATCTGCAGGAGCTGCCCCCTCCCACCCCTTGGGGAGCAGGACGGGGTCTAGGAGCCAGCCAGGGCAGCCTTGGGGCTGCTCTAACTCATGGTCT
Source organism: Malaclemys terrapin pileata (assembly GCF_027887155.1). NCBI lineage: Eukaryota > Metazoa > Chordata > Testudines > Emydidae > Malaclemys > Malaclemys terrapin. The sequence continues at coordinate 16,255,891 of NC_071527.1, read as the reverse complement.
GCCCCAGCACAGGCCTGGGGGGGGGGCAGGGAGCAGGCACAGCCCAGTGTGCTCCAGCTACGCCCCCCAAGCCAGGGCCCTAGGCCAGCCTGGGGGTCCTGGGACCAGGCAGGGGAGCCCCCACCTGAGAAGCACAAAGGGGCGTCCCCATAACTGAGAATCCCACCCAGGGTGCAGGATCTGGCCCCCAAGAGCCTCCCATTAGTCTTCCCCTCCCCCAATACCCTGTCCCACCCCCAGGGGCGCCCAGCTGCCATCGGGACCCCAGACTGGATCCCAGCGCTGGCCCCTCTGCTCCAGGTGCTGGGGGATCCTTGGGGTGAGACAGCCTCATCTGTGCAAGGGGGAGTTGGGGATCTCTGTCCCACTCTTCTAGCCCCTTCCCCTCCCCCCACCAGCCCTCCCTGGGTCCCCCCCCCAGCCGAGCAGACGGTGCAGCCACTAGGGGCAGGGGATTAACCAACTGGAGCGGACGGAGCCCAGATGCGGGGGAGTGTGGGGGAAGGGGAGGGGGCTGGCTGGGAGCTCCCAGCTTCGAAAGAGGGGGGCGCGGGACTGTGGCTTCTCCCCCAAACCCTGCCTCGATTCCCCGTGAAGAGGGGATTGGGGAGGGCAGGGCGGGAGGGGGTGGTGGGCAGAGGGCAAAGACGGAGAAAGCGTGAATGGGAAAATGGGGCTGCAGGGGTGGGGTGGGGGACTGAGGGGCACCGGCAGAGCACTGGGGGAGCTGAGCCCCCTCCCATCTGTCTCCTGCCCCAAGGCTCCGTCCGTGCTCCGGGGAGGGGGGGGGGACAGGGGGTTGGCCATACATGGAACCAGCCGCATTCAGGTTGCCAGCTTGGCATGGGGGGGGGGGCACCAGGCCCCGGCTGCTCCCTGTTTCCTTTGCACAGATGAGCTACATGACTCCCGTGCTGGCCCCACCCACTCCACCAGCCCCTCTGAACCCCCAGCCCCCCCACTCCACCAGCCCCCCTGAACCCCCAGCCCTGCCCTCCAGCCCCCCCCTCCACACTCCATGCAGAAGCAATGTCCGGTCCCTGCTCACCCAGGCCCGGATCCAGGACCCTGATGCCCGAGCTGGGGTTGAGGGGCCCCCAGAGGAGGCTCTGAGATCCCCAAGCAGCCCCCCCCCCCAGTCTATGCAGTATCCAGAGCGGGATGTGCAGGTGCCAGCGGGTCCCTGTGGGAGGGGGGGCCCTTGGTCACTGGCCCCCAATGGGGCACATGGGGGCTGGTGGGTGGGTGCCTTGTCAGCAGCCTCTGCTTGGGGGGGCACACTGCCCCAAAGCCCACGGGGTTGGCATGGATCTGAAGGGTCAGAACCCAGGTGTGACCCTCATGGGCCCAATCCCATTGGGGTAGGTGGGGGGAGGTGGACAGCTCTGAGATCCCAGCCAGACCAGAACCCCTGGGCACCACCCTGCCCCCCCATAACCCCCACACCACCCCCAATGTACGCGCCACGCCAGCCCCCGCCCAGGTGCCCCTCACCATGGCCGTGGGAACGGCGGTGACCAGGGAGTAGACCAGGACGGGCGGGGCGCGGCTGGTGTCCTCGGGCCCCGGGTAGGGCTTGGCGTAGGCGCTGTCGTGGCAGAAGAAGCCCTGGATGTGGACGGGGAAGGTGTCGGTGTATTCGAAGTGATATGCCAGCAGCACCGTGCCCGCCATGATCACCAGCTGGAAATAGAACATGGCAGCTCACCGCCCGGCCCTGGCCCCGGCCCGGACTGAGCGCAGCGAGGGGGGCAGAGTCGCCGGGTGGAAGTGGGGGGAGCCCAGGAACCATCCGTCCCGCCCTCCCCTCCCCCCCCGGCTCCGTGCAAGCTCCCTCGTGCACTCCCGTTCACGCTTCGGTGCCTGCTGTAGCTCCACATCACATCACGGCTGAGGGCAGAGGCGCCCGCCTCAGCCAAACTGGGGCAGACGCCTGCTTCCCCCGCCCCTCGCCTCCCACCATGGCTTCCCCACCCCCCTCACCTGCCCCTCCTCCAGCCGGAGCACCCAAATAAATCCCCCCCCACACACACCACTCTGTGCCTTTTCAAGGCCCCCTCGCCCAGCGGTGAGATGCAGCCGTCTCTGGGGTGGGGTGCAGGGGCTGTTTATACAGGGACCCCTTGCTCGGTGCTGAGATGCAGCCACCTCTGGGGTGGGGCCTGGGGGCTGTTTGGAACAGGAAGGAAGTGATGAAGGATCCGGTAAGCAAGGGAGCGGGGGCTGGGGATTTGCCTCGGACCCCCCAGCCCCTCAAGGGGTCAGGGCCAGGGTGTTATGAAGCGAAGCAACAGATGGTAAATTTCATTTCTCTGACTCATGACCCTGGCTTTGTGCCCCTGAGCTGAAGGGGCGTCATTTAGCCCCCCCTCCCCAGCACAACCTCCCCCCACACTTGCCGTTTAAGACAGGCAAAACCCCTGTGTCTAACCTCTGGAGGAGTCACAGCAGGAGGGGCTGGTGCTAGGGCATGAGGAAGGGGGGTTGGTAGGACACTGCTGCAGGGAAGCTCGCAGCACTGCCTTCCTCTCCCCCTGCCCCTGGCCTGGAGCACTATTGTGGGGAACTTGCAGTACCGGAGTCCCCTCCTCTCCCCAGGCTGGGCACTGCTGCAGAGAAGCTCTCAGCGCTGGAGTCCCCCTGGCCTGGGCACTGCCTGGGAGAAAGTGGGAATTTTTCCTAATGTTTTGTAGGAAGCCGGTGTGTGCCTCAGTTTCCCCTATGTGCTGCATGGGGGTGGAGGTTGTTTACTCTTTGCAGAGGTCCAGGTGTGACTGACACCTGGACCCCAGGGCCCTGGAGACTCCCAGGAAACAAGGACCACGCCAAATGCCCGGACATTTGGTACCTAGCGACTGCGGAGCGTGGATGACCCAGCTGGACGAGGCTGTAACTTCTGTTCTCTGTGGTAACCAAGAGCTTGCGCCGCTGGGCTCCAGAAACTACTAAACCCTCCTGCTCAGAGGGGCGTCATTCCGGAGTCAGGAAGTCGGGGGGCAGGGCTCCCTTTGGGGGTGCAAGTCTTGTGGACTCGCCGCCGGGAGCTCACGGCGTGACCCAGGGGTGCTGACGGTTTGGAGGTTTGGTCCCAGGAGGTGGGGAAGCCGAGGGGCTGACCCCAGTGGGACCCTGAGGGGGCTGACACACTGAAGGGGTCCTCCCAGGGCCGTGCGAGAGCACCAGGCCTATGGATCCGTGACACTGCCACAGGGAAGCTCACAGCGCCAGGTCCCTGTTTTAAGGTATGTTTGTTAATTTTGGATTCTCTCGCTGAGCTGAGTGGGGAACAGAACCCAGGAGTCCTGGCTTCCAGCCCCCTCTTCTCTAACCACTACACCCCACTCCCCTCCCATAGCCAGGGAGGGAACCCAGGCGCCCAGCCCCACCGCCCTAAGGCCCAAAGCCTTACCTCCACAAACACAAAGCAGGGGATGATGGAAACACTTCTCTTCAGCTCCTGCTTCCCGCCAGCCATGATGCCCACTCCGGGCGTGGGAGAGGGGGGTCCCTCCGTGGGGAGGGGGCACCTGGCAAAGGAGACCCAAAGGCAGAGGGTTCAGTACATCCCTACATAGCCCCCTGCCCACGCATGGTGTGAACAGAGACCCCAGGTCCCTCCCCCAAGCAGCATCTAGCATGGTCCAACTGCCCCCCCCCCCCGATTCATCTTCCAGGCTGAGATCTTGCTGCCCCCCCCCTCAGCTGAGGCCCCCCCACTGGTTCCTGATCCAGCTGCCATCCTGCCACTCGGCCTCCTGTCCCTGCTCCTTTGGGGCGTCGGGACAATCCGACAAATCGCCCTGAAGCGGGACGACAAGTCGAGATTTTGGAATGTTGGCGGAACGGAAGTTCCGGGAAAACGCCGGACGGTCGGGAGCAGCCGGACGCTCTGTTTCGATACGTTTGACGCGTTCGAACAGGACCGAAAACTTGAGCTAGGAGAGATCTCAGCATCCGACGAGAAAGCGAGAGGAATGTAAAACAGCAAAAACACAAGATCTGCTGCGGTGAATGAGAAACCGTTTAATAGAATCTAACCAGAGAAAATAGAATCTAATATCAAAGTGTCATCGATTCTTTTTCTCAGTTTAAATTCTCTTACACTTGCATAGAAGTACAATCTAAATAGAGAAAATATACTCATCAAATAGAATTGATTATTTTTTCTATATTTAGGTTCTATTACACTTTGATATTAGATTCTATTTCCTCTATTTAGATTATAGCTCTATCAAATGTAACATAATCTAAAGTCTCTACAGTAGAATAAGAAGATCGAGGGTAATAGAATAATAAATCTTAGAAGATCAGAGTATAATGGAATATAGAATGTAAATGTATCAGAGTGTAATATAGTGTGAAAGTTGAAGAGAATGAGAAATCGTACGCACCAGAAGGACTGGCTCCATTTTGATCAGTTTCCAAATTTTTCTGTCAAAAAGGAGGTGGAAATCCACCTTTCAGTTGTGACATAATGGCCTTTTCTGACAGGAAACACCGCTGACAAAATTGCTTCTGGCCACTGCACTGGGCGAGTTCTGGGCCCCATTCGGGGCCGCAGGCCGGGTGCTAGCTGGGTGGCACCTCCGCAGGCGACATACCGAAACACGGGCACTACCAAGCGGCATCCTCCGTGCGGCATCTCCTCGCCACCCTGTACGTACCAGAGCACGCCATCTGGAGGACGCCGTGTTGTAGAACTGGGGGGGCAGATGCGTTCGGGGCTGGACAGAACTGTTAAACGGGCCGCCAGTTGGATCATCTGATCCCGTCTGCCCGTGCGAGAAATGGGGAATCCTACCTTTGCGAGAGGCAATGAATTCCAGCCACGTGCATTGTCCAAGAGGGGGCAGGTCCCAGACACACTAGTGCAAGAGGGGGTGGGTCCCAGACACACTAGTGCAAGAGGGGGCGGGCACCAGACACACTTTTGGGGTTTTGAGCCACCAGAGTTTCCCTGCGGGAAGCGCTTGGTCGACCTTGAAATGGGGCATGTGAGCCAAGCCACCGCGGGGGTGTGATGAGATCCAGGTGTGGATCAGCCGAGGTAGGAGCCTTTCTCCCACCCCACGGGGCGATCTCTGCTGCCCCCGTGATTTCTAGAAACTCTGGCTTAGAAATATTTGTAAATAGGCATGGGTCTATTTTACGTATCTCTCCACCTGCAGGGTAAAGGTACTAAAACCTAAAGCCTGAAAGTAGTCCCAGCGGAGGTGGACAGCACATGGGTGAAGGAGCTGCACTGGGAGGTGCTGATTGGTGGGGTGGCTGGAAGTAGTCCCGGCGGAGGTGGACAGCACATGGGTGAAGGGGCTACATTGGGAGGTGCTGATTGGTGGGGTGGCTGGAAGTAGTCCCAGCGGAGGTGGACAGGGGGGCACTGCCTGGGTGAAGGGGCTGCATTGGGAGGTGCTGATTGGTGGGGTGACTGGAAGTAGTCCGGGCAGAGGTGGACAGCACATGGGTGAAGGGGCTACATTGGGAGGTGCTGATTGGTAGGGTGGCTGGAAGTAGTCCCAGCGGAGGTGGACAGGGGGGCATTGCCTGGGTGAAGGGGCTGCACTGGGAGGTGTTGATTGGCTGGGAGGTTGGAAGTAGTCCCAGCAGAGGTGGACAGCACATGGGTGAAGGGGCTGCACTGGGAGGTGCTGATTGGTGGGGTGGCTGGAAGTAGTCCTGGCGGAGGTGGACAGCACATGGGTGAAGGGGCTACATTGGGAGGTGCTGATTGGTGGGCTGGCTGGAAGTAGTCCCGGCGGAGGTGGACAGGGGGGCACTGCCTGGGTGAAGGGGCTGCATTGGGAAGTGCTGATTGGCTGGGAGGTTGGAAGTAGTCCCAGCGGAGGAGGACAGAGCACGGATGAGGCAGCAGCATGACATGTACAATCTACCCCCAGCCCACACACCCGAGAGAGGGCAACAGCCGCTGCTGAGTGACCCGTTCCCTCTCCCCAGAGCCAGCCTGGCAGTGCTGCCCCCAGCCGCCTACACCCAGCAAGCACCCACTCCTGGGGGCTGACTGGGACTCAGGACTCCTGGGTTCTGTTCCCTCTTCTGCCTCTGACCTGCTGGGTGACCTCACTGCCCCCTGTGTGCCTCAGTTTCCCCTCCCACTCTGTGTCTATGTAGATTGTAGGCCCCTTGGGGCAGGGACCGTCTCTCAGTGCGCAGCGCCCAGCACAACGAGGCCCTGCTCGCACTCGGGTGCGAGACCCTACCATAAATACAGTCAACAATGTGAATTCATCTCAACCTTTTTGCTCTCTGCCCCGTGTGTTTGGGGAAATGGGGGAGGGGTGTCGCTCCATTCCAGACTCCCCCCCCCACCCCTTCAGTTACCTTGAACTGAGACCCCACTTCACCCAGTGCTTTTCTGGATGGGTGGGAGCCCCCACCTCCCGGGAGGGGCGAGCTAGCTGTTCCCGGGGCGAATACCCCCCCCCACTTATCCTGTCCATTTCACACCCCAGTTCGGCTGCCCTGGCCGCAGGCGGAGATCCATAGAGATTATTCCCCCCCCCTCCCCAAACACACACGTATTTCCCAGCCCCCATGGATAACTCCACATGGTCCCTGCTACCGATCCAGCCCTCATCCCCAGCCCTGCTGTCCAGGTCCTCAGCTGGCATCACACCTGCCGAGCCCCCCCTTTTCTGCGCAGAGTCGGGCTCTGATCCGCCCCCCGCCCGTCCAGCTCTGCCGGGGCGACGGCTCCATCGCCCCTGCCTGAGTCACCACCAGCCTGGTTCACTAGCAACACGCCCCTCGCTCTCATGAGTCACCCAGGAGCCTGGCTCCCGGGCCAGGGATCGCACCGGTACCGGCTACAGAGTGGCACCGAGACTGAGCCAGGCTGGGGGCTGTATATCTCTGTATACCATACACCCCCTTTTATACAGCCCCCCCTCTATCCATCCCCATAGACCCCCTTTTATATAGCCCCCCTCCCCCTCTCTCTATCCATACACCCCCTTTTATACAGCCCCTCCCCCTCTCTCTATCCATTCCCATACACCCCCTTTTATACAGCCCCTCCCCCTCCCTCTAGCCATCCCCATACACCCCCTTTTATACAGCCCCTCCCCCTCCCTCTATCCATCCATCCCCATAAACACTCCCATCTATCTACCCATCCATCTCCATACACCCCCCTCTATCCATCCAATCATCCCCATGTACCCCCTTTATACATCCCCACCCCTCCCCCTCGCTGTCCATCCATATACACCCCACATCCAGCCCCATATACCCCCTGTATACATCCCCAGGCACGTCCCCCACTATCCATCCATCCCCTTACAACCCCCTTTATACAGCCCCTCCCCCCTATCCATCCATGTACACCCCTGTCTACCTATCTCCATACACCCCCCTCTATCCATCCAGCCCCATGCACCCCAGTATATACAGCACCTCCCCCTCTATCCATCCAGCCCCATACACCCCAGTATATAAACCCCTCCCCCTATCCATCCAGCCCCATGCACCCCAGTATATACAGCCCCTCCCCCCTATCCATCCAGCCCCATGCACCCCAGTATATACAGCCCCTCCCCCCTATCCATCCAGCCCCATGCACCCCAGTATATAAACCCCTCCCCCCTATCCATCCAGCCCCATACACCCCAGTATATAAACCCCTCCCCCCTATCCATCCAGCCCCATGCACCCCAGTATATACAGCCCCCCCCCTCTATCCATCCAGCCCCATACACCCCAGTATATACAGGCCCTCCCCCTCTATCCATCCAGCCCCATACACCCCAGTATATAAACCCCTCCCCCCTATCCATCCAGCCCCATGCACCCCAGTATATACAGCCCCTCCCCCCTATCCATCCAGCCCCATGCACCCCAGTATATACAGCCCCTCCCCCCTATCCATCCAGCCCCATGCACCCCAGTATATACAGCCCCTCCCCTCTATCCATCCAGCCCCATACACCCCAGTATATACAGCCCCTCCCCCCATCCATCCAGCCCCATACACCCCAGTATATAAACCCCTCCCCCCTATCCATCCAGCCCCATGCACCCCAGTATATAAACCCCTCCCCCTCTATCCATCCAGCCCCATACACCCCAGTATATAAACCCCTCCCCCCTATCCATCCAGCCCCATGCACCCCAGTATATAAACCCCTCCCCCTCTATCCATCCAGCCCCATACACCCCAGTATATAAACCCCTCCCCCCATCCATCCAGCCCCATGCACCCCAGTATATAAACCCCTCCCCCCATCCATCCAGCCCCATACACCCCAGTATATAAACCCCTCCCCCCTATCCATCCAGCCCCATGCACCCCAGTATATAAACCCCTCCCCCTCTATCCATCCAGCCCCATACACCCCAGTATATAAACCCCTCCCCCCTATCCATCCAGCCCCATGCACCCCAGTATATAAACCCCTCCCCCTCTATCCATCCAGCCCCATACACCCCAGTATATAAACCCCTCCCCCCATCCATCCAGCCCCATACACCCCAGTATATAAACCCCTCCCCCCATCCATCCAGCCCCATGCACCCCAGTATATAAACCCCTCCCCCCTATCCATCCAGCCCCATACACCCCAGTATATAAACCCCTCCCCCCTATCCATCCAGCCCCATGCACCCCAGTATATAAACCCCTCCCCCCTATCCATCCAGCCCCATGCACCCCAGTATATACAGCCCCTCCCCCTATCCATCCAGCCCCATGCACCCCAGTATATACAGCCCCTCCCCCCTATCCATCCAGCCCCATGCACCCCAGTATATACAGCCCCTCCCCCCTATCCATCCAGCCCCATGCACCCCAGTATATACAGCCCCTCCCCCCTATCCATCCAGCCCCATGCACCCCAGTATATACAGCCCCTCCCCCTATCCATCCAGCCCCATGCACCCCAGTATATACAGCCCCTCCCCCCTATCCATCCAGCCCCATGCACCCCAGTATATAAACCCCTCCCCCTCTATCCATCCAGCCCCATACACCCCAGTATATAAACCCCTCCCCCCTATCCATCCAGCCCCATGCACCCCAGTATATAAACCCCTCCCCCTATATCCATCCAGCCCCATACACCCCAGTATATAAACCCCTCCCCCCTATCCATCCAGCCCCATACACCCCAGTATATACAGCCCCTCCCCCTCTATCCATCCAGCCCCATGCACCCCAGTATATAAACCCCTCCCCCTATCCATCCAGCCCCATACACCCCAGTATATAAACCCCTCCCCCTCTATCCATCCAGCCCCATGCACCCCAGTATATACAGCCCCTCCCCCTCTATCCATCCAGCCCCATGCACCCCAGTATATAAACCCCTCCCCCCTATCCATCCAGCCCCATACACCCCAGTATATAAACCCCTCCCCCTCTATCCATCCAGCCCCATGCACCCCAGTATATACAGCCCCCCCCCCCATCCAGCCCCGACACACGCATTTGTCCATCTAACCCCCCCCAGCGCCGCTCGCTGGCCCCCGCTGCCTGGCGCAGGGGCCTGCCGAGCCCCCCGGCCCCTCTCACCGCCCCTCTCTAGGCAGCGGCCATCGCTGCCCCCCCAGCCAGGCCCCCGCGGCTCGTCGCCGGCCGGTCACTGCTCCGCCGGCCGCCGGCCCGGCTCCATCGCGCTGGATCGCCCGGTTCCGGAGCCGCTCCGCAGCTGCGGCTTCTCCGGAGCGAGGGGGCGGCGCAGGGGCGGGGGTGGGAGCGTGGGGGGGGGGGGGGGGCTGATCAGCTGGCGTCATTAACATGAGGCATGTGCCCCCTGCGCGGGGGGGGGTGTGTGTCCAGGCTGGGAGAAAGGGCCGTGCCCCCCCCGTGCCGGCCCCCTTTGTAGGTGGAGTGTTCCTTTGCTTTTGGGGTTTGCATTGCCCCCCCCCGTGCTTAAGAGGGGCTGAAAAAATGTGTGTGTGGGTCGAACATAATCTGGGGGGAGCAGTTTGGGTGGGACAGGGCTTAAAGTGCCCCCCCAACTCCACACACACCACGGGGGGGGGTTATCCCCCTCTGGGGGGCTAGAACCCAGGAGTCCTGACCCCCAGCCCTGCTGCTCCAACCACTAGACCCCACTCCCCTCCTAGAGCTGGGAAGAGAACAGAATAATGGTGGAGGGCCTGGAGCCAGGATTCCTGGGTTCTATCCCCAGCTGTGGGAGGGGAGTGGGGTCTAGTGGTTAGAGCGGGGGGGGTGAAGGAGGCAGGACTCATGGGTTCTCTCCTGGCTCTGGGAGGGGAGTGGGATCTAGTGGTTAGAGCGGGGGGGGGGGGGGGGGGGGGCAGGGAGGCAGGACTCCTGGGTTCTCTCCCCAGCTCTCCCTAGTATCTAACAGACACCCTCATTCTTTGCCTCTGAAGTGGCTTTTTAACCCACGAAAGCTTAAGCCCAAATAAACCTGTTAGTCTTTAAGGTGCCACCGGACTCCTCGTTGTGTTTGTGGATACAGACTAACACGGCTACTCCCCAATACTTGGCCCTCATTCATTGGGGGCTGGTATTGCTGCTGGGGTGTGTGTGGATCCACTGGCCGGGAGAGACCCTGGGTGTCTGTGGCCCACAGTCGGCCTGGCTGACTCTGGTCCTGGGGTGACCTTCCCTCTGGCTCGGGGGAGGGGTGGTTGTGCACACCCCACACACAGTGCAGACCGGGCTTTGGGCAGCTGCGTGAGCTGAGAGAGCACATGGCTGGGGACCACTCTGCTAACCTCCCTGCCGAACCCCCCGTTCTCTCCGGGCCTGAGGCTGTGTGTGTGCCATCCCAGCCATCTTTCCTGGGTTCTAGTCACACCGTCACCTCCTCCTCGGTCACTCCATGAGCATTGCCAGTTATGGCCTGGGGCACTGGGACGCCTGATTCTCAGCTCCCATTACTATTACCACTAGACCCCACTCCGCTGCCAGAACTGGGGATAGAACCCAGGCGTCCTTGCTCCCAACCCCCCCACTCTAACCACTAGACCCCACTCCCCTCCCAGAGCTGGGGATAGAACCCAGGCGTCCTGGTTCCCAGCTCCCCCACTCTAACCACTAGACCCCACTCCCCTCCCAGAGCTGGTTATAGAACTCAGGAGTCCTGACTTCCAGCTCCCCCACTCTAACCACTAGACCCCACACCCCTCCCAGAGTCAAGAGAGAACCCAGGAGTCCTGACTCCCAGCCCCCCTGCTGTACCCACTCATTCAACTGGGGCACACCCAGTGTCTTGCACAAGCAGGAGTTGCAATGCTCGTGCCCCATCAAGAGCACTTTTGTGTGAGCGTGTCAGGGGAAGCGTGCCCCCCCCCCCCGCAGTGCCCCATATTGGCAACAGAGGGCCAGGACCCAGTTACGAGCCTATGCCCAGGGTCCGTGTTTGCCCAGTGAGCGCCCCCTTGACGCTGTTTCCACGAGCGTGGTCTCGGCTGAGAGCTGGTAGTCATGGTTATTGTGGGATAGGGCCTTCGGAAATGTTCTGGGGCGTGTAGAATAGCATGTTCCCAAGCTGCCGGGGGTGAGACGGGGTATCTGGGCAGGGCAGGTCGCAGAGCGTGAGAACAATTGATGAACAGGAGTACTTGTGGCACCTTAGAGACTAACAAATTTATTAGAGCATAAGCTTTCGTGGACTACAGCCCACTTCTTCGGATGCATACTAACACGGCTGTTACTCTGAAACAGAACAATTGATATCTTTCACCCCAGCCTAGTGGTGACTCCAGAGGCTTGGACCTTTACAGACCCCAAGTCAAACCCTTAGCTAGGGGCCGTGTGAAGAAGTGGGACTGCTCTTAATGTTTCCTCTGAATACTGTGTGAGTGCCTCAGTTTCCCTGATGCAGTTCTTAAGTCTCTAGGTGGTGGGGAAAGGCCAGTGTGCATAAATCACTGACACTCTGTCTCCCTGGCAACAAATGGCCGGGACCCTTCACCCCTGCAAGGAAATAGCTAAAGGTGAAGAAAGAGATCAGGTGACCTCCTGGCCCGGGGAAGAGACAAAGGCCAGAGAAGGAGGGGCTGGAGGGGGTTTCAGTTTGGGGCTGGCTGGGGACAGGGAGGGAGGCCAGACAGGTTGTCTGGCTCTCTGAACCCCATAATGGACCCGGCCGAGGGGTCCCGTTCGCCGCTGTACCTACAAGCTCTGTTTTAGACCGTGTTCCTGTCATCCAATAAACCTCTGTTTTACTGGCCGGCTGAGAGTCACGTCTGACTGCGAAGTGGGGGTGCAGGACCCTCTGGCTTCCCCAGGACCCCGCCTGGGTGGACTCGCTGTGGGAAGCGCACGCACGGAGGGGCATATGCAAAATGCTCCGAGGTCAGACCCAGGAGGTGAAGCCGTGTGAGCGTCTTGCCCTGAAGACGGTCTGCTCCGAGGGAGAGGAGGCTCCCAGAGTCCTGACTGGCTTTGTGGGGAGCAGTTCCAGAGCATCGCCCGGGGACTCCATGACAGCCCGTTGTGGCCGATTGCCGTGAATAAAACACCTTGGTTACGAAAAGGGACAAAAGCTCTGGAGCTGTATAGGAGGCGCAAGAAAGGGACAAGATGGGGGGCCATTATGGAGGTGACACTCGGCCGGGACGGGGGGTCTCACGAAAAGAGGATCCCAGCTCTCGTGTGCGGACCAGGGCTGGGAGACTCACCATTGAGTGAGACGTCCAGTGTGGCCAACGCTCGTGAGTCTCATGATCATTGTTGGCTTCCTTAAAGCCCCAGGTTCTGGAGTCAGTGGATATGGGATGATTTCAGCCTTCGGTCTTAAAGCAAAAGGAAGTTTCTCACCCTCGTGGTTGTGGCGAAAGCTTCAAAATGGGCCCCCAGTGCACCCTTATTAGACAGTGCACCCTTATTTGTCAATCCCTAGAGGCGCCAGGCTACGGTTTACATTTGTCTTTTAGCCGTAACCATGTTTCCAAGCCCTGTACCGTGGTGCTTGTGACGAAGTTGGGGGCTCTCAGTGTATTACATAACACTGTGTGGATCTCCGTTTCCCTGGGGTGCTGCATGTTTAACCTGGTGGTGCAGAGAGTGTTTCTTGTGGCAGAGGACCAGGGGTGACCGCACCTAGCAGCTGGGACCCCAGACAACGGATTGGAGATTGGGGACCATAGCAACTGGTGACCGGGAGGCTCGCCCGTCTTGGGAGCCAGCCGGCTCTGGCCAGTGGGAGGACAATGGGCTGAGGAGGACCCAGGTGACCTGACCAGCCAGTGTGGGAACAAAGGACAGAAGAGGGAGGGCCCAGGTGACCTGTCTGCTTGGGACCGAAGACAAAGGAGGGAGAAGGGGCTGTAGGATGGAGGGGGCCTGGGAGCAGAGGGCAGCCTGAGTCCACCTGGATGTGGGATAGACCTAGATGAACTCGTCTGAGGGTTGCTCGGCCCGGGGCCCTGAGAACCCCTGTGCTGGGTCCAGACGTTCAATAAACCCTCTGTTACGCTGGCTGCCCTGTGAGTCGCTGCGGGCTAGAGATCAGGGTGGCGTTGGTCCCTCTGGGGTGGGGGCCTGGGGTCCGGAGCGAGCGGACTCCCTGAGGGGAAGAGACAGGCCTAGGGGAAAGGTCCTAGGGGGGCAGCGGGGCCAGAGGACCGAACCCCATGGAGAGACTGCAACCCTCCCGGGGGGCTGTCACACAGAAGGTCCCTCCCAGGGGCCGAGTGAGCCCGGGGCCTGTGTGTCCACGACACGGCTTCTGTCTGAATCTTTCCCTTAAGCTGGGTCAAATAACCGTCTGGCGGGTTTAGACCAGGAGTGGGCAAACTACGGCCTGCAGGCCACATCCGGCCCATCGGACCATTTAATCCATCCCTCAGCTCCTGCTGGGGAACAGGGTCGGAGGCTTGCCCCATACCGTGCGGCTCCCAGGAAGTAGCCAGCCTGACCCCCCTCCAGCTCCTATGTAGTATGCGGAGGCGTGGCCAGGAGGCTCTGCGCGCTGCCCCGACCGCAGGCACCACCCCCAGGACTCCCATCGCGGTTCCCGGCCAATGGGAGCTGCAGGGGTGGCACCTGCAGATGGGACAGCACGCAGAGCCGCCTGGCCCCGCTCTGGCACCACAGCGGGGACATACTTCTGGGAGCTGCTTGTGGTAAGTGCTGCCTGGGGCCTGCACCCCTGAGCCCACCCTGTGCCCCAATCCCCTGCCACAGCCCTGATCCACCTCCTGCCCTCCAAACCCCAAACCCCTCATCCTCAGCTCCCCCCCGAGCCCGCCCCCCACCCCAATCCGGAGCCTGACCCCCAATTTTGTGAGCATTCATGGCCCGCCATACAATTTCCATACCCCGACATGGCCCTCACGCCAAAAACTTTGCCCACCCCTGGTTTACACTCGTAGACTTTAAAGCCAGAAGGGACTATCACGATGATCTAGTCCAGGGGTAGGCAACCTATGGCACGCGTGCCGAAGGCGGCACGCGAGCTGATTTTCAGTGGCACTCACGCTGCCGGGGTCCTGGCCACCGGTCCGGGGGGCTCTGCATTTAATTTAATTTTAAATGAAGCTTCTTAAAGATTTTAAAAACCTTATTTACTTTACATACAACAATAGCTTAGTTAATATATTATAGACTTGTAGAAAGAGACCTTCTAAAAACATTAAAATGTATTACTGGCACGCGAAACCTTAAATTAGAGTGAATAAATGAAGACTCGGCACACCACTTCTGAAAGGTTGCTGACTCTTGATCTAGTCTGACCTCCTGCACATCCCCGGACCTCCCCTTCCCCTGCACCCCCGGAATATCCCCGTAACCTCTGAGGAAGTTACTGAAGTTCTCACATCATGATGTAACGACTATACACAGGGCTACGTGCGTGTTGAACGGGGGGGCGGGGGGGGGTTGCTTCCAGAAAGGCAGCACATCCGCCTGCATTTCGGGTGTCCCGATGTTGAGGGACCGGGCGCTCGAGTGTAACGCAGCGGGGTGCATGGACAGGCTGGAGGGACCTGTGCTGCGGGCCATGGAGCTGGCCACAGATTATCTCTGCTCTGATCCAAGCACTCACCTAGGGAGCCGGCAGAGGGGAAAAGCTGGGTTTGTGAAGCCAGCGGCTCATAGTTTGGGGTGTTTCCCCCACTGGGTACAGACAAGGCAAGCTGTGAGCAGGCAGCTGTGATCACCCTGCACCCCTTGGGTAGCCCCGAAAGTGTCCCGGGGAGTGCACAGAGTGTGTGAGTAAGGGCAGCTTTCTCTCAGGCAGGTGTGAGCTAACGGGGATCCAGGGAGGGAAGAACTGGTTGGAAAAAGCCAAGGAGAACAGAAAAGGACAATGTGAACGCTCGTGGGAACCAGTCCACTCCATTCACACGTGCTTGTGGAAATCACAACAGATACCATTCCCAAGTGCTTGTGCGAAACAATCTGCTCCATTCCCACGTGTAAAACACAAGGGCGTCCATTCCCATGCACCTGTGCAAGACGCTGCAGGTTCCACTGCCGCACGCTGGTGAGAAACATGGCACGTTCCGTTCACAAATGCTCGTGTGAAACGCAGCACGGTCCAGCGCGGCTTCCTGTGGAATATCTGCTGTTTCTTGGATGCAGCCAAGCAGCTGGAAGGCCCAGCTCTGTGGATCCCGTGCCCCCCAGTTCAGCGCTAAATCCTCCATTGCATGAAGAGAACACAGAGGCTAACCCGCCCTCACGCTCCCTACAGCTGCCCCATGGAGGAGCGAACACCTGGGAACCTTCCCTGACCCCTAGCACTGCTCAGAGGGATCTACAGCCCCACAGCGTCTGAGCAATTCCTCTCCCTCCCTACAGCTGGCAGGGGAAGCTCCTAGCAACAGACTGGCCTGGCCCTGGTGGGACCCCCAACTCGGAGGGAAATGGAAGCTCCTTGTCCATGGCTTCTTGGCCTGAGCAGGCTTGCAAGTGTAGCGGCCTTGGGCCTTAGGCGCTGGGCCAGGACGCCTGGGTCCAATTCCCAACTTTGCCACAGACTTGCTGGGCCTCAGTTTCCCCACCTGTGCAATGGGGTTAATGATCCCTGCTGTGTCTCCTTTGATTGTGAGCTCTTTGGAGCTGTGTGCAGCCCCTGGCACGGGGGCCCTGATCTCAGCTGGGGCTTCTAAAATAAAAATACTAATTAGCAAGAGGCTAGTTTGGATCTAGGCGTGCATGGGAAAAGGGAAGTGTGAGAGCCAATAAACCCCACCCCGAGAGGGAAAAACCCCAGCCCGGAGTCAGGAGAGCAGAAAATGCCCCCGTGAAACATCTTAAATGTCAACAATATACCCAGGATCGTGGGATCGTTTCGGGAGGTAGATTCCGATCAATAACTCCGCAGGATACGGGATGGAAACGGAGGACTGGGGAGATGAGTGATCGCTATGAAATAACCAGGGACTAGCCAAGAGGCTTGCAAGGCAGCATGGTGAAATCTGTTGTGGCTGGGGCCGGGAATGGGTCACGCACGGGGGCTGAAGCGGTCCAGCACCCCTGGAAAATAGAGACCTCTCGTTCCGGCAGCCGGGAAGGTTTTGAACATTGATGAAGTCGTTGAGGCAATTGGGCCCTAAGGCGAGCCAGTTACTGGGGTTGCTGCGCCCCGTTCTGGGGTGCGCGCTTCCAAAAAGGCCACTGAGACGGCTTCACACGGGGGCTAGGAGAACGCGTCGCCCCCTTCGTGAGACTCAAGAAGCCGAGACAAGCGAAGGTTAAGCGGTGACTCAATCCTGGCTCCAGGTAGCTGCCTGGGGAGGAGATTTCGGATCCTCGTGGGCTCTGGGATCCAGCAGAAAAGGCTCTGGCGCGATCCAGCGGCTGGGAGCCAGAGCGAGACATGGTCAGATGACAAATAAGGTGCCCGTTTTGAAGAGGGCAGGGAATGAACCATCCGAGACCTGACCCAGGGCAGTGGTGGAGTCTCACAACTTGGAGATCAGTGGAACTTTCTAAAAGACACTCCAACTCGAAGCTGGGTCCAGGAACCGGTGGACGCAATTCTCCGGCCTGGGATCCACAGGGCGGGGCAGGGGTGGAGGCGAGAGGGGCTGGAACGGCCACAGTAGGAACCCCCAGGACCCTCCTTCCCAGCCTGGAGCCGGCTTCCCCCCATCCCCATCTCTCACCGCCTCCCCTCACTCCCCCTCCTATCCTCCCAGCCCTGTATGTGCAGGGTGTCCATTCCCACCCACACTTGGGAGGTCAGATTAGATCTGATGGACCCGTCTCGCGTTCAACTCTGTTCATTCACTGCAGAAGGGCATCCCCGTCCGTCAAAGTGGACAGTACCAGCTGCCATAGGAGAAGATGCAAGAAACCTAGCAGTCAGTGCTGGCCCCATTGCCCCGGGGTGGCGCTAGAGGGCGCTGTGCTGCAGGGAGAGGGTGGGGGCTCAGCAGGGGGCGCTCTCCGGTAGCAGTCAGTGCTGACCCAGTGCAGGGCTAGGGGGCGCTGTGCTGCAGGGAGAGGGTGGAGGCCCAGTAGGGGGCACTGTCCCCTCACAGTCAGTGCTGGCCCCTAGTGGCTGCCAGGAGAGCCCGCAGGGCTAGGACAGGCATCGGCTGCAGGGGCTTTCACACCCTCCTTCCTCCCAGCATGGCTGCAACCCTCACCTCTGAAACCTTTGGTCAGGAAACGGCAGCTGCCGAGAGCCACAAACTCTCCACGCCCAGTTCACGGCGCTGGACGCACCTTCCGTACGGGGTTGGGGGGGAGGAGGGGTTTCTTCACACAGAACAAACTGCACGGCCAGGACGCCTGGGTTCTCTCCCTGGCTCTGGCAGGGAAGTGGGGTCTGGTGATTCGAGCAGGAAGGCCTGGGAACTAGGACTCCTGGGTTCCCAGCTCCCTGAGAGGAATGGGGTCTAGTGGTTAGAGCAGGGGGGGCTGGGAGCCAGGACCCCGGGTTCACCCCCAGGGCTGTGAGAGAAGAGGAGGGGATTCCACCTCCACTGGGCATCACACAGGGAGGCCATGAACGGTGCCCGCCAGGGACAGGGGATCCGGTGTCTGGCCAGGCAACCATCCCCTGGGTTGGGCCCCCGAGTTCCTCCGATCTGGCCTTAAGGAGCCTGGCACCATGGAAGACCCCCAGGCCCAGTCACTCCCAAGCAGCTGTTTAATTCTGTCTCATCCATAGGCCAGGCCCCGGCAGGCCCCAGGCACTCTCTGCTCTCAGCCTGGGGGAAAGAGAGGAGGGCAAATGAGCAACTGTCCCTCAGCCGCAGAGACCCAGGGGAGGGGGCAACAGCCTTGGAAGGGGGTGGTCGGATGCCTGGGTTCTCGGCCTTCCCCCACAGTGGAAGAGGGGTTGCAGAGATTGGAAGGGGATGGCCGGACGCCTGGGTTCTCAGCCTTCCCCCACAGTGGGAGAGGGGTTGCAGAAATTGGGATTGGGTGGCCGGACGCCTGGGTTCTCAGCCATGGTCCGCTGCCCAGGGCCTCATCCCACGGGGGGCTTCAGGCACAAGTCCCTGTGCAGGTGCGTTTCCGTGAGGGGTTTGGCCCAGTTGGCCCAGCAGAGCCCAGGACCAGCAGCAGGGAGGGCGGGGAAGAGGGGGTCTTACCGGCACGGCCCCCCCTAGGGGCAGGGGCCCTCGCAAGAGCTGTGGTCTGAGCTGCTCTCCTCCTGGCACAGGCGCAGGGCTGGCTCCGCGGCAGGGGCCGGCGGGCTGGCCGAGATGGACACATGGTGCCGACGGCTCCGACGGCCTGGCGGGGCAAGAGGGGTGGGAGGTGCTCAGTCCGGGGGGGGGCACTCAGGCGGGGGGCTCTGCCCAAGGGAGCTTTGACACAAAGGGGCCGGATCCCCAGCTGCTGAGAACTGACCCGCCTCGACTCCAGTGGAGCCATGCGGATTTACCCCAGCCCCACACATACGCCCCCTGAAGCTCCCTACTACATCCCCAGTCCCCCACATCTCACACCCAGCCCCCTGCCCCTCCCCCATTTCACCCGTCCCCTCACACCGACTCCCCCCGCCCCTTCCCATCTCACACCCAGCCCCCTGCCCCTCCCCCATTTCACCCCAGTCCCCTCACACCCAGCCCCTTCCACCTCTCTGCCCCCAATCCCACACCCAGCCCCCCGACCCTCACCTCACACCCAGCCCGGTTCCCAGCCCGCTCACCTGCGACCCTCACCGTCGCCTGGCCGTCGCCCCGAAGGCTGCAGTGGGCCATGGAGTTCCGCAGGGTGTTGACGGCCGACCTGTACGGGGAGACCCCGTTAACACATCCTCCCATTAGGCCGGGGGGTGCTGAGGTGATGGTGCAAACAGACTTCAAGGGCTGGGGATACCCCAGTTACGCAGGGACTCCGAGCCAAGACCAGCCTGGGCTTCTCTTCAGCGCCTTCTAGTGACTGATGTGTGAAAGAACATAACCTACTACTGCTGCTGGCTCACAGAGCTGCTCCTTTAGCTCTGGCCTATAGCCCTGCAGGGCCCAGGGTTCAAATCTGGACACAGGCAGGGTGGTGCCACGTTCACCTCAGCACTGGGCAAAGGGAGGCGATGCAGAGAACGCTAGGGGGCGCTCTCCCCTTGCAGTCAGTGCTGACCCCAGAGCCCTAGTGTGGCACTAGGGGGCGCTGTGCTGCAGGGAGCGGGGCGGAGGCTCAGTAGGGGGCGCTCTCCCCTTGCAGTCAGTGCTGACCCCAGAGCCCTAGTGTGGCACTAGGGGGCGCTGTGCTGCAGGGAGCAGGGCAGGGGCTCAGTAGGGAGCGCTCTCCCTTGGCAGTCACTGCTGCCCCCTAGTGGCTGCAATGAGAGCCCAGAGAGGTGTGGGGGGGGGCACAGGACAGATGGGGGGCTCCAGTACAGATCAGCATGGAGAGGGGCTGGGGGACGGGGAGCCCCTTCCCCAGCAGCAAACTCCGGCCTGGCCACCCTTACCATATATCATTCAGCTCCTTTTTGACCGGCCTGGCATCTCTGCCTCTGCCCACGGACTCCGGGGCCCCCTCTGCGCCCGGCCCTTTGCCCTTCAGCTGCGACAGGATCTGGGGAGAGAGGGGGGCTGTTCTAGTGAACACTGGGGCACAGAGATCTGCTATGCGGCTTGGGGGGGGGCTCAGCAGGGGGCGCTCTCCCCTCACAGTCAGTGGTGACCCCAATGCCCCAATGTGGCGCTAGGGGGCGCTGTCCTGCAGGAAGCAGGGTGGGGCGCTCTCCTCTGGCAGCCAGTGCTAGCCCCAGTGCGGCACTAGGGGACGCTGTCCTGCAGGGAGTGCGGCAGGGGCTCGATAGGGGGCGCTCTCCCGTGGCAGCAGTGTGTGCCTGGGTGCCGTATGATGCAAAGTGCCTGCTTTGTGAATGGACTGCCAAGGGGGAGGAGCATCGTGTAGCCCCACCCCCTTTCCTCTTCCTCCCCTCCCCCACATCTCACCTTCCTGCATTTCACTTGATTCTCGTGCATTTTCTTTATGCTGACGAGGTTCTTGGTTATATCGTCCTCCTGATCCTCTGCGGAAGAGAAAAACCGGAGACCCCAGTTCAGGGTTCCCCGCACCCCACCCAGACCCTCCCAGAACGGGCCTCACAGCTAACCAGATGCTCCTAGTGGCACATCTGGCCCTGCCGCCTGGAATCGCTGGAGCCCAGCGCTGCTCCCGCCCCTCGACTTGCAGTGGGGCCCTCAGCAGAGCGCGCGGCGCCTCTGGGCCTCAGTTTTCCCACCTGGAAAACGGGGCTGATGACGCAGAGCTGCCTCCCAGCAGGGCTACAAGGCAGAGAGGACAGGTGACCCCGGGGTTAAGGCATTGGGCCTGGGAGGCAGAGATCTGTGTTTGGTTCCTCGAGAGAGGGTGGTGTAATAGTTAGGATTGGGGAGGAGGGGTTGGACGAGGAGCCAGGACTCCTGGGTTCTATCCCCAGCTCTATCACAGCCTCATGGCCTGAACTTTGTGCCAGGCCCTTCCGTGCCTCGGTTTCCCCTCCGGACAAGCTGACCCAGCTGGGAGATCCAGGGCCGGAGCGTGCTCTGGAGGGCGGCTTGTGCCATGCATCCACCCGGGGGATTTTTACCCAGAGCCACCTGAGGGCTGGGGGCAAAGAAAGGGATATTCTGCTGGGTACCTACTCAATTTCTGATGGATCCTCCTCATCTCACCTTGCACTGCCTCCAGCTCCTCCCAGAGGAATTTCTTGCTACAGGAAGAGGAAAGTCGTCTGAAAGCCACAGGCTCCCGGCACCATTGCCCCAGGTCGGGCTGGGGAAATCCACAGAGCGGGGGGGCTCCCACCACCACAGGGGCTTGGAGAAGCTGCGTGGTCTGGGTACCCCCTTGGGTGATATCCTGGGCCCAGGGCAGTCAATCTGGGGGGAGGAGCTACTGAGGAGGGAGGGGCTCCTTGGGGGAGGAGCTATTGAAGAGGGAGGGGCTACCATTGAAAATGTTCTTGGGGGAGATTTTTAAAGGCCACACAGGAATTAGGCGCCTCGTGAGGCCAAGATTTCACCCCTTTCTGCTCTGAAACCACCATCACCAGTTGCGGCTGGAAGCTCCGTGACGCTCAAGGTGGTAACATCACAGGGGGGCAGGCAGGCTCCAGCGACTTGGGACCCAGCCTGAAACTCTGAATGCCTGGGTTCTATTCCCAGCCCTGCAGCTGGGACCCTTCCGTGCCTCAGTTTCCCCTCCCAGCTTTTATCTAGTTAGTTTTGGGGCAAAGACTGTCTCTCACCAGGTGTGTGTGCCATGCCTGGCCCCACAGGGACCATGCACGGGCGGGCGATGGGTGCACGGGGCTGCTGGGAGAGGGGCAGGTGCTGGCGGTTCGGGCCCTGGACTAGGACTCAGAAGATCCAGGTTCAACTCCCAGCTCTGCCACTGACTCCCTGTGTGACCTTGGGCGAGTCGCTGCCCCGCCCTGTGCCTCAGTTTCCCCATCTCTCCAATGGGGATAATGATCTTTCCTTTGTCTGTCTAGAGGGTACACTCTTCAGTGCGGGGCCTGTCTCTTGCTCTATGACTGCACAGGGCCCCGATCCAGTCGGGGGAGGGGTATTGGGATCCCGGGGCAGCAGACCTGGGACGCCCCCCCTTGCTGTGGAATCAGCCCCCCCATGCCCGGTCTAACCTCTCCAGGATGTCCAAGGACAGGTTCTCCAGCGAGTCCCCCCGCTGGATCATGCGGTGGTCGGGACGCTCCAGCAGGGACTCCTGCAGCCCTTCCACCTCCTTGGCCATGGCAGCCCAGACCTCCAAGATCTTCCCGTCCACCAGCCGCTCGAACATCTCCCCCTGGGCTGGGCCGCAGGCTCGGCTCAACTCCTCTGTGGAGAGCAGAGGGGGACACTTTACACCCACTCAAACATTCCCATGTGGATTTGAGGGGAGGACCTACGGATGGGGGAGGAGCTATAGAGGAAGGAGGGGCTCTTGATGGGGGCGGGGCTATTTTGGGGGAGGAGCTACAGAGAAGGGAGGAGCTAGAGCGGCTATCTGGGGAGGAGCTACTGAAAACGTTCTAGGCGGAGGTTTTAAAGGGGAATTAGGAGCCCAGCGGCCCTTGGTGCCTTTGACAATCCCAGCCCTTCTGGGAAATGATGCAGGCTGGGCCGGTGGTTCAGGCCCCAGGTTGGGAACCAGGAGTTCCAGGTTCTTGTCCCAGCTCTGCCACTGACTCCCTGTGTGAGCTACTGTCCCTCCCCGTGCCTCGGTTTCCCCATGTCTACAATGGAGACAACGCTTTTTCCTTTCTCTCTCTCTATGGTGAAATATTCAGTGCAGGACCTGTCGCTTGCTCTATGACTGGGCAGGGCCCCGTTCTCGGTCGGGGGCAGGGAACTGGGCAGCGCCTGGCGCCACGGAGGCCCCCGATCTCGGTCCGGGGGGTGTCTGTGCAGCGCCCAGCACAATGGAGACTGGAGATAATCCCCTGCTGGGAGAGCTGGCTCTGACGGGGACTGAGCAGTGTCTCACCTTCCAGCTGCTGTATCTTTCGCTGCTGCAGGCTGCTCTCCTGCTCCAGCAGGGAGACCGAGTGGCTCAGGGCTTCGAAGGCCTGTCACAGAGACACGCAACAGAGGGGGTTCACGGACCGAGCCCTGACACCCAGCCCCGCCGCCTCTGGTTATTTCCCAGGGCCTCTGAGTGTAGATGGAAAGGGAGCTGGGCTGGAGAGGCAGTGGGGTTTAGCGCATGGGGCACCCGGCTGGGCGACAGGACACCACGGTTCTAGTCCTAGCTCCGGACTGAACTTGCCGGGTGTCCTTGAGCAAATTGTTTTGCACTATGTGCCTCAGTTTCCCTTCCCACCTTTTGTGTGTTTACATTGTAAGCTGGAGCAGGGACTGGCTCTCATTAGGTGTCTGGGCAGCACCCGGGCCAATGGGGCCCTGATCCTGGTCGAGGTCTGTGCAGCCCAGTGGGGAACCCTAGGCACTACCATAATGCACGTAACAAATCCCCCCTCCCTGCTGTGGTTACCTTGGCCTGGGCATGGAGTTGGCTTTTGATGATCTCCAGCTCGTTTTTCAGGATCTTCTGGGAATCTGGGAGCATCGCCTGGATCATCCCTGCCACAGAGCAAAGGCGGCTGGGGGTGAGTGGGGAGCATGGGGATGGAGCCCGAGGAAGGACTTAAAAACATGCCAAGCCTGCTTCTCTGTGCTACCCTGGCTCTGCATTGGCCTAGGGGGCAGATTGGGGTACACTGCGCTGTGGTTGTTCTCTGCTCCCCAGGGGCCCATGGACGGGGCCAAGCACCGGTGTCTTGACCAGGTCCCCCCTCAATCCCACACTGTGCCCTCCTCCCCACCCGGCTTGGGACACTGCCCCTCAGCCTGACCCCAAGCGGGGCCAACCCAAAGCCAGCTCATCTGCCCCCTAATGGGGTCCACCCTGGCTCCTCCTACCACCCCTCAATCAGGGCTAGGGAGCCAGGCCCACTCTCCAGAGGGCATCCCACCCCACTGCCTGCTGAGGAGGGGGTGTGTCTTGGCTGGCCACACCCACTCGCTGCCCTCCAGGTCTAGTGACTCCCATCCCCACAAAGGATCAGCCAGGTCTGGCCCCCACCCCCACCACAGAGATGGGATCGTCTCTCACCATTTGTCTCGAAGGCCTCCGTCTCCAGCTGGTTCTGCAGGGAGGGGATCAGAGGGGGCCGTCAACCTGTACCCACAGCACTGCTCTTCCCGTTAGCCCCTGTGAGCTGGGGGGGGGGGGCGGCAGGGATGATTGTCTAGGGGTCTGAGTGATGGACTCAGCCCATGGGGAGGAGGCTGGGATGGCTCAGGTATGTATGGGGTGAATCCTGTGTCCTTTGGGGGGCGGGGACAGGGACCCCATTCTCATTGACGCTCGAGCCCCTTAATAGGCGCTCTGGGAGCATAAAGCGGGTGGGAAGAGGCCCCCTGGACTATCCCTCTTGGCAAGGGGCCTCCCGGCTGGTGTGAAAGCAGAGTAAGGGGGGCGGGATCGGGGGCAGGCCCAGAGCTTGGCCATTTCCCTGCTCCCTGGGCAGGGCACGAATTAGAGCAGCCTCGAGGCTGCTCTCGATGTCACTGGAGACAGGAAGAAGAGCAGCGCAAAGTGGGTTTAGAGCCATCACCCTCTGTCTGAGCCCCAAACTAGGGAGTGGGGTGCTGGGGAGCACGATGGGGCAAGGACCAGGTTTCGCTTTCCGTCCCAAGCAGCGCGGAGTCACTTACCAGCCCTGCATTGCTGCAGGCCCTGGATAAGTAGCAGCTGGGTGCATTACCCCTATTCTTGTCCTCCTTGGAGACCGTGATCAAAGTGGTCTCCTGGAAACAAAGGGGGAGAATTCAGCTACCCACATACCCCCGTCTGCCCCTCCCCCGGGAAAGGGGAGGGGTATCTGCTCAGTTTGGCAATGGAAAGGGGATGCTGCATGGAAACCTGCCTTCTTGCAGTGACCTCTGCCTTGCAAAATCAACACACCATTATACAACCTGCCAAGGGCCTAGACTGGACTAGCAGGGGGCTGCAGGTCAGGAATGAGGGGTACCGGCAGAGCTGGTGGGCGGGATACCAGGGTCGATGGGCACCCAGGGGGTGGGATATGGGGGTTGATGTGCCCCCAGTGGGCGGGATACCAGGGTCAATGGGCCACTGGTGGGTGGGATACCACGGTTGATGGGCCCCCAGGGGGTGGGATATTAGGGTCGATGGGTCCCCCGGGGGTGGGATATTAGGGTCGATGTGTCCCTGGTGGGTGGGATACCAGGGTCGATGGGTCCCCAGGGGGTGGGATATTAGGGTCGATGGGTCCCTGGTGGGTGGGATACCAGGGTCGATGGGCCCCCGGGGGTGGGATATTAGGGTCGATGTGTCCCTGGTGGGCGGGATACCAGGGTCGATGGGTCCCCAGGGGGTGGGATATTAGGGTTGATGTGTCCCTGGTGGGCGGGATACCAGGGTCAATGGGCCCCCAGGGGTGGGATATGGGGGTTGATGCGCCCCCAGGGGGTGGGATATTAGGGTCGATGTGTCCCTGGTGGGTGGGATACCAGGGTTGATGGGCCCCCAGGGGGTGGGATATTAGGGTCGATGTGTCCCTGGTGGGCGGGATACCAGGGTTGATGGGCCCCCAGGGGGTGGGATATTGGGGTCGATGTGTCCCTGACGGGCAGAATACCAGGGTCGATGGGCCCCCAGGGGGTGGGATATGGGGGTTGATGTACCCCCCAGTGGGCAGGATACCAGGGTCGATGGGCCCCCAGGGGGTGGGATATGGGGGTTGATGTACCCCCCAGTGGGCAGGATACCAGGGTCGATGGGCCCCGCTCTGCTCCAGTGCAGCGATCCCTGCTCCCCCCAGATCTGGGCAGGGGTGGGTCTGAGCCCTGGGTCTGTGCGAGGGCCGGCGGTGCCTGGCTGGGGCCGGGGTGATGGGCTGGGTCAGGGCTCAGCCCGGCTGCCCGGGTACCTTGGTGGTCAGGACCTGCCCCTTGAGCGCATCCATCGCCCCCGGGTCTCTGCCCCGCTGCCAGAGGCCCACGTGGACCCCAAAGCGCGGGGTGGGGACAAGAGGGGGCGGGGTTTGACCCACCGAGGCCGCCACACCCCCCCATGTAACAAAAACAATCACAAAGGCTAAGGGGCGTGGCTTTCTAGCCCCGCCCCCTGCATGAGCTCATTCCCCCCCTCAGTCCCTATTGGCCTGGCGCTCCCCTTGCGAGGTGATTGGGCAGGAGCCAGGAAGGGGGTGGAGCCTTGAGGGCAAGGGGGCGGGATCAGAACGCCACAACAGCTGAGCCCGGGCCGGAGCAGCCCGCGGGCGTGGGAGGTAGGGACCCGACCCCCAGCCCCGATCTGTGCAGGGGGCGGGAAAGGAGCACGTGTGGGGCTGGGGGAGCAGCCACGCAGAAGGGGGGCTCCCATAGGTCCCTGGCTTGCCGGGTTGGCTCTCGTGGGGCCCTGAGGCTGGGCAGGGACTTTGCCCCCCCTCTCCCCCCACCCGGCGATCATGTGCAAGGCTGGGAACCTCCCGGTGCCCGACCCCACGCTCCCGGGCGCTGCTCCCAGCCCTGGCCGGAGGGGGGAGGGGGCCAGGACTCCTGGGTTCCCTGCCCAGCTCTGTGGCTGGCTCGCCAAGTGACCTTAGCCCTGGAGTCAGTGGCAGAGGTAGGAAGAGAACCCAGGCGTCCTGAGGCCCCCACCACGGGTCTCCATAGATCTGTCTATCGTGCTACGCCCCCACCCCCCCGCGATTCTAGGGGGCAGGGCGGGGCAGCGTTTCTCTATCTGGGCCATTGGCTGTGGGAGCCATGATCCCACACCAGGCTTCTGCTCATCCCCCTACAGCCCTCCCCGCCCCGCCCCCTTATCTCCACTTGCCAGCCCCGGTGCTCTCCTGTACTAGCGCTGAGTGAGCCCGGCCTCCCTGTTGGTCTAGCCCCTGGCTGCTCGGCCATCTTCACCCCCTCTCGGGTCGGTTTTGTAAGTCGTTTTTATTGCTCTGTGTTGCGGAGTATTGGGGGACTCAGGGCCCTGCACCCCCGGCTTCCTGCGATTCACCATGACTCTCAGCCAGCCAGTAAAGCAGAAGGTTTATTTGGATGACAGGAATACAGTCCAAGACAGGTCTTGCAGGCACAGACAACAGGGCCCCCCTCAGTTAGGTCCAGCTTGGGGTCCCAGGGCATGCCAGCCCACCCCCCTTTGGGGGGTCAGAGCCATCTCTGCCTCCCAGCCATCTCTCCAGCCTCCTTCTAGCCTGCTTCCAGCACTCTCCTCTTGCGACCCCTCCCACAGCCTTTGTTCAGTTTCCCGGGCTAAGGAGTCACCTCACCTTCAACCCCTTCCTGGGTTCTCATGTTACACACTCAGGTATGCGCCCTCGGGCAGATCCCATCCTGCAATGCAGACTATCCCAGCACACTCCCCCTGTCAGCATTCACAGACCACCGTGAGAACAGGCCCAGTTCGTCACACTCTGTGCCTCAGTTTCCCCACTTTTAAATTGGGTGTGATGACCTTGCTGGGAGGGGAGTGTGGTTTAGCAGCTAGTGCCCGGGACTGGGACGACCTGGGTTCCGTTCTCCCAGCAGACCAGTGGCAGAGCTGGGAACTTCCCTGCTCTGTGCCTCGGTTTCCCCATGTGGGATATGGGGATGATCGTGACGTGCTTTGAGATCTCTGGCTGGGAAGAGCTCAGGATTGTTTTATTACTTGTCTATTTAGACTGCGCTCTTAGGGGCAGGGATCATCTCTTGCGGTGTCTGTGCAGCGTCCGACACAACGGGGCCCTGATCTCAGCCAGGATACCTCCCCTATGCTTGGTCTCGTTACTCCGCAGTGACCCAGAGAGTGCTGGGAGTGGCCATCCCTGCCCCCTGGAGCTCATTGTGGGGTCTCTCCACCTCTCTGCCTCCAGGTCTGTAAACGCAGCAGAGATGCCGATGGAAGGGGAGCCCAGCAGTCTGGCCAAAGTCGCTCAGCTCTTCATCCTGTCTCTGGCCTGGGGGATGCAGATGTGGGTCACCTTCATCTCAGGTGGGATGTGCTGCCTGGGTCTCTGGGAAGGAACCTCCTGGCTCTCAGAGCTGGGAATAGAACCCAGGAGTCTGACACCCAGCACCTCCCCTCCTGTAACCATTAGACTGTACTCCCTTCTTAGAACCAGGAGTCCTGGCTCCCTGCTCTAACCACTAGACCCCACTCCCCTCCCAGAGCCAGGGATAGAACCCAGGAGTCCTGGCTCCCAGCTCCCCCGCTCTAACCACTAGACCCCACTCCCCTCCCAGAGCCGGGGTAGAACCCAGGCATCCTGGCTCCCAGCCCCATGGCCCTAATGCTCTCTGCGTGCCTTGATTTCCTCCTCTCTCCTTGGCTTAGGATTTGTGCTGATCCGGAGCGTGAGCCGACACACCTTCGGCCTGGTCCAGAGCAAACTCTTCCCCTTCTACTTCTACACCTTGGTGGCCTGCGCCGTCCTCAACCTCTCCATCTTTGCCTGCTACCACCCCCGAGAGCTGCTGACCACCGGGGAGACCCTGCAGGTACCATTGAGGGGCCAGGCACAGCCCCGGCCCCTCGCGAGCCGGCCATCCCCGGGCGGGGGGGTCGCGCCCCTTCACGTCTGCTCCCTGCCATCGGTGACTTCCAGGGTTAGCTGAGAATGGGAAAGCGGTTAAAGTGCAGGATGCCTGGGCTCTGGGAGGGGAGTGGGGTCTAGTGGTTAGAACAGCAGGGGCTTGGTGTCAGGACGCCTGGGGTTCTATTCCTGGTGTTACTGGCTTTGCCCGTTACTTTAGGGGACGCTCATTTATTAGGGTCACTCTTCTGGGGTGGGGGGGGTGTTCTGTACTTCTATCAATGTGCTGCTCGTGTCACTTGTGTTTTCATATGGAGCTCTACTTCTCCCTGCTGCAAGTCCCCTCCCAATGGAGCTACCCTGCAGGACCTCGGTTCCTTGGGTGACCAGACAGCAAGTGTGAAAAATCAGGACAGGGGGTGGGGGGTAATAGGAGCCTATATAAGAAAAAGACCCAAAAATCAAGACTGTCCCTATAAAAGCGGGACATCTGGTCACCCTATCGGTTCCCCGGGGCTGGGTTCCTCCAGCCCCAGGATCAGACGGACACACACATTAACAGAGCGCGTCGGAGAGGACCGGGTTAATCAGTACTCCCACGCTGACCCCTTATATGTCCCTGAACTCAGTAGTCTGGGTCGAGCAGCACTTCCAAGCTGCCACCCTCGTATGTCCCAGGTTCAGCCCGTCTCTATCCCCACTGTCACGTTACAATTATTCTGGTAGTAACCCGCTGGATGAGCAAACCCCACCGGATTTTGGGGCGCTGCAGGGATCTTTTAGCTTAGGTACGAGGAGCGTCGCTGCAGAGCGAATGGGGAAACCAAAAAACACCCATGACGGGGACAGAGAGAGAGAGAAGCAACCAGCTTAATCATGAAAGTTATTTATCGCCAGGTAATAACCACACGGGAGCCAAACAAACAAAACAGTGATGGTATTAAATCCAACTTAAACTTGATTGTCAACGTCAGCTTTAGAAACTGTAACTGGGGGCGGCCAGCCTGGGAAGAAACCAGAATTTACCAAAGTACATTGCCAAAGAGCCACAGGAATACGTCAGCAGCCCCCCATCAGCTCCCCCCCCTGCTCCCAGCTCCTCCCACCCACCAGCAGCCCCCCAGCAGCTCTCTCCCCGGCTCCCAGCGCCTCCCACCCACCAGCAGCCCCCCAGCAGCTCCCCCCCCTGCTCCCAGCTCCTCCCACCCACCAGCAGCCCCCCATCAGCTCCCCCCCCTGCTCCCAGCTCCTCCCACCCACCAGCAGCCCCCCATCAGCTCTCTCCCCAGCTCCCAGCGCCTCCCACCCACGGGCAGCTCCGCCGATCAGCATCTCCCCCTCCCTCCCCGCACCTCCTGATCAGCTGTTTCGTGGCGTGCAGGAGGTTCCGGGGGGGGGAAGAGGAGCGAGGGCACTGCAGGCTCAGAGAAGGGGGGCGGAAGGGGTGGAGTGGGGGCAGGGCCTGTGGCAGAGCCAAGGGTTGAGCCGCCCCCCCCCCCCCCCCCCCCCCGGTACATTGGAAAGTTGGTGCCTATACAAGGAGCTGCATATTAACTTCTGAAGAGCCGATCTGGCTCCGGAGCCAGAGGTTGGCTACCCACCCCTGCTATAACTGATCACACAAGTCAGGGTCAGAAGGTTATACCTAGAGAGAGAGCTGGGGTCTCACCACTCCGTGACGCTTGAATCGGTCGGGGGTCCCAGGTGGTAGCTGAGGTCCGGAGTGCTGGAGACAGGCAGAGCCCCCAGCACAGTCAGTCAGGAGAAGATGAAATCCCAGTGGAACTGGTGCAGAGTTTGGATCCAGGCATCAGAACACTTACGTGAGCGTGGGTGGGGGGTTTTGTAGGGAAACAGCCATGGTTCAAGGGAGAACACTAGATATGTGTGTGGACAAGGGAGAATACCAAAGTTGCTTTGTTCAGGCTAGACTTGGGAGCTGCTCATTCCTGGCTTTGGGCGGTGTTCCTTGGAGGGAGCTCACAGTGCAATTAAGGAGTTTCACTAGTTTGGATACCAATCAAAGATTCATTACTAGAATTGGTCTGATCACTGCTGAGCTGGGGGTGTGCAGGCGTGGGTCCATTAACATCTGGAGCAGAGATCCCCCATGATGCAGTGCTTCCCTGCTTTTCTGGTCCCAGAGTTCCCTGGCGGTTCTTGCCCTGGAATCTCTGTTCTCTGTTCTGTATGCTCATGGAGGTGCCTCCTTGTCCCATCTTCGATGCAAATGAGGCTCGGGGACTTTCCTTAATCCTGTCCCCCTTATTCCGGGGGTTTAGGGGTGTCTCCCGCGGCCTTGTCAATGCTCTTTGTAAGTCTTTCTTCTGATGGGTTTTGGCTCAAGCAGAGGTGGGGGGGGGAGGGGGAAAGTCTTTAGTGAGTCAGACAGGCTGGGTACTGCGCCCTGGTTCCCCAAGAACACAGAGCTGCTAGGTAACACTGGCTCTGGGAGGGGAGTGGAGTCTAGTGGTTAGAGCAGGGGGGAGCTGGGAGCCAGGACTCCTGGGTTCTATCCCCAGCTCTGGGAGGGGAGTGGGGTCTAGTGGTTAGAGTAGTGGGGGCTGGGTGTCAGGACGCCTGGGTTCTATCTCCAGCTTCGTCCGTTCAGTCTGCCAGACCCCATTCTCCTCCCAGAGCTGGGGACAGAACCCAGGTGTCCTGCCGCCCAGTGTCCCATGCCACCATCCCAACCATTTCTCTCTTCCCTCCCCCAGGGCGCTCTCTACTTCGTCTGCCTCCTCCTGGCCAGCGTTAACGCCCTGGGCTTGTCCCCGGCCACCACGGCGGCCATGTTCCGGTTGCAGGCCATCGAGCGGGAGCACGGCCTGGGCGGGGAGGTGGGGCTGGCGGCCCGGCGCGAGACGTACCAGCAGCTGCGGGAGAGGGACCCCAAGTACCAGGCCGCGCGGCAGACGTTCTTCAGACGCCACGGGCTGTCGTCCCTCTGCAACCTCGTCTGCCTCGCCTGCAACGGAGTCAACCTGCTGTGCATGGCGCTGCACCTCAGCAGCCTGTAGGAGGGGGCCCTGCCCGCGGGGAGGGGGCGGCGGCATTGTCCTTGGGGGGGGGGGGCCCACCCACTAGGTGGGACTTGATTGAGCGAGGGGCTTGGAAGTCCATGTCCCCACCGGGTTCTGATTGGTGTCTCTTTCTAAGCCTGTATCCCATGCCTGGCACCAGCTGGAAGTTTGTGTTGGGCTGGGGGTGGGTGGGTGGGACGGGATGCAACCGACTTGGTGACTCAGGGCTTTTCCCTGGGTTCTATCCCCTGCTCTGGGAGGGGTGCGGGGTCTAGTGGTTAGAGCGGGTGGGGGAGGGAGGGCGTGCTAGGGAGCAGGACTCTTGGGAGGGGAGTGGGGTCTAGTGGGTTAGAGCAGTGGGGGGGCCGGGAGCCAGGACTCCTGGGTTCTATCCCCAGCTGGGGGAGGGGATTGGGGTCTAGTGGTTAGAGCAGGTGGGGAGGGGGTGCGTGCTAGGGAGCAGGACTCTTGGGAGGGGAGTGGGGTTTAGTGGGTTAGAGCAGTGGGGGGGCCGGGAGCCAGGACTCCTGGGTTCTATCCCCAGCTGGGGGAGGGGAGTGGGGTCTAGTGGTTAGAGCAGTGCTGCCTCTGCTCACATGTGCCATTGAACCAGCAGGGGACTGAAATTTGCCCGGTGCTGAGGTCCCCAGGCCTCACTCACACCAGGCTCTTTCAAAGGGCTCTGTGGGAGACGGATGCCCACTCTCTCTTAGAGCTCGTTGTTATTAGCTCTATGGCGGGGGCAGCAGCAGCCGCGGTGGGACCCCGCGGCACGGCAACTAGACCAGACCTTAGTTGAAACAGGCAAAATATAGGAGGGGAAACTGAGGCACAGAGCGGGCATGTGACATGCCCAAGGTCACCAAGCTGGCAGTGGCAGAGGCTGAGAATAGAACCAAGGTCTTCTGAGTCATGCTCGACTAGGCGACGCTGCCCCTTATCAGAACCTCTGTGGGATTTACTCGCAGTGCTTGGGCTGGCTCTACGGGGCACTCCGCTCCGGCGTCCTCTTGTCTATTTCGTGCTTCCTGTTCTGTTCTCGCTGCCCCTCCGTTTCCTTGCTGAGCCTTGGCAGAAAGAGATTGAGAAGCACGTTCCAGTTTGTACTGATCAGGGGGGAAAAACTCCCAATGAAAGTCACCTTCCAGTGGGGTTCTTTGGAGGGAAATAAATCGCTCATTTGTGTCTGTACAGCACCGTGCACAAAACGGTATTAGTCTATGACTGCGGCTCCCGGATGCTATTGCAATAGAAATAAAGAATCGTATTCTCTGAGCTGCTTTTCTGTTCTAAAGTTTTCCATTCAGAAAGGATGTGTTTACAAACTCACCAAAAGAAAGAGCGTCAAGATTTCTATTTTGTGACCTGGGCTAGAACTTTTCCAATGCTGCTCTGGGAATTTGGCTATTTCCCCTTTCGGAGAAGGGGGAGGAATTAGACCGGGGGGGAAAGAATTTATTGTTTCATTGGATTTTTCTATATATTTTTTCCCTTTGTTTTTTCAAATGTTGGGGGGTTTTTTACTGAAAGTCTTTCCCCAAACCACTGGCAGTTTTTGGAGTTGGTTTCAACCAAACGCCTGCAAAAGGTTGTTGGAAACGGACATTTGGGTGTTGACAAAACTAGCCATTTTTTGTCGGGGGGGGGTGGGGGTGGAAAGAAAGGTATGAACAAAAAAAACCTCAGTCAGTCCTATTTAGATGACGAGCTCTCTGGGGGAGGGACCGTCTCTTTTCATGGGGCATGCGCAGCGCCTAGCACAATGGGGGCCCTGGGCCAAGAAAGCAGTGCCTAGGCATTGCTGTAATACAAATGATAAAAATCCAGGCCTGGACGGTGGATGCTGTGTGCCGTTGTGCAGTCTATATGGTTTTAGAAAAATATGGTAATGAGTGAATATCATGTAACTGGAATATGCTTCATGCAAAAGGTCTCTTGTATCATTACAAAGCTTATAATCTACTGAGTGCGGTCATCCTATTTGTATGAATGTACCACTCTTGTATCTGAAACTAGGAATATGAAATATCACTCTGAGGGCCTATTGTAATTATGCAAAGTGTGGGCCATTAATGGTGGTTTGGAATCTTAATGGCTCCCATCAACCAGGACAATTGACTGTGGACGGCTCTGTTTGCAGCCAAGCCTTCCTGTGAGTCAGGCTGGGAGGATTGAAGGCTTGGGGTCTTACAGTGACATGTGATCATGTCACCTGAACTGGAATCCATCTTTAACCTGGTGCTTTTCCAGTGAGGGGGGGTGGAAACCCAGAGAGAGACAAAGGGTTCCCACCTTATGCAAAAGATATATAAGTGGGTGGAACAGAGAGAAGGGACAGCCATCATGAAGAATCCCCTAGCTACCACTGGAGCTGGAACAAGAGGTGTACCAGGGGAAAGAATTGTGCCCAGGTAGGGTGACCAGATGTCCTGATTTTATAGGGACAGTCCCGGTTTTTGGGTCTTTTTCTTATATAGGTTCCTATTACCCCCCACCCTCATCCCGATTTTTCACATTTGCTGTCTGGTCACCCTATGGCCAGGCCTGGAAGAGGTCCAGTCTGAGGAAAAAATTTACTGAAGCATCTCTGAGGGTGAGATTATCTGTATTCAGTTTGATTAGACATAGATTTGCGCATTTTATTTTATTTTGCCTGGTGACTTACTTTGTTCTGTCTGTTACTACTTGGAACCACTTAAATCCTACTTTCTGTATTTAATAAAATCACTTTTTATTTAGTAATTTACTCAGAGTATGTATTAATACCTGGGGGGGCAAACAGCTGTGCATATCTCTCTATCAGTGTTATAGAGGGCGAACAATTTGAGTTTACCCTGTATAAGCTTTATGCAGGGTAAAACGGATTTATCTGGGTTTAGACCCCATTGGGAGTTGGGCATCTGAGTGCGAAAGACAAGCACACTTCTGTGAGCTGTTTTCAGGTAAACCTGCAGCTTTGGGGCAAGTAATTCAGATCCTGGGTTTTTGTTGGAGCAGACGGGAATGTCTGGCTCAGCAAGACAGGGTGCTGGAGTCCTGAGCTGGCAGGGAAAACAGGAGCGGACGTAGTCTTGGCACATCAGTTGGCAGCTCCCAGGGGGGGTTCTGTGATCCAACCCGTCGCATCCTGAACCGGAGTTCTTTGGACCTCCGGGCTTCCTGCGAGCAGCCTTGTAAGCTGTCCATGTGTCTTCCCTGAACTGCAGCTGCCTCTGGGGGGCAGCGTGTCACGGCGGCGCACAGCAACACGACCGAACCTTGGTGCGTGGGGATCGAGGGGGGTAAGGTGTAACTTGAACTGGAATTTGGGGGGGACATCATAGTTAAAATGTTCTGGGGTCTTTAATGATACCCTCTGGTTGGTGTATCTCCCCCTCCCCTCCAATTGGTATGGCAAACATTCTGGTGACAAGAACGTCTCCTATTCCCCTCCACTCCTGCAGGCCAGCCGATGGGCCAGCTTGGCACCTGCTAAGGGCAAGGGCTGTGCTCATTTGGCCACAAGGTGGCGTGGGTTGTCTGAGCATTACCCAGCCTGCTGGAAGACTTCAAGAACTGAGCATGTGAAGAACGCCTGGGGCACCTGCATTGGGCATTGCTGGATTCATAGCAGGGCCCCACCGCTTGTTCTCCCCTGCCCCGGCACCTCAAGGTGCAGCGCCCCCTGGTGCCGCTGAGACTGATTTTGGCTGCAGCAACCCGGAGAACCGGCTCCGATTGGATCGCTGACGGCGGCCAAACCGTTGGGGTTTTGTTCTTCCCAGAAGGACTGACGGATTTTATGGCCGGAAGGGACAATCAGAAATCCAGTTATCCAAGAGGCCAGGTGCAGCATAGTGGTTCCTTCCGGCCTTGTACGTGATCATCTAGGGTTGGTCGCTGCTTAAAAGTTTATACGCGTCCAGGGTGTGGGGGAGGAAATCCACCATCGTTTCTGGCTGAGCTCAGGCATATCATTGACAAAGAAGCACCCGGCCCCTAAAACATTGATCCGCAGTCCCTAGAGATGCTTGGAAAAG
This sequence comes from Malaclemys terrapin pileata, assembly GCF_027887155.1. Taxonomy (NCBI): domain Eukaryota; kingdom Metazoa; phylum Chordata; order Testudines; family Emydidae; genus Malaclemys; species Malaclemys terrapin. The sequence continues at coordinate 16,220,419 of NC_071527.1, read as the reverse complement.
GGGCGCGAGAGGAATCGCTGGGTGGAAAAGGTGGGAAGTCGCGTTCTCGCGGGCGGTTCCCCAAAGGAAGGATTTTTCACGGAGGTGTTTCTCAGAGGGTTTGAGTTCTTCTCTTTCGTTGTTTAAAAACACAGGGGTGGGCTTGATAATGGGGGAGAGACTCGATTTTTTTTCTATCATCCAGTTTTTTTTGGGGGGTGGAGGGAAAATTTCAAGGATGAGAAGAAATTTGCAGTGGGGGGAAAATATCCCCCTTTGATCTCCAGTGAGGAAGGGAGTGGCGCTAGTGCAACAGTCCTGCAATTGGTTGGGTGTGAGCCACGCCCATTTGGTGTGTGCCACGCCCACTTTGTGGTGCTCTGTCGGCCTCTAGTGGGGGCTGGAGGTTGAGGGCTAGCAGCAGGCTCTTTCAGCTCAGGCACTTTAAGAGGTGGTGCTCCCCGGTTCGATTCCCACGGCCGCCAAACCCCTCCGGGTGCCGTGTTCCCTCGGCTCCCTGCATGGATCCTGCTGCATGGCTGGGCTTTCAGCAGATTGGCTGCTGGGGCGTTGCAGCGGGTTGGAGCCGGCTAGGGCGGATGGACCTGCTGGCTTGCCTTGCTGGAGCCCAGGAGATCGCTGACAGGAGTCACGTGGAGGGGGGAGCGTTCTGTGGTGCCCCCTGGTTTTGCAGTGAGACACGTGCCCTGATCGCAGCAGGACCCTCGCTATTGCTGGAGAATCCAGCCTGGGTCTTGGTTACGCTCAGACCCCTTTGCGCTGCCTAAAGGAGTCTTAACCTGGATGGGACAGGGCCCCTAGACCCCCCCTCCCATGCATGGGGGGCTTAGCCAGCTGGTGTGGGGCTGGCTAAGGGCCCTGCCCTCCCCTTGGTCCCAGCCTCTGTCTGGGGGCAGATCAGGGGCATGGTTGGGGCTCCCCCCAGGGCCCACAGGGAAGGCAGAGAGCTGCACTTAAACCCCCTGTAGCTGGCTGGCCTGCGGCAGTAACCCTCTGCTGCCCAGGCCGCTGCCTTCCTGCACTGCCCCCTGCTGGAGGATTTCACTAAGCAGGACCTGCCTGCGGGAGCCTGGGTTACTACCACCAGGGACAGAGGCGTCGAAGAGCCCAGCAAGAACGGAGACGCCCCGGGTGGTGCTTTGCCCAGGGGGCTGGGCTGTAGGTTGCCCAGAAGCACCAGGCCTGAGGCGCGTCCTGCGGCCCCGCCCCAGTGCTAGCTGAGCATATGGGGACGTATCCTTGCCCCGCCCCTTCTCTGAGGCCCCGCCCTGCCCCGCTCACTCCATCCCTCCTCCCTCCGTCACTCGCTTCCCCCCACCCTCACTCACTCGCTCATGTTCACCCGGCTGGGGAGGGTCCCTTTTCGACTGGGTGTTCGGACACCTGGCAACTCTACGCCCGGTGAGGCCAAGTGGCATAGCTGCCTGCGCTCCAATGAAGCATCGCCCATTTCCACCCGCCGGGGCCTGGCTCCGAGGACGGGGCTTTCATTCTGCCCCTGCCTCTGGGCAACCCAGGGCCTTGAGTTCCCCAGCACCCTGCCTTCAGGCAGCGCCAGGCGAGCCGTGCCCGGGCAGCCGGGGCGTGGGAGTGGCTGCACTGCAGGGCTGGCGCAGAGAGACGGCTCAGCAATCCCTCATCCTCCCTGGCAGAGCTGCCGGCTGCTCGCGCCGGAGGAGAGACGCTGCAGAGGTTGAACCTGCTGTAAGCAGCGCTGGCAGCCTCCGTGCTCGGAAAGCGGGGGCCCGATCCCCAGCTGGTGCAAAGGGGGTTGTGCTGTGGGGGAGTCACTGAGGCCAGATCCTGGGCACAGCTCCATTAGGGGTCACTGGGCTGGACCCCCAGCTGGCGTAACGCCGCATGGCTGAGGGTGATTATCCCCATTGTGCGCATGGGGAAACTGAGGCACAGAGAGGCTAAGTGACTTGCCCAAGGTCACACAAGGAGTGAGGGGAGGAGCAGGGACTTGGACCCAGTTCTCCCAAGTCCCAGGTGAGTGCTCTAACCACTGGGCCATCCTTTCTCTCTGAAGCAGCCTCTCTGAGTCGCCTTGGGCAAGTCACTTACTACTTATTATGACACTGGAGAACAGGGCACGGCACAGACCCGGACTGAGATCGGGGCCCCCGCTGGGCTGGGCGCTGCACAGGTGCCAGCTGAGATCGGGGCCCCACTGGGCCATCACACAGACAGAATGAGGGGAAGTCCCTGCCCAAGGGGACAAATAGACAAAGCAAGTATCATCCCTGTTTCACAAATGGGGAAACTGAGGCCCAGCACAATAACGTGACTCACCCAAGCCATCAGGGGCATGAACCCGCGGCTCCTTTCCAATTCACGGGGGACCTCTGCAGAAACAGGATGCGGCAGCTGACCCTGGGGAAGGCGGTTACGAAGGAGGAACTCACTCACGCATAGCCCCTTCCCCTCCTTCCCTGCAACGGTGCTGGGGGAGGGCCCATTAGCTGGCACATGTACACAAGCGTGTGAGCCAAGCGTCGGTGAAACGTGCCAGGCAAACAACCCTGCTGCCGAGAGGCAGCATGGAGCAGTGACACAGCAGTCAGATCTCCTGGGTTCTGTGGGAGGAGAGGGGGGTCTGGTGATTAGTGCAGAGCTCATGGGTGCCAGGACTGTTGGGTTCTCACCCCAGCTCTGGGAGGGAAGTTGGAGCCAGTGAAGGGGGGATTGGACTGGGAGACCTAATTCTCCCCTAACTGCTCCCCGTGTTTGGGACATGCCCAGAAGTGGTTGGACACAGCCGTAGCATTGAGCCACCTTGCTGTTATCTGTGTGCTGGGTCCTGTCTGATCCGTGTTCTAAGCAACAGCAGCCTTGGGGCTGCTCTAACGTCTGCTCTCCACTCCCATAACTCCCAGGAGCTGAGAACTGTAGCTCATTGTGCTTTGGCCACCCCACAAGCCAGTTCCACACCAGCTGGGGGGGGTTCCTGCACAGGCCGCAGAAGTGTGTGGGGCGTTGGAAAGGGGCCTATCCATCATTCGGTGTTGGTCCCGGAGACGTCCCTACCAGTCAGTCGGAGCAGAGGAGCTGGGCTGGAAAGAGATTTCCTGTCTTGCAAACACTTTCACGAGAGCGGATCATTTTCCCGTCCCAAATCAGGACCAAAAGTTTAAAGCTCCAAAAGTTTCACGGAAGCTGGGAAGGAAAATTGCGTCGGGCCCATCGGCCAGTTTCACGCGGATCGTTTCACAGCACTTTGACGTTGACCGTTTTCATTTCTTTGTACCCTGTCAAATCCAGCTGTCGTTCTCAACCAGGAAACCAGAATTCTTGGGGGGAAAATGCCCCAACAGGGTGTTTTGCCCGTTTCAAAGCGTTGTTTTCCTCCAAACTTTGTCAATCCCCAAAATGCATCTGTTTCCTGCAAGAAGTTTTGGTGAACTTGAATTGGGGACAAACTTTTGTGGAAAAACTCCCGCTCACCTCCGCTGAGCAGCCGTTCCCTGCCCTCCAGGACTTAGAGACGCCATGCAATTCATGGAGCATTTGGGGACCCGCGGACTGGATCCATTAGCGCGTTCTGCCTCTGGGGTGAGAATTTCTCCTCCCAGGATCCTGTTGAACTGAGGAATAGGCGGGAGGCTGGCCAGCCCTTTAGAATAGCTGGAAGGAAGTTAGAAGTAGGGTGGGTCATTGGCAGGGTTTTGCAGGGATTGGGAGCTGGGGAGATCCAGGGGAGAGAGGGCAGCTTGCCAACTACATGGCCAATAAGGCCCCTGCGTTCTAGCTTTGCGCTCGCTCGCTCCTTTGCATTGTGCAAGGTCAGTTCTGATGCAAGGGTCTGTAATTCCTCATTGCTTGTTCCGAGAGCAAGCCTCTCTTCCCCCTTCATTGCACGTTGTTGACGCAAGAGCTCCTTTTGCTGAGGCTAATAACTGCAGTGCATTGAAACAGGTTTCAAATGCACTTTCAATTTGGGGGTGGGGGGCTTCCTGGTCCTGCTGGCAGACTGGGGCTCTGTAGGGAAGCGTGGAATTTTGGTCGTAGCTGTCAGTCTGCAGAGATCCGGTTTAGAGTAAGGGGTAAGCGGGGCTGCAGGGAGCAGCCTGTTTTGTCTCTCTTTTTTTTTTGGTTCTTGTGTGTTGTCATTCTGAATGCTGAGAAATAAAGCCGTGTTATATTGCACCAGCCCTGCGAGAGGATTTTATGCTTTTGTCTAACTTCTCTATCTGTACGCCAGGAACATAACAATCACCATCAGAGCCGGTGGGAAAAAAGTTGGTTCAAAACTTTTTAAAAAATGTATTTAGAGGGAAAATGACGTTTTTCCCCCAAAGCGGATCAGAACTCAGGATCTTCGGCTGGAAATCCAGGTGTTTTGAAATTTCCAGCTGTCCCAAGTGGGAATGAGATTAAAACAAACAAACCTAACGGAGCGAAAACTGTCCCGCACTGTGGTTGGGCACGCAGGGAGCCTCCAGCTCTGACAGGTGTTGAGCGGCTCCTGTGACAATGGGTTAGATCCTCAGGTGGAGTAAATAGACCTCACTCCAATGGAGCGATGCTGATTGACACCAGCGGGGGATCGGGCCCCCCGCGATCCAGCCCCGTGCACCGGCTCCGCCCCCCTGCAGCGCCGTGCCCGGCGCCCCGGACCGCCCGCAGGTGGGGCCGGTGACTCCTGTTTGCAAACCCGCCCCCGCCCCGCTCGTCACGCCGGATCGCGGGGAGGGGGGGCCCTGCGCCAGGCTTCCCCCGGTGCAGCCACATCAGCCCAGGGCGGCCGATCGGATGCGGGAAGTCGATTGCTGAGGTCTGGGAGAGACACACCTTCCTCCGGCCCCAGCGCCGCAGATCCGGGTGCAGCGGACCAGGGGGAACCAGCCCCCGGCGGCGCGAGTGCGGGATCCGCGCGCACCTTGGAAGGTAACTTGGCAGGAGCCGGGTTGGGGGGGCGGATTCCCCGGGGCTCTGCGCGTTCGGGGGCGGGGGGGTGATTAGCCGGGCGGGGTCAGGGACCAGCAACTCCCTGCTCGGCACCACGGGGGCCCCGGGTAAGGTCTGGGCAGCGCCCGGCACAATGGGGGCCCCGATCCCGGTCGGGGTCTGGGCCTGGGCAGCGCCCGGCACCATGGGGGCCCCGATCCCGGTCGGGGTCTGGGCAGTGCCCGGCAGGACGGGGGGGGGCCCGATCCCGGTCGAGGTCTGGGCAGCGCCCGGCAGGACGGGGGGCCCCGATCCCGGTCCGGGTCTGGGCAGCGCCCGGCAGGACGGGGGGCCCCGATCCCGGTCCGGGTCTGGGCAGCGCCCGGCAGGACGGGGGGCCCCGATCCCGGTCCGGGTCTGGGCAGCGCCCGGCAGGACGGGGGGCCCCGATCCCGGTCCGGGTCTGGGCAGCGCCCGGCAGGACGGGGGGCCCCGATCCCGGTCCGGGTCTGGGCAGCGCTCGGCAGGACGGGGGGCCCCGATCCCGGTCCGGGTCTGGGCAGCGCCCGGCAGGATGGGGGGCCCCGATCCCGGTCGGGGTCTGGGCAGCGCCCGGCAGGATGGGGGGCCCCGATCCTGGTCGGGGTCTGGGCAGCGCCCGGCAGGATGGGGGGCCCCGATCCTGGTCGGGGTCTGGGCAGCGCCCGGCAGGATGGGGGGCCCCGATCCTGGTCGGGGTCTGGGCAGCGCCCGGCAGGATGGGGGGCCCCGATCCTGGTCGGGGTCTGGGCAGCGCCCGGCAGGATGGGGGGCCCCGATCCTGGTCGGGGTCTGGGCAGCGCCCGGCAGGATGGGGGGCCCCGATCCTGGTCGGGGTCTGGGCAGCGCCCGGCAGGATGGGGGGCCCCGATCCTGGTCGGGGTCTGGGCAGCGCCCGGCAGGATGGGGGGCCCCGATCCTGGTCGGGGTCTGGGCAGCGCCCGGCAGGATGGGGGGCCCCGATCCTGGTCGGGGTCTGGGCAGCGCCCGGCAGGATGGGGGGCCCCGATCCTGGTCGGGGTCTGGGCAGCGCCCGGCAGGATGGGGGGCCCCGATCCTGGTCGGGGTCTGGGCAGCGCCCGGCAGGATGGGGGGCCCCGATCCTGGTCGGGGTCTGGGCAGCGCCCGGCAGGATGGGGCCCCGATCCTGGTCGGGGTCTGGGCAGCACCTGGCACAATGGGGGGCCCCCATCCCGGTCGGGGTCTGGGCAGCACCTGGCACAATGGGGCCCCAATCCCGGTCGGGGTCTGGGCGGCGCCCGGCAGGACGGGGGGGGCCCGATCCCGGTCGGGGTCTGGGCGGCGCCCGGCAGGACGGGGGGGGCCCGATCCCGGTCGGGGTCTGGGCAGCTTCTCCTTCTGGCATGAGAGGGCCCCGATCTCCGTTGAGACTTCCAGGTGCTACTGTCGGAGAAATGATAACGGGCTAGATCCTCCATGGGCGTAAATTGGGGTCACTCAGATGTTCCTGGGGCCGTTCCCCCACCGCTGAGCGCTTGTGGAAACTCCTGGCCCTGCGGGGGTGCTGCGGGGAGGGGGGGGGCACTGAACCGAATTCTGATTCGGAAGATGCCTGGCTGAGTCGCAGGGACTTGGCCAAGTCCGTTTCGATTGCTAAGACTGCAGGAAGCTAGCAATAAAGCAGTCCGGGTGCCAGCTCGGAGGCTGGCAGGAAGCAGTCCCCTGCTTTCCAGTCAGGGATCAGCAGCAGGGGAACCAGAGGGGAATGGCTGCTCTGCTGAGACTTGATTCAGGAGGTTCCCCGAGCCAGGGGCACCCCCAGTTCCTGGGTACATCTCAGGGGCGGCTGTGTGTCTCCAGGGCATTTCCGGATCTCTGGGTGACCAGCCTGGATCTGTGGGCCTGGCTGGGTTCTCGTTCACCCACGGCCTCTGGGGCAAGTGGAAGGCGATGGGGTCTGGTTCTACACTCGGATTCCTTTAAGGGTCCCCTCCCCCATTGCAGGAGGGGTGGCTCTGACCCCTAAGGACCCTGCACGGCCCCCTACACCAGAAGCAGGGTCGGATGGGGGCATGGCCAGCATGCCCTACGCTGTTCTCCACTTTCCAGGGGCGGAGCAGCACGCTCACTGACACCAGGGGCAGGGCCCAGAATCCTGGCAAAGGGAGCGTAGAGCCCCAGGGAACGCATGGTCCACGTGCACCGTTCACTCGCGGGGGCGAGGATTCCTGGCCACGAAACAGGAGCCATTTGGAGAAGGAAAGGGGCGGGGACAGGATGTTGATAATGGCCAGGGCCTTGGCCTGGCAGGGCGGCTCCAATCTCTCGCAGAATTGAGGCCTTCCCTTGCCGAGGATTTCTCCCGGCGGGGTAGCTGTCTGCCCCTCATGGTGACGGGGCACAGATCACGGCCGCCCTCACAGCTGGGTGGTATTTGCACCTGCAGCCAGATGCCCACTTCCACCAGTGTCAATCTGGAGGGAGGGGCCTTTCCATGTCCTGCCCACAAACTAAGTCCCGCCCACATGAGCGGCCACCCACAGTGGATGGCGCTGTGGTTCCGGGTTTGATCCTGTTGCCCGCTGGGTCTCTGGGGCCATGATTGGTTCAGGGTGGGGTGGGGGAGCAGCGTGGCCCATGGGCTCAGTTCTTTGATTGGGGGCGGGGAAATTAAGGGGTGGCCCCTCCCAAACTCCATCCCCGTGTGGCACCAATGTGAACCGTGGCTTGCACAGGTCTAGCTAGTCAAGGTGATTACCTGGCCCCCATCACTGCGGTATCTGGGCGCCTCCCAATCTTTACTGTATGTATCTTCCCAGCCCGCTCTGTGAGGCAGGGCAGCGCTACTGTCCTCATGTTCCAGATGGGGAAACTGAGGCACAGAGCGGTGACTTGCCCAAGGTCACCCCGGCCGTCTGTGACAGAGCAGGGAAGTGACCTCGGCTTTCCCAAGACAGGCTAGTGCACTAACTACTGGGCCGTCCTGCCTCCGTGCACCTCCCAGCCCCCATCCTCACAGGAGGGACGTTACCGATGGCGGCCGTCAGCCAGCCATCGCGGGGGCATCCGAGCCAGTGGCGCCCTTCGCACTCCGTGCGCGCTCCTGCCAGACTCGCCCCTGCGAGGGATTCTCCTTTCTGAGGTCCCCCCCTCCCCCGCGCAGCTGGCCAGGGGCTTGTTCCTATCAGTGAAAGCCGAGATCCTGGGGAAGGACCCAGCAGTCCGAGAGAGACACTGGGGCAGCGGAGAGGTCACGGGCAGGTGGCTGCTGCTTCCTGGGTGCAAATCCTGCCTACGCTCGGGGTAGCATCGTGGGTAGCGACGCAGGGAGCTGAGATCCTGAGGTAGGGTGACCAGATGCCTCAATTTTTGGGTCTTTTTCTTATATAGGCTCCTATTACCCCCCCACCTCCTGTCCCGATTTTTCACACTTGCTGTCTGGTCACCCAGATGCTGCACGGAGTGTACGTCTGAGGCCTTCTCTCGCTGGGGCTGCGTGTCTGGCTAGGAAACGGGCCAAGTGTTTCCTTGGTGGCAACAGCAGAACGGATGCTAAAGAGGGTCTGTGTCGGAGGCTGAACCCCCTCCAGGGCTCCCCCGAGCTGGGAGGCTCTTGTAGGTTTAGTCTAGTTCTAGTCTCTGGCGTGTTTCCACAGAGGGGAGCTGAGCTGATGGGGGATAATCATGGGCATTGGTTGGTGTATTGGTCTGGGCTGATCCGCAAATGTCTGGTGCCTAGCAAGTGCCTCCTTCCCAGAGTGGGGGGGCCCCACCAGCTGCTGGTGCCCCCTTAAAATGCCCCCCCACCGCCCACGCACACAGCGCTTCGATTGGATACGGTATCCTCGCTTCTCGTGCGGTGTTGCTGTGCGTTGTGAAACAGCCGCCGTGCTCCACCCCAGAGGCGGCTGCATCGCAGCTCCAGGTGAGGGAACCCTGGATAAACAGTCGCTGTGCCCCACACCACGCCCCAGACCCAGTCACTCAGTCCTGGGTGTAGGATCCCTGTCTAAACAGCTGCCGCGCCCCACCCCGGAGGCAGCTGCATCTCAGTGCAGGGTGAGGCATCCCTGTATAAACAGCCACTGTGCCCTACCCCAAGGCGGCTGCATGGTGGCTCTAGGTGAGGGATCGCTATATAAACAGCTGCCACACCCCACCCCAGAGGCAGCTGCATTTCGGCACCAGGTGAGATCCTTGTCTATCATCAGCAAGGCATGGCTAAGCTCTTCGGCCCTACATGGTACCTTCCAGTCACACCCTCTTACTACCAGCTGTCATGACAACCCTGCCCCTGGTGGCAGGTGGCTAATTCGAGCTGTGATCGTCCCCAGCCCCTTCCTGTCTGCGTTGTCTCCGCGGCTGGGTTTTGGTTGGTTGGGTTTTTGGGTTTTCAGCTTGTCTGGCTTGGGTTTCATTTCCCAGCCACTGTGCCCACCCCAGAGCTGCCCTGCCGTGTTCTGTTGCCTCCAGCATCACGGGCCCTGCCACTTTAACCCCTTCAAGCTGCTCTCTCCTATTCTCAGTCATGTTCTGGCCCTTCTAGGCTGTGCAGAGGGGGAGGGAAAAGCCCCTGCTAGAATCACCCCTTTGCGCAGGGACTCTGGGTGAAGCAGCCCCCGTGCCTCACCCCAGAAGTGGCTGCATCTCGTCGCCGGGTGAAGGATCTCTGTATAAACATCTGCCATTGCCCTCCACCCCTTCTGTGGTGGCAGAGGGGTCCCTCATCTGGTACGGAGATGCAGCCACCTCTGGGGTGGTGTGTTGAGGCTGTTCGTACAGGGATCCTGCCCCCTCCCAGGGGCTGCTTCTCTGAGTCCATGCCGATAGGGCCCTCGATCTCTGCCTGGGGGCAGGGTGTGTCTCACTGTTACCGTAATACACCTAATAGTGCGAGGGGAGCGGGAAGCAGGATCGTGGGGCGGCCTGCAGAGAATCTGCGCCATGCACAACGGTGCGTTGGACCGAGGCCGGCCAGCTCCGCCAGGTGACTCGATCACGCTAACCGGTGGTACTTCAGGCAAGGATCGGCCAGGCAGGGCCTTAAAGGGGAATCGGCCCCTTCCCCTGGAGTCACCGGCTGATGCCAGGTTATGCCAGTGGGGCGGCTGGCCCCAGCAGTTTGTCTTCGCTCTGCCTGGGCTCCCTCTGGCTGTAAATTGCAGGGAGCGGCCCCTATTAGAGCCGTAAATAAACAAGCCCTTCGCTTTGCAAAATCAACATTTATAAAGGGCCAGATCCCGGCTGGTGTAAACGGGGCCCAGCTGTGCTGACTCCAGTGGCGCAACGCTGGTCTACACCAGCTGGGGGTCTGGCCTAGAGGCTGCATGGCCTGATGTGAGACCGGGCGGGGAGGGGGGGAGAGAGGGACTGTGCAGCTCTCCTAGGGCTGAGTGCCCCCCCCCGATCCCCTCCCTGTTAGTTCTTGCCCCAGAGTCTCCACCCGGCAGGGCAGAGAGCCCAGGCTGTGAGTCAGGGCCCTGCACCGAGGCCGGTTTGCTCGGGTCGTCGGCACAAGATTCCTGGCTTGCGTCTGCCCTGGCCGTGCCCATGCCTTGGCGTCGGATGGCTGTGTGCGGTGCCAGCTCCCGGCAATGCCACCCCGCCAGTCACTGCTGCCTGCCAGCCCCTAAGCAATGCCGTCCCTCCCTTGCACTGCTGCGTGCCAGTGCCCATCCAGCACATACCCCTCCGTGGGCTGCTCCATGCCAGTGCCCATCTGCCCTGCCCATCCACCCATCCAGCACATACCCCTCCGTGGGCTGCTCCATGCCAGTGCCCATCTGCCCTGCCCATCCACCCGATACCCCTCCACTCCCTCCTGCATCCCTCCTCCCTCTACCCTTCCATGCCAGCTCCCACCCCCGACGCAACCCCGAGGAGAGCGCAACTGTGGGATATTTCATCGCTCCAGATGGAAAGAGCTCGGTGGTGAGTCCTGGTGGCTCTATGATCTCAGGGCGCCCCCTGCCTCAGTTTCCCCGGCAGCATTGCCTCCACGCACAGCAGGCTGGAGACAACCGTCCCATGATGCCCCACTAGCATGAAGCCAGGGTCTTTAAACGGCAGTGATTGGGCAAGCAATCTACCAATGAGATCTCTTGCCGCCAATCTCCCTCCAACCCGTGACACGGTGGCATGCAAATTAGCGGTGGAAGAAGGGCGGGGATTGGTTAAGCTACCTCTGACATCATAACGGCCCTGCTGAGCCTGTTATGATGAGCGTTATTACATGCCACGATTAACAACGTTGCTTAATTGCAACCTAATTGCTTCAGGGATAACCTGGGCGCAAGCGCCCAGGGTGGGAAGTTCGAGGGCTCTGCGTTATCCAGGGGTTAAGATCACGGAGGACCCAGTTTTAGATTAAGTCTAGCTCCTAAATTAGTTAATCAATTTCCTTGTGAATTCTCAGCCCGTTCGCTCTGCCCTGGGAGAGTGAGGGCTGGAGGTTTAGGGCAGGGCCGCCCAGAGGATTCAGGGGGTCTGGGGCAAAGCAATTTCGGGGGCCCCTTCCATAAAAAAAAGTTGAGATCATAGAATATCAGGGTTGGAAGGGACCTCAGGAGGTCATCTAGTCCAACCCCCTGCTCAAAGCAGGACCAATCCCCAGACAGATTTTTACCCCAGTTCCCTAAATGGCCCCCTCAAGGATTGAACTCACAACCCTGGGTTTAGCAGGCCAATGCTCAAACCACTTGCAATACTGTAGAATACTATATTCTCATGGGGGCCCCTGCGGGGCATGGGGCCTGGGGCAAATTGCCCCACTTGCCTCCTGGGTGGCCCTGGTTTAGGGAGGATACACTGGATTTTTTTCAAATGAAATGAAGAGAGTCGGATCCCAGCTTCAAGGGCAAATCATTGTCCTGGGCACTATATAGACCGTGAGCAAAATCAGCACCCCTGGTGCCAGGCGCTGCACAGACACGTAGCCAGACAGTCCTTGTCCCAAAGAGTTCGCTGTCTAAACAAGGAAAGGACAAGAGGAGAAACTGAGGCACGAAAAGGGGACGTGCCTCGCCCCAGGTCCTTGGCAGAGCTGGGAATAGAGCCCAGCTGCCCTGGGCCTCAGCCTGGTGTCCTCTCCATGGCACCATGCAGCAGCTCTCGGAGGGCAGAGCCCAGTGGCTGTGAGCACAATCTGGGGAACGGGAGCGGTTACTTGGCTTGCCTGGCAGGGATCCGAACTGGTCAGGCTGGTTGGGTTGGAGGCCCTGGCGAAGAGGCAGCTGTTCTAGCCTGCTGGGGCGGGGGCGGGGAGCGTGACTCACTCAACCCTGGCAAGAGCCGTTACAAAGCCGGTCCGGCTGGCTCCCGCCTGGCAGCTTTTAACCCCGTCTGCAAGCTCCAGCAGGCCTGGGGCATTTCGCTTCCCTCCGTGCGTCGGGTGAGGCCACTGCCAGAGCGCTGCGGCCGAATGAGAATCCTAAGCAGGGGTGTGCATTGCGGTAGCACTGAGAGACCCTAACTGAGCGTGGGGGCCGTGCGGCCCCCCAGCTGGGATCGGGCCCCCCAGCTGGGATCGGGCCCCCCAGCTGGGATCGGGCCCCCCAGCTGGGATCGGGCCCCCCAGCACATGCTGGGGGCTGAACACGCGTCTGCTGTGGGAGCCGTGAACTTAACTCCGTTGCCTGGTCGTCAGAGGATTACAACTCCCACGAAGCAGCCCGGTAACCCTCTTAGCAAGCAGAGGTGGTGCATCATGGGAGTGCCCGGCCCTGGTGCATCATGGGCAATGTCGTCCAAGTGATGACCTGGGCCCCGGGGTAGAACTGGGGCAGGAGGCATCTGCCCTACAGCTCCCCTGAGGCACCGCGATGGCGTTTGTCAACAGACGTCTCTTGGGCTTCGAGCCTCCTGGTTTGCGGTGGAAAAATCCAGTTTTTCTGCGGGAAGCAGAGGCTTTTCTGGACAGATTTCATTTAGTCGAAAAACTCCATTTCCCCTCAGAAAACAGCTTGGGTGGATAATATTCAACCAGCCCCACTCAGTCCCCACCTTGGCCAGCTTTGAAAAATACCAGCAACTCACCTCTGGTCTCACCCAGTGGCAGAAGCAGGATTCGAACCCAGATCTCCTGCAGCCCAGTACCTTCACCCCACGCCCGCCGTTCTTCTCTCAGAGCCCGCCCCGCCTCTGCCTCCGGGAGTGGATTTCTTCCCTTCTCCCTCTAGGTAAACAGGTTTTGGTTTTGGTTTGAAGTAGGGGTGAGAAACAAAAGCCCCAGTTCCTGCCACTTCCCAGTTAGCAAACAGCCGTGTTTGAGCTTAGCCTCCTACGCACACCCGGCCCCGGTCAGGTGTGACACATCCCAGCCCAATCCCGCCCGGTACAGAAGCATTTCCCCTGCCAGAGGAGAAGGGCACCCGAGCAAGTCCCCGAGCAGCTGGGTGAAATTCTCTGGCCTGGGCTAGGCCAGAGCTCGGACAAGGTCGCTGCAAGGGGAGGCAGGATGGCTCAGTGGTTAGGGTGCTAGCTTGGGAGAGCTGCATTCTACAGTAGGGCTTAGAAGCTGCCAAGCAAGGTCAGGGTCCTATTGTGCCGGTTGTTCCAGGAATACAACCCCATAGCGAGCTAATTAGCCTCTTATGTCTTTGTGCAGGACCTGAGACACTGGGGCTCTTGGGTGCTACCGTAATACACCTAATAAACAATGTACAGCACCTGGCACAATGGGGTCCTGGACCATGGCTGGGGTTCTTGGGTGCTACTGCAAAACACCTAATAAATAACGTACAGCACCTGGCACAGTGGGGGTCCTGGGCCATGGCTGGGGCTCTTATTTGCATCGTGAGAGCACTCGACATATGAGACAAAGGGTGTGAGGGGAAACTGAGGCACGGAGGACGGAAGTGACTTGCCCAAGGTCACTCAGCAGGTCTGAGCTGGGACTAGAACCTGGGAGTCGTTATTTATTAGGTGTATTATGGTAGCGCCTCGGTCAGAGGCCAGGACCCTGTTGCCCTCGGCGCTGTACAAACCCAGAACAGAGAGACTGGCCCCGCCCCAAGGGTTTGACAATCTACTCCTCCAAAGATCCGGTGATGATCTGTGTGTTACTGGTGGTAAATGACTCTTCTGGGCTGGGATCTCTGCCAATCACCGGGGATTGGCTGCTCCCAGAAAGGGCTCTCCAAAGGAGAAGGAACTGGGATCCCCTCAAACACCCATAATTGGGGTCACATCCTCGCTTTTGGAAACCTCACAAACGCTGCATGTCCAGCCGGCCTGGGAGAGGAATGCTTGTGGGGTTTTTCTTTGCTGGAAAGCAAGGCAGAATGGCTTGTTCAAAGACACAGAGTAAAGTCCTTGGCAACGCTGGGAATGAGACCCAGGAGTCCTGGCTCCCAGCCCCCCCCCCCACTCTAACCACTAGCCCCCACTCCCCTCCCAGAGCCAGGAGAGAACCCAGGAGTCCTGGCTCCCAGCCTGCCCCAACCACTAGACCCCCGCTACCCACCCGGACCTGGGAGTAGAACCCCTCTGCCTCGCTGATGCTGACGCCCCCCTCTCTGCCCCCCAGATGGCCTCCGCCAATGACACCCGGCAGGCCCAGAAAGATGCTGCCGACCAGAACTTCGACTACATGTTCAAACTGCTGATCATCGGGAACAGCAGCGTGGGGAAGACGTCCTTCCTGTTCCGCTACGCCGACGACTCCTTCACTTCGGCCTTCGTCAGCACCGTGGGCATCGACTTCAAGGTCAAGACAGTCTATAGGAATGAGAAGAGGGTCAAACTGCAGATCTGGGTGAGCACCTAGGAGGGGAGGGAAGTGGGACCCTGGGGGGGGAGGGATGGAGGCCTGGGGGAGCCCAGCGGGACAGTTTATCTCTTGGGGGGGGGGGGGGACTATCTCTTTGTGCTGTGTTTTGTACAGCATCTAGCGCAATGGGGTCCTGGGCCACGGCTGGGATGCCCAATGTTACCATAATACTGATAGTAGCTGATGAGGATAAGTTATGGCCCAGGTGGCCCCGCGCTTATCGATCAGGGGCCTCAGGCCAGAAGAGATCCAGCACCCTGTATGTTCTGGCGTCAGCCCCAGACACTGGAGAGAGAGAGAGAGAGGCGTCCAACCCACCCCTCTGCCCCTAGCAGGGCAATACTATACGGCAGGTGAATTCCTCCTGACCCCGAGCTGGGAATCGGCCTGTGCCCTGAAGCATGAGGGTTGACGGCCCTTTTCCTTTCAATCCTCGCCAGGTGCCGACCCTTCAGTACCAGATTCCTGGGACTTCTGGCCCCATGTGGGGCGCACTCCTTCCCCCAGCACCCTGTTCTGTACAGCCCCCCTGCAGCCAGCCCCCAGCCCTGAGCCCCCACTGCCCAGGAGGTGGCGGTTTGGAGGCCTGGCAGTGGGAGAGGCTCTGCCCTGCGTGGTGGGGTGTTGGGCCAGCTCCCCCGCAGGGAGTGGATCAGAACTTGGCGGCTCCGAGCACTTGTGTGTAGCAAATGGGCGTGAAATAGGCACGCTTCCTACCCACCGGGAGGGGGCTGTTACCGTAATCACTGGAGTGCTGCAACACTTCCTTTTTAAAACTTCATTCTGTTGGAGGAAGCCATTCTGTGCGGTGCTGCGGCCACATAGGGAAGAGGCCCCACCCTGAGCCAGCCAGTCCCCTGCCCTGGGGTTAGATCAGAGCCGGCACCCCCTGGAGGGAAAAGGCCCTGTACCCCATTCCCCACGCCCCTGAGCCAGCCAGTCCCCTGCCCTGGGGTTAGATCAGAGCCGGCACCCCCTGGAGGGAAAAGGCCCTGTACCCCATTCCCCACGCCCCTGAGCCAGCCAGTCCCCTGCCCTGGGGTTAGATCAGAGCCGGCACCCCCTGGAGGGGAAAGGCCCTGTACCCCATTCCCCACGCCCCTGAGCCAGCCAGTCCCCTGCCCTGGGGTTAGATCGGAGCCGGCACCCCCTGGAGGGGAAAGGCCCTGTACCCCATTCCCCACGCCCCTGAGCCAGCCAGTCCCCTGCCCTGGGGCTGGATTGGAGCCAGCACCCCCTGGAGGGGAAAAGGCCCTGTACCCCATTCCCCACGCCCCTGAGCCAGCCAGTCCCCTGCCCTGGGGTTAGATCAGAGCCGGCACCCCCTGGAGGGGAAAAGGCCCTGTACCCCATTCCCCACGCCCCTGAGCCAGCCAGTCCCCTGCCCTGGGGTTAGATCAGAGCCGGCACCCCCTGGAGGGGAAAAGGCCCTGTACCCCATTCCCCACGCCCCTGAGCCAGCCAGTCCCCTGCCCTGGGGTTAGATCAGAGCCGGCACCCCCTGGAGGGGAAAAGGCCCTGTACCCCATTCCCCACGCCCCTGAGCCAGCCAGTCCCCTGCCCTGGGGTTAGATCAGAGCCGGCACCCCCTGGAGGGGAAAAGGCCCTGTACCCCATTCCCCACGCCCCTGAGCCAGCCAGTCCCCTGCCCTGGGGTTAGATCAGAGCCGGCACCCCCTGGAGGGAAAAGGCCCTGTACCCCATTCCCCACGCCCCTGAGCCAGCCAGTCCCCTGCCCTGGGGTTAGATCAGAGCCGGCACCCCCTGGAGGGAAAAGGCCCTGTGCCCCATTTCCCACCCCCCTGAGCCAGCCAGTCCCCTGCCCTGGGGTTAGATCAGAGCCGGCACCCCCTGGAGGGGAAAAGGCCCTGTACCCCATTCCCCACGCCCCTGAGCCAGCCAGTCCCCTGCCCTGGGGTTAGATCAGAGCCGGCACCCCCTGGAGGGAAAAGGCCCTGTACCCCATTCCCCACGCCCCTGAGCCAGCCAGTCCCCTGCCCTGGGGTTAGATCAGAGCCGGCACCCCCTGGAGGGGAAAAGGCCCTGTACCCCATTCCCCACGCCCCTGAGCCAGCCAGTCCCCTGCCCTGGGGTTAGATCAGAGCCGGCACCCCCTGGAGGGGAAAAGGCCCTGTGCCCCATTTTCCACCCCCCTGAGCCAGCCAGTCCCCTGCCCTGGGGTTAGATCAGAGCCGGCACCCCCTGGAGGGGAAAAGGCCCTGTACCCCATTCCCCACCCCCCTGAGCCAGCCAGTCCCCTGCCCTGGGGTTAGATCAGAGCCGGCACCCCCTGGAGGGGAAAGGCCCTGTACCCCATTCCCCACGCCCCTGAGCCAGCCAGTCCCCTGCCCTGGGGTTAGATCAGAGCCGGCACCCCCTGGAGGGGAAAAGGCCCTGTACCCCATTCCCCACCCCCCTGAGCCAGCCAGTCCCCTGCCCTGGGGTTAGATCAGAGCCGGCACCCCCTGGAGGGAAAAGGCCCTGTACCCCATTCCCCACGCCCCTGAGCCAGCCAGTCCCCTGCCCTGGGGTTAGATCAGAGCCGGCACCCCCTGGAGGGAAAAGGCCCTGTACCCCATTCCCCACGCCCCTGAGCCAGCCAGTCCCCTGCCCTGGGGTTAGATCAGAGCCGGCACCCCCTGGAGGGAAAAGGCCCTGTACCCCATTTCCCACCCCCCTGAGCCAGCCAGTCCCCCCATTTCCCCCGAGGCCGGATCAGAGCCAGCACCCCCTAGAGGGGAAAGGCCCCATGCCCCATTCCCAGCCCCCCTGAACCAGCCAGTTCCCTGCCCTGGGCCCAGCCCAGAACTGGCGCCCCCTAGAGGGGAAAGGCCCCGTGACCCATTCTGTGGAGAGTGACCCTTTTTAAGACTCTATTTCTCGAATGCAACGTGGCCCTGGCCCCCAGGTGGCGTGACTCAGCCTCGCTCTAGTGGAGTCAGTGGCATTAGGTCACTTCACACCGGCCGGGGATCTGGCCCGTTGACGCCACTGGCTCTATGGCCGAGTGGGGATCGGGCCCACGTCATGCTGAGGCCCCCCTGGCCCACGGTCCCAGCTGGCCGGACCGGATCAGCACGTTCTTTGCCTGTTATCTCCATGGCCGGCAGCTGTGGCGAAGTCCCTAAGTGCAGCCGGATCCCCCGGTGCTGAGGGTAAACATCCCTCCCCTCCCCACGCGTCAGCTGCAGCTGTCACTGGCTTTCGCGGGGAGGGAGGGGGGTCAGAGTCTCCTGAAGGCCTCTGGCAGTCACCATGGTAATGGCACCAGCCTGCGTGCGCTTTGGCTCGGGCAGCAGCTGGCGTTACCTTGACGCCGGTAAATGCCACTGGGCACCATCATGCAAACTCTCCACTCAAAAAAGATTCGTTCCCCCCTGCCCCCAAATCCTCTGGGGTCTCTCCCGCCAGCCTGGGGACCGAGACACCCAATCTGTCCCCCTTTTTTTATTCTGTTTTGGACTGTGGAACTCCTTGCCACTGATTTTTCCATGATGGGAACTTCACCGGCCTCCTAATGCCACCCTTGAACTATGTCTGCCTCCTCATTTACCCTCTGTCAATGCAGTTCACCTGTGGAACTCACTGCCACAAGATGCCACTTTTGGAGAAAGGCTGCCTGGCCAGCCGGAGCCCTGCTCTGGGGATTTCTATAAGGCTGAGCGGTCTCTGCACATGCTGTGGCTTGAATCTTTGCAGGCTGTAACTCCACAGACTCCAGCCAGCAGGGAATTTGGCCCAGTGTATTTTTTTCCACTGCAACCTCTTGCCCCACTGTGATGGGCGGGAGAGACCCAGAGGAGCAGCGTTAGCGAATGGAAGCCCTCTCTGGGCCCTGACCTGACCACTAGGAGGGATGGGCAATTTAGATCAGGAACACGTGTAGGAGCGACATTACGGTAGCACGTGGTTAACCCTTTGGCTTGGCTTTGTTGGAGTCACTCCCCTGCTTAATTAGATCTGAAGCTCTTTGGGGCAGGGTCCATCTGTTTGTTCTGCAGATGTACAGCACCTGGCGCATGGGTTCCTGGGCCGCGACGCTGAGGCACTACCACAATCCGCCTCATAAAGTATTTAAGCCTATGCTTTGCTTTAATGGGACACAGCTGAATGGAGAGGGGCTCATTGAAATGAGGATGGACAGATGCCTTCCTGCCACCTCCCAAAAGGATCAGTGGAAGTGTCTCCGCCTCTCTGCAGACTCTGCCTGACCCTCCAAAAAAGAGAGAGGTCAATAAATAGGTGTATTATGATAGCACCTAGCAGCCCCAGTGATGGCCCAGGACTCCACTGCGCTGGGTGCTGTACATTATTAGATGTATTACGGTAGCACCGAGGAGCCCCAGTCCTGTGGCCCATAATCCCGTTGCGCTGGGCGCTGCACGAACACAGAACAAAAAGACGGTCCCTGCCCCAGGGCGCTGATCCTCTAAATTCGACTAATTTAACTGAGATTAGTTTAAGGCCTAGCGTTGATCCCATCACCTAGCAGTGAGTTCCACAGGCTAAAACCTGCGATGTCCCATCAGCTCTAAGGCCAGCTCTCCATTCCGGACGTCCGCCGGCAGAGCTCTGCTCGTCCGTGCCCTGTGGACGGGTGACGTCTGGCTGACTCAGCAGAACCCTAACGGAGACGCGACGTTGCTTTTGCCGGGCTCGTTGATTTCGCTCGGGTGGGGTGGAATGAGCGATCCTGGCGGAGCGCGCGGCTTTACTGGGATAAGCCGGGTCCCCACGAGAAGCCCTGTGCATATGGCTGTAGCTTCGCCGGCAAAGCACTCTGCAGAGAGATCGGGCCTCGAGCCGCTCCCTTTCCTACCCATCCTGCCTTCTGCAGCAGGCTGACTAAAATCCCACCCTGTCTCTTCCCTACCCCTCCACGCGTCCCCTCCTTGACCACCCCATCCAGACAAGCCCCCAGCTCTCCATACGGCAGAAATGGGATCGTCCGGCTCGCCAGGGTTTTATTTTTAACAGCAGCCCGTTCAAATTTCCATTCCGCCCCCTTATTAATCAATTTTTTTTTAAATTACATGCAAACAGTGCGTCTTACGTGCATCTGAGCTGTCATGGAAACAACTAGCCCCAGTTCCTGGTACCAGCCTGACGCTTCCAGGCCTTTTAATGAAAAGATCCTTCTGTCACGGCCCTCTGTGCGCTCCCTGGTCTCCACAGTAACAGGCCCATCGCTGGTCTCTGCGCGCTCCGGAGAGTAGATAAGAGCCGTGCAAGGCCAAGCAGATAGGGACCAGCTGACATTTCTCACCCTCCCACAATGCACCGCTTCACTTGAGTCACGGCCCCGAACTGAAGCAGCCCCGTGGACGCCTGGGGAGAGAGGGGCCCTGCCCCAGGGAGCTTGGGGTTATCCCTTGTTTTACAGATGGGGAAACTGAGGCACGGGGGGAGGGAGTCTCTGGCAGGAAGTGAGGGGGAGCATTTACCCCCAAGCCTCCCGCAGCGCTACCTCTGGGTTGAAATCTGCCCCTGCGCAGCTGGAGTTCTTGCAAAGAAGCGGTTCTTATTTGTGTGTGTTGGGGGGACGGGATTGTTTAAAGGACACCGCAGGGCAGGAGAGATACAGGACGATCACGACGGCTTATTACCGAGGAGCCATGGGCTTTCTGCTGATGTACGACATCGCCAACCAGGATTCCTTCAACGCCGTGCAGGACTGGTAAGAGACCCCACGTTCCCTTGCGTTGTACCGTGAGAGCCAGTCGTGTCCAGGGCTGAGTGAAGATACAGGCACTAGGGGGCCCCTGTTTAGGGCTCCTGGCTCCCTGGGGATTGAGGTCAAGATCTCTGTGGGGGGAAATCAGCTCTCTGACTGGAGCTGGTGGTGAAGAAAAGCTTGAGCCGAGCAAAACGGACGTCTGCCTGAGTCTGCCGAGAGCCTGAGCTGATAGCTCAAAAGAGGGTGGAGTTGTCTGACGCGGCGACCCTGCCTGAGTCTGCCGAGAGCCTGAGCCCGTCTGCCTGAGAGAGGGCAGCTGCGCTGTGTGTAACTGATGCGTCTGCAGAAAGCAAACCGTGTGTGAGTGGGAGAGGGAATATGGCCCCCTCAATCTCTCCCGCCCCGGGGAAGGCCCTGCCGCCGTTGGAAAACTCCTGATAAGGTCGCAGCGCTCATGTTCCTTAAAGACACGGCGTGGTGGGGAGGGGGCCCATCCGTAAAGACTCATTTATGGGGGGCGGGGCAGTGGCGGGGGTGGAAGAGGCAGGTCACTGCACTGAACTATGGGGAAAACTGGGGCGGAGTCGGGGAGGACCTTGCAGATGGGGCTCTGCCCCCCCCCCTTTTCACTGCTCCCTATTCCTGGCTTCACCCCTCTCTGGGGGCTGTTTGTCATCACCCCCGCGCCCAGCTGCAGCCCCCCGCAGGGCGAGGCTCAAATCTGCTGGGGCCACCCATGAGGCAGATTGACAGTGAGTCACCGGGTTTAGGGTGGAGGAGTGAGCTCGGAGGCCCTGAGCTGCCAGGCTGAACAGGGAAGGGGTTTAGCCCGGGGATATAGTGGAAGCCAGGCCTCCTGGGTCCTCTCCCTGGCTCTGGAAGGAGGGTGGGGTCTAGTGGTTAGAGTAGAGGATTGGGAGTCAGGACTCCGAGATTCTGTTCTGGGAGGGGAGCCCTCGGACGGCTGCTCTCACTCACATAAAGCCCACTGGATGCCATTTCTTCCTGTAGGGTGACCAGATAGCAAGTGTGAAAAATCGGGACGGGGGTGGGGGGTAATAGGATCCTATATAAGAAAAAGACCCCAAAATCGGGACTGTCCCTATAAAATCGGGACATCTGGTCACCCTATCTTCCTGGGACTGAGTTTAACGCCGCTGAGCACCAACCAAGGCACTTTCCCTCCAAAGATCGCCGAGTGCTTTACAAACAGGGGTCGGTATTTATTATCCCTCTTTCGCAGAAGGGGAAACTGAGGCACAAGGTAGCAGAGACACCCAAAGTAGTCATGTTTTCCACCCCCTCCGCTCTACCCACTAGGCCCCTCTCCCCTCCTAAGCCTGGGCATAGATAGAACCTCGGAGTCCTCGCTCCCAGCCCCACAGCTCGAACCACTAGACCCCCAAAGCCCTCCCAGAGCTGGGGATAGAACCCAGAGTCCTGACCTCAAAAGGATAGTAAACAATGTGAGTTGGGAGGGTAGGGAGGAGGGGGGAAGGATGCGTTCAATCCCTCCCATGGAAGAACCTATATATAGTGCAAATTCCTGGCTGGTGTGGGGCTCATGCCCCTTTAAGACGGGGTGGTGCAGGGAGCCCGGCGATAAAAGACACATTGGATTTGTAACCGTGCTCTTTTATAAGGGGGGGAGGAGTCAGAGTGGGGTGGGGTGAAGGTGATTGACAGCTGCATGGGCACGGCTTGTAAGCAAGACCCGAGTTCAATTCCCACCCCCGCTCCGTAGGGCGACCCAGATCAAGACCTACTCGTGGGATAACGCCCAGGTGATCCTGGTGGGGAACAAGTGTGACCTCGAGGACGACCGAGTGGTGGCCACGGAGGACGGCAAGCGGCTGGCTGATGAGCTAGGTAGGTGCCCTCCAGCCCCGCAGCGGCTGGAGAACCTGGAACGGATTTTTCCGTTTGTCGACAATTCCAAAAACCCCAGGACTGAACTTTTTTTTTGGGGGGGGGGGGGGGGTCAACGTTTTTCAAAACGTTCAGCAAGTTGAAAACTATTTCGTTTTGACTTGAGGCAGAAGTTTTGAGCATTTTTAACCACTTTTGTTTAATTTTAAAGAACACAATTGAAAGAAATGTTGAGACGAAAAACTAAAACGTGTTGATTTAAAAAAAAAATATTTCTTTTTGTTTTGTTGGGGGTTTTTTGTTTGTTTTTGGTTTGGGTTTTCTTCCCCTCCAACTGCAACAATTTGGCAGAACAAATTCCCATTAAAATTAGCAGTTGGTAGGTACCTAAATAAGGCTTGAGGCCTCAGGCGCTTGGCTAACGGTTTATTTGCAATCACAAACTTCTCCATGAACAGAAGGGGCCTCTCACAATCATCTCTCCGCCCTTAAAACTCTTGTTTTTGGTGTCACCTCGCCCCCTAGTGGCCAATGTCAACAGATAAAAGCTCTACTACTGCTGGCCCATATAGTCCTAGATTCCAAGGGTAGAAGGGACCATTGTGATCAGCTAGTCTGACTTCTTGCATCACACAAGCCAGAGAACTGTAGGTAGTTATAGAGGGTGATCAGGTTATTGCTCCGTTAGCTCAGGTGTTAAGGGACTGGGGTTTTCATGCTGAAGGCTAAGGGTTCAAATCCTCCTGCTGGAGCCACCATGAGAATGGCCATACTAGGTCAGACCAAGGGTCCATCTAGCCCACCCTGTCTTCTGATGCCAGGTGCCCCAGAGGGAATGAACAGAACAGGTAATCAAGTGATCATTGATGGATCTATCCTCCATGAACTTATCTAGTTCTTTTTTGAACCCTGTTATAGTCTTGGCCTTCACCACATCCTCTGGCAAGGAGTTCCACAGGTTGACTGTGCATTGTGTGTACTTTCAGTCACCAACACACGATTTTTCCTCCTCCTTCTGTTCTTTCTCATTCCCTCCTTTCTCCCCCTTCCTCCCCTCCCCTCCCCCCAGGGTTTGAATTCTTCGAAGCCAGCGCCAAGGACAACATCAACGTCAAGCAGGTCTTTGAGCGCCTGGTGGACATTATCTGCGAGAAGATGAACGAGAGCCTGGACACCAACTCCACCCTCGTCAGCAACAGCAAGAACGGGGCCCTGACCGAGACTCCGCCCCCGCAGTCCAGCAGCTGCTCTTGCTAGATAAGACTCCGCCCACCTATGGCTCCTCTCTCCCCCCGCCTCCCCCCCCCCCCCCCCCCCCAGCGGTCACATTGATGTCATAGATAAATAGGATGGGAGATTATGGGGAGAGGCAGATCTCTTGGGCTGCTGACCCAGTATTTTTGTATTTGCCTATGACAACAATGCAACGGATCTGCCCTCCCTTTCCTTATCCCCGATCCAGGGTTCTTCCATCCCGGCAACCACGGCCAGCTGAGGGATAAGGAACGTGAGCCCATCCACCGGACCTCAGAGGTGGTGGGGCAGGCCCAGGCCCCCCACAGCTGACGCAAATTGGCCTGACTTCCGTTGACTTTGATGGCGCTGACGTGGGTGCTACGGATCCAACGGGGGTCTGATGCCTCAGCGTATGCGCCGTCTCTTGGGAGCGCGTCTGTTATTAGCCAAGCCCTAGGTGCAGCTTTGCGAAAGGCTGGGGCATCGAACCCCCGCGTAGATCTGTGACAACCGCTCTGCGTTTGTAAGAGGACAGAGAGGGGTGCCCGGTGGGAGATGTGAGGAGGTTTCCTGCGCTGGGCTTGCTGCAGGTTGGTGTGAGGGACGTTAATCCGCATGCTGGAAAACAGGTGTTGGGGGAGGGGGGAGATCCATTTTCATCTCAATTTTCCTCTGAACATTTCAGGTTTTTTCCCAGTGAAAATTCGTGTCCTGAACATCTTTGACCAAAAGCCGGAGCGACTTATTCTGAAATGCCTCCTGGGTGTGGTAGTCCGGGTGCCTTGTGCTCCTGTTCTCTTCTGTAGAGTGGGCTTCTTGGTCAGACTACGTCTCCCACGATGCACCACTCTCCCTGCTGGGAGAGGAGGGGTTGCATCATGGGAGGGGTCCCTGGCCATGGTGCATCATGGGAGACGTAGTCCAACTAAGGAACCCGGTTCATAGGGGAGAACGGAAGCTTGGGGCCACTGCACTACAACTCCCATGAGGCACCACAGCAGCATTTATTTTCCAAAGCAACTCAACCCCAAGTGACTGCTTCCCATAGAGTCACGCACCCTGTAAATGGCCAGGGGCCCCTAGTGCGCTCCCCCACCCTGGTGCATTTGTTTGCACTCGTGTCGAATGCTCCCATCGCGGGGTTGCAGTGAAAATAACAACACAAGGCACCTGAGAGTTGGACCTCTGTTTTTTTTTTTTCTTTTCTTTCCTCAAAGCATCTCTTGCTTTTGGGGTCCTCGGTTTGGGGACTTGCCTAGAGGGAGCCACCTTAAAAGTGCCTGGCACTTCCTGACCGTTGGGTCCCTTTAAGCAGCCTCCGGTTGTGCACCCCAACCCTGGAGGCACCAAAAATCACTAGTCGTTTGTGTGGGGGGAGAGGGGTAAATCCAGAGACACTCCGCTTACGTGCCGACCCTCAGCTGGTGTTATGGAGCAGGTCCTCAAGGAATCAATTATGAAACATTTAGAGGAGAGGAAAGTGATCAGGAACAGTCAGCATGGATTCACGAAGGGGAAGTCGTGCCTGACTAACCTAATTGCCTTCTATGATGAGATAACTGGCTCTGTGGATGAGGGGAAAGCAGTGGATGTGTTATTTCTTGACTTTAGCAAAGCTTTTGATACTGTCTCCCACAGTATTCTTGCCACCAAGTTAAAGAAGTATGGGCTGGATGAATGGACTGTAAGGTGGATAGAAAGCTGGCTAGATCGTCGGGCTCAACGGGTAGTGATCAATGGCTCCATGTCTAGTTGGCAGCCGGTTTCAAGTGGAGTGCCCCAAGGGTCGGTCCTGGGGCCGGTTTTGTTTAATATCTTTATTAATGATCTGGAGGATGGTGTGGACTGCACTCTCAGCAAGTTTGCAGATGACACTAAACTAGGAGGCGTGGTAGATACACTAGAGGGTAGGGATCGGATACAGAGGGACCTAGACAAATTAGAGGATTGGGCAGAAAAAAACCTGATGAGGTTCAACAAGGACAAGTGCAGAGTCCTGCACTTAGGACGGAAGAATCCCATGCACTGCTACAGACTAGGGACCGAATGGCTAGGTAGCAGTTCTGCTGAAAAGGACCTAGGGGTCACAGTGGACGAGAAGCTGGATATGAGTCAACAGTGTGCTCTTGTTGCCAAGAAGGCTAACGGCATTTTGGGCTGTATAAGTAGGGGCATTGCCAGCAGATCGAGGAACGTGATCGTTCCCCTTTATTCGACATTGGTGAGGCCTCATCTGGAATACTGTGTCCAGTTTTGGTCCCCACACTACAAGAAGGATGTGGAAAAATTGGAAAGAGTCCAGCGGAGGGCAACAAAAATGATTAGGGGTCTGGAGCACATGACTTATGAGGAGAGGCTGAGAGAATTGGGATTGTTTAGTCTCCAGAAGAGAAGAATGAGGGGGGATTTGATAGCAGCCTTCAACTACCTGAAGGGGGGTTCCAAAGAGGATGGAGCTCGGCTGTTCTCAGTGGTGGCAGATGACAGAACAAGGAGCAATGGTCTCAAGCTGCAGTGGGGGAGGTCCAGGTTGGATATCAGGAAAAACTATTTCACTAGGAGGGTGGTGAAACACTGGAATGCGTTACCTAGGGAGGTGGTGGAGTCTCCTTCCTTGGAGGTTTTTAAGGCCCGGCTTGACAAAGCCCTGGCTGGGATGATTTAGCTGGGAATTGGTCCTGCTTTGAGCAGGGGGTTGGACTAGATGACCTCATGAGGTCCCTTCCAACTCTGATATTCTATGATTCTATGATTCTAATGGGCGTTTGGCCTCTCTGACGCCAATGGCGTGACGCCAGCTGGGGATCTGGGCCTTACTGTAGAAAAGGGCCAGGGGAGAGACCAGACCAGGGACAGGGGAAAATGTAGAATACCTTCAATGTATCGGATCAGTTTGAACCAACCCCTGCAGGGCTGGGAGTCTTGTAAAACCAAAGATCCCGGGCCTGATTTTCCCGTTGCACTGAGCCTTGTACGGTGATTTATTTACACGAGGATGTGAGGGGTTAAAATCAATCTCAGCTGATTTGCACTAGTGGTGCATGGGGGGAGGGGTTGCAGGGGGGTTGCACTAGTGGTGCAGGGCACTGGGGAATTGGACCAGTGGGGCAGGAAGGGCCAACGGGTAGAGAGACTTTCCCCCTTTTTGGGGTGTTGGTTCCAGGCCGGAGCCCGGCTTGACAGTGACTGAGACCCTAATCATGCAGACGACGCGAGAGCTCGCCCCAGGCTTGAGGCCTCGGGATCCATCATTAGTTGATTCGGCGTCCTCCACTGTGAGGGGCTGGTGCGCTGTGGGGAGGTTGAGGCAGGGCTGCCCTAGAGCCAAGCTTCGCAGGGCTTGGGGCCCAGATCCCCTTGCAGTTCCCAGGGATTCGAGGACATCTGACTCCCTTTGTGATGCCCTCTGCCCCCAGCCTGCATTAAATCTCCCCGTCAGTCCCAAAGACTCCAGTGTTGTTATTTTGGGGAGGTGCCATGCAGGCACCCAATGGGGCACCTTCCAGAAAGCTTTAGCTGGCAGATGGGCCTCGGATAACCCCCGAGGGAGGAAAATCACTGGATTCCCCATCAGGGGATGGCTATGCTTGGACCTGGACCAGGGCATGAGACTCGGTTGCTCCCCTACTGCTGGGGTCGTGCCTAGTCCCTGGTGTCAGTAATTCATACTCTGTTTCCCAAGAGCCCCCGCTGAAGCATGGAGTACCCATAATGCAATGTGTTCCAGTCACACACACCCCCATACACTAGGCTCAGTGCCCTTATACCAGCTTCCCATTGGCTGGTATAGGCCTTGCCCCTTCACAGTGGGGGTGGGGGTGGGGGAGGCAGGATTCTCAGGTGAGGCTGTCTCCACCCACTTTATTCAGCCTTAACTGAGAATCAGCCTCTGGAATCTGGACTCTGTGTGTCAGCTGCCCCATACTGTACCGGGACTCAGCTCCTTTAAAAAGGAGTCAAGCGCATTCTAGGGCGACGTGAAACGCTCCTTGATGTCCCAGCCGTGCTGAAACACGGCGAGTCTTGGCTGGAAAAGGTACCACAGTCCATTCCCGTGCCACGCGGCGCAGATCATTTCTGCCCCTCCGCGGTTATCGATTAGCTTCTCGCTGGAGCAAGCTTCGGTGCGACAACCGGGCTCTCCTGGAGTCTGATCTCATGGCTTTCCGTGAGGCAAGCGCTCAGGGCTCGGTTGCAGGGACTGGTGCGCTGGGGTGACCAGACAGTAAGGGTGAAAAATCAGGATGGGGTGGCGGGTAATAGACACCTATATAAGACAAAGCCCCAAATATCGGGATTGTCCCTATATAATCGGGACATCTGGTCACCCTACGGTGCGCCGTCTCTCAGCTCACAATGCGATGCTTCCACGCTTCGTACCCCAGCTGTGCAGAGTGTTTTGGACATGGCGGGGGGGGCATCGCGTTGCTCAGATTCCCGGGGGATGTGCAATCTTTAAAAACAGAGGAGAGGCCAGTGTCTTACTTTACAAAAACAAAAGTGCCTTTAGCAAAAGCCAAACTATTGATCGGTCACGTGTAGATAGCCACGTCCCAGCTAAACTGTAGCCCAGCGGTAAATGCCTTGTTTAACCTCATGCTCTTTTCTTCTTAGCCACATCTATGCCCCCCCCCTTCCCAGAATTATTTAAGAGAGAGATGCACAGAGTTCAAGGCCAGAAGGGATAATTCACTCATCTCCTCTGACCTGCTGTGCATCAGAGGCTGTGAAATTTCATCCAGTTACCCCTGTCTTGAGCCAAAGATAGATACGCTGGCATTGGTCTTTCAAATCCCTTTGGTCAGATCTCTGTAACGGGGGTGGGGGGTATAACTGATGTAGCATGTGAACATTGAAAGGGGGGGATCCACCCCCAAAAATAGACCTAATGAAATTTAAACCCGACCAAAGTGGGATTTAGGTATGACTGGGGCGGGGCTGGTCTTTTTGTTCTGTGTTTGTACAGGGCCTGGCACACTGGGCCATGACCGGGCTTCTGAGCGCTACCATAATATGCCTAATAAAGAATAAGAATGCCTTTGAAAATCACAACGGAACTGACTGACTGATTTGTACGCAGGCGGGTCTTGGGCCCCCTCGGGTGGCTAGAGGATAGAGTTAGGTGGTGGTGAAGGCGTCTCCGTCTCAGGATATGAGAGACAAGGGGGGAGGTAATGGCGTTTATTGGCCCAAGCTCTGTTGGGGAAGGAGTCAAGCTTTCAAGCGCCAGGCAGCCCCTCTGCGGGACCTGAAGGAACCCCAAGTTTAGCTTTGGCAGACTTCAATTTTGATTTTTCTGTCATTTCGATGGATACGAGCGATGTGTATTTTAAGCATATTTTTGATTTTTTGGAACCAATTTACATGTTCACTGTTGTACAAAATGATGGGCTTTAAAGCATTTTTTTTTATGCATTTAAATTTTCACCGTTGTGGGTAAATATGGGGGGGGATCAGACACGGGAAGGGGATCGGACAATGCCACTCAACTTTGGGATTCGACACGGACCGCTTGAGAGCCATCAACGCACGAGCTGTCAACATCCCGCGTCAAAATGTCACCCTTCAATCAAACGCTAATAAATTCTCAAGCATACTTTGCCCGCCTGTCGATTTCAATGATCAACGGAAATAGTTTTGCCCCCTTTGTGGGTGTCTGGTGAAATCGACGTTTAACGGCCCTTCCCGATGAAAAGCGAACCCAGCCTAGCTAACATGCGTGTATTGCTGAATCTACCGGTGGGGGCTTTGGCCGGCTAGCACGGAATGATCATGAGTTAATAGTTGTTCCTAGCTCCATATGATCACGGCCTTTTCTAGAAATGGCCTTTTATTGTTGTTAAAAATCTGGCAAAAGTCCCCCCCAAAACATCTTAGAATTACATAAAACAACCACCTGGGTCTTCAGCGGCTTTGTACAAAGGGTCTGGCCCAATTTGCGGCCACAGGCCTGGTGCGATGTTGTGCAAATGATGTGGAAAGATATTCGCTGCAGCTGGATAAAATGTGGTTGAAATTAGAAGGTGTGTCCTTAATAATTCAGGATGGGGGCGTCTGCCCCAGATGCCTTCCACACAAATAGCGCCCGTGTTCATTTTCCCAGCTGTCTTCCCCCCGCCCCCCCCTTCAAAAGCAGGAGAATGTAGGGAGGGGAAATACAGACCCTAATGCCTTTTAATTCCCTCTTTCCGCTCGCTTGTCAGTTTCACCCAACAAACTGCTTCCAAATCTTCTTCTTCCGGGGAGGGTCTGGGGGCAATCAGAGGAAAATCTACCAAAGCGCCTGCAGTTTTGTGGTGATGTTAATGGCGCCTGGGGAAATGGCTGCTGTCTGCCATGTGCCTGGCTAATGAGTTCTTTGCGTTTATTGCTAAGGGCCAGGGGTGGGGTTAAACGAGCGAGGTGATCTGTCATTAGGGGAAGGCTAATTAAAGATGGGCACCTTTCCAGTGGCTGGCGGCTTTTTGTGCTTCTTGCTAATGGCAAATGGCTGGGGGAAGCAAAGGATGTGGGTGAAAAAAGCAAAGCCAAACCTTTCCTTTAGCAAGCGTTGGGGAAATGAAGCCCGGCAGGAAGGGTGGGCTCGTGGTAAAAGCCCTGGCCTGAGACCTGCATTCAATGCCTGCCACTCTGTGCCTCAGTTTCCCCCACTGCAAACCAAGACGTATAACCCTTCCTTTTGTCTTGTCTATTTCGGCTGGGAACGAGAGCTGGGCCGATAATGGCGGTTTTTTGGTTTCCTGACAAGTCTGAAAAATCAACCCCCTCAAAATTACTGAACATTTTCGAAGTTCTCAGCAAATGGAAAAGTTGCGGCGGGGATTGCTTCGGCTTGAACAGAACGTTTTGCTTAGGTTACAAGTGGGGTTTTCGTTTTTATATTTAAAGAAAATCAAATGGAAGGAAATAGCGCAAGAAAAAGTTGGAACCTTGCGACATTTACTGACTTATTTTTCCGACACAACCAACCAGCGAGAAGCAGCATGTTCGAGAGAGAGGTTTCGCTGTCACCGAATCTGCATTTTTTCTTGAAAAAACATTTCAGCCCAAACATTTCAAGCAGCTCGATTGTAAACGCTTTGTGGCAGGAACTGTCCTCTACTAGGTAACTATGCAGCGCCCGGCACAAGGGGGCCCTGATCCCGGTCGGGGTCTGGGCAGCGCCTGGCACGATGGGGGCCCTGATTTCGGTCCAGCCTCCTACAAGACAGGGCCTTCATCTCGGCAGAATAAACTTCCCCATGTCCCAGCCTGCCCCTAACATCCCCGGCTTGGTGCAGACGGTGCCGTCACTCAGCAAAGCTGGGGGGTCAGGTAATCAATTATGGTGAATTGACTTGGCCGCTTTCCTAGTTGGGGGGGGGGGAACCCGTTGGCCCCAATGCTCGTCGGTATCATTTCCTGCGGAATGAACCTGGCCGTGACAGCAATACGAATTCAACAACGTCGTGTTCTTGGGAGCTGTGCTCCCCCCCCCCCCCCCGGGTTTGCAACGATGAGCCGCGAAGAGGAAGGGGCATGAAATATTTACAAGCCGGCGCTGTGCATAATTGGCACCGTTTTGTGCCTGGCAGCCACCTGTCCGTGGCGCCGCCGCGAAACCTCCAGACAAATCCCCCCGCCAGCGCCGCTCTGCGAACGCGACGGCTGCTCTTGGAGCTCCCTGGCGCAGCTACGCCGGTACCAGCTGGGCAACGGGCGAAGCAGACAGGAGTCGGCCGAAGCGTGGGCCAGATCCGCCAGTCGCTGGCCTCGTGGAGCGGCGCTGTTTTACACCAAGTGGGGATCTGGCCCACGAGGGCATCTGGCCCACTCAGCAGGGAGCTTTTATTTCTGGTGCTTGGCGTCTTGTCAATATCCCAAGCAGGAGGCCCTTGAGGGGCCTGGCTCCTGCTGTCAATCAACTTGTCAAATGCAGCTGTGGTGCCACAGCCCAGATGTGGTGCTCTAATTGCACAGCTGGTGACAGAAGCACGGTCCGCATTGAAAGCCTGGGGCAGGAAAGTAAATCTGGACGAGGGTCAGTATTTATATTACCACCGCATCTAAAGGCCCTGACCAAGAGCAGGCCACCTCATGCCAGGCACTGCCCAGACCTTGCCTGAGATCAGGGCCCCCCTTGTGCCAGGCGCTGCCCAGACCCCACCCGAGATCAGGGCCCCCCTTGTGCCAGGCGCTGCCCAGACCCCACCCGAGATCAGGGCCCCCCTTGTGCCAGGCACTGCCCAGACCTTGCCTGAGATCAGGGCCCCCCTTGTGCCAGGCACTGCCCAGACCCTGCCCGAGATCAGGGTCCCCCTCGTGCCAGGCGCTGCCCAGACATTGCCCGAGATCAGGGCCCCCCTCATGCCAGGCGCTGCCCAGACCCTGCCCGAGATCAGAGCCCCCCTCGTGCCAGGCGCTGCCCAGACCCCGCCCAAGATCAGAGCCCCCCTTGTGCCAGGCGCTGCCCAGACCCCGCCCGAGAGTGGAAGGGGAAGCAGGCACAGAGAGGAACAATGACTTGCGCAGGGTGACCCCCAAGTTAAGTGGCCGAGCTGCACCAAGGACTAACCAGTAGTCCACAGCGGGATGAACAGTCTTGTGCTGGGATTACCCTGCCATGTTATTAGTCAATCCCCCCCTTTATACCATGACCAACAGCCAGCCCACCACTAAGCCCGCAGCGACCCACACCGCTGCGCAGGCCTCTTTCGGGCGCAGGCCCCCAGGCCCTTCCCTCGCTGTCATTCCCAGGGGGTGTTAAACTTCCAGCTCGGAGCACGGCCTAGAGAGCTGAGTCCTTAAAAAACTCCCAGCGGCCCCCAAAGCAAAGGATCTTAGCGCTGCTTGCATCAAAACGCTCTCTCCTATGGGCATTTGGGGGGAGGGATAGCTCAGTGGTTTGAGCATTGGCCTGCTAAACCCAGGGTTGTGAGTTCAATCCTTGAGGGGGCCACTTAGGGATCTCGGGCAAAAATCAGTACTTGGTCCTGCTAGTGAAGGCAGGGGGCTGGACTCGATGACCTTTCAAGGTCCCTTCCAGTTCTAGGAGATGGGATATCTCCATTCTAGGGAGAGCAAGAGACGGGCCTAACGCCTCCAGCTGGCGGAAATTGGCGACGCTCCCTGCAGCACCTGGGGGCGCTGGGCCCTTGCCGAGGTTTCTGGAGCTAGAGCGTTGGGGTCCGCAGCCCTGGGTGGAGATTGCACCTGGCTGGACTGGTGGAGGCGGGTGGAGCTCGGGCCATTGCAACGCTTCGCTTTGGAGAACGCGCCTCTCCCGGGGACCTGTCCCGATCAATTCCCCCCGCCCGCCACAACAGCAAAACAGCTGGAGGGAGAGGATCAGCGCCTGCCTTTAACCAGGTAGGGCGACCAGACAGCAAGTGTGAAAAATCGGGCCGGGGGGGTGAGGGGTAATAGGAGCCTATATAAGAAAAAGACCCAAAAATCGGGACTGTCCCTATAAAATCGGAACATCTGGTCACCCTACTTTAACCAGGCGGTGTGCCCTCTTTTAGGGCTGTGGGGGGCCTGCTACCGCCCAGGCTAGTTCTGAGAGGTGGCCCCTTTAAGAACAGGGGGAGCGTCATCAGGCCCAGCTGGAAATGGGCAGGGCCAGGAGATTGAGTCATGTGACTGCCAGCCAGGGAGTATAAAAGGCTCCCAGCTGGGGCAGGGGAAGGTTAGCTGCAGGATGGGTCTCTAGGAGGAAGTAGTGGCGTGATGTCTGGGAGTTGGGAATAGGTACAGAGGCCTGGAGACTAGGGAGACCCACAGCTGGCCTGGGGGGAAAGGGTCTGATGTAATTTGAACTGGCTTGAATTCAGGGAATGAGAAACCCCATGTGTCCTAAAGAAAAGTGTCTGGAATGCTGCCATTGGGGGGGTATTTGCCATACTGGGGGGCCACTGGCTTTGTCTCCATTACCCTGCACCGTAGCCGTATCCACGGCTGTGCCGGTTTCCAGGGACAGCGACTGTCCTGTTGTTCG
This sequence comes from Malaclemys terrapin pileata, assembly GCF_027887155.1. NCBI lineage: Eukaryota > Metazoa > Chordata > Testudines > Emydidae > Malaclemys > Malaclemys terrapin. The sequence continues at coordinate 16,187,002 of NC_071527.1, read as the reverse complement.
GGGTGTGGTGCGGACCCAGCTCAGCAGGTTCCTAGCCCGTGACCAGGGCTCCGAGGTGTGAGTGCCACAGGAGTTAATAACTCGGCCAAACGCCTTTCCAACCCTCCATCGCTCTGGGAGCACCCTCCACCCAGAAAACCCTCTTTTGCTGTGTGCCGGGAAGGCCACCAACCCCGGGTGGTTTTGAATCAATCATAATAATCACTTGCTCTTCTCTAGGGCTTTTCATGGCTTTACATCACTGGCTCTCAAATTGCTTTAACAAAACCCAAAACAGTTTGTGTTATTAACCCCATCTGTAAAATAGGGAAACTGAGGCACACAGTGGGGTGGTCACTTGCCCAAAGTCATCCTGCCAGCCAAAGGCGGAGGTGGGAATACTACATCCACAGCAGGAAGTCTGAAAACAGGGGAGTTGTGGGCTGCATGCGAACGCCAGCCCCTAGAGGGGAATGAGGGCTGTGAGGAAACCGCACTACAACTCCCAGGAGGCACTGCAGTCAGGCTGCCGTCTCCCACTATAAGGGGAGACCAGGGTGCATCATGGGAGATGTAGTCTGACGAAGGAGCCTGGCCTATAGAGGAGAATTCTGCCACCAGTACATTTTTTTTTTGTTCATGTGGAAATACTTCACCTAAACTTCTCTCCTGTTCACTGAATCTTTTCCTCGAAAGTCTTTATCAAAAACACCGTCAAAACACCCCTCCCCTGTTCCTTTTTTTCCTTTTAAAGGTTCCACCAATCAAATTTTCCCCTGAAAACTGAGTTTGGGGGCAAAATTTTCCAGTTTCCAACAGCCAGAAACCGAAAAGTTAGAGGGACTTTATTTTATGATCATAAATACGAATGTTTGTGGTGGACAGACGGATAGACACACACACACAAGCACACGCCCCATTCTCCCTCCCTCCTCCCCCGACCCCCTGTTTTGGTGGGAGCAGATCCCATGTTCTCTTTTAAAATAAACCAAACCAAACCCCACACAATCTGTTACCAGTGAAAAATGTCAACTTCGTTTCCGGCCCTGCCGTCTGTCATCTTTTATTGGCCCAACTGCTGTTGGTCTTCTGTGATATCCTGGGACTGACCACTAGGTGGTATTAGGCAGTTTGTAGTCGCAAGCTAGCGGGCAGGTGGCAAGATCTGAGCCAACGTGGGCTGGTTTGTGCCAATCTGGGCCAGCTGTTTGACCCACGATCCAGTGCCCCACGTGCCCCTGGCTCCGCTCCGACCCATTGAGGTTTCTCTGCTAAATCCGGCCCCTGCTCAGACCTGCAAAAGGGTCCCTCTGCCGCCAGCATTGGCTCCCCATGGGGCATCTGTGCCGTCAGGGTAAGGGCTTTGCTGTGAGCCAGCCGTGGGGGCTTTGGTTGCCACTCGGCGTCGCAACAGCGTCCAAGATGCCATGGGGGACGGTCGCCCCATTGCATAGATCCAGCGGGGTGCCCCCTGCTGGCCACCCACTGGACTGCTGGGAAGGGACGCTAAGCTGATGGTGGCATTGTGGCACCGTGTCAACTCTGACCTCGGGGGAGTCACACCCTCCCCATGGGTCTGCTTTGCACTGATATATACACCAATGGCACCTTCGCCAGGGTGATGGGGGGGTGTCACTCTGTGGCCCTGGTTGTGCCTCGGGGAGACGCCTTGGTGAGTTGGGCACTGGGGTCACTGGGGCTCGGGGAGCTTGGCGTGCCAAGAGTGAGGCTTTGAGTGCCCACTGTGGGTCATAGACCCCATACGACTAATAGAGATTCCCCGCCCTTGACGCCATAGAGGTTTGCGCTGTCAGAACTGAGTTGTAGCCTGGTTGTTGTGGTGAAGTGATGACCTGGACCACTGTGTGTCATAGTCCCTGTAGAGCTAACAGCTGAGGGAGAGTCCCTGACAGCTCCAGCAATAGGGGCCCCTGCTCTATGAGGGGGATGGTCTGGGTCCAGCCGTACTGCTGCAGAGATGCGCATGCAGCGCTCTAGTGATTTGCCCCCGTGTGCCGGAGAGGAGGGAGTTGCCCACTCGCCCACAGGCGCTGACTCCTGCAGGCCCCGGAGCTCCAGGCTGGCCCTTATGTGGCACCCCTCATAGTGCCTCAGAATGAACCTACCCCAAGGCAGGTCAGGGTCATTCTCCACTATTTTGCAGACTGGGGGAAACTGAGGCACGGAGCGATTAAAGCAATGCAACCCAAGAAGTCTGTGCGAGAGGCAGGACTTGAACCCTCATCTTGCATCCTTCTCGGTCTCAGACAGGAGCGAGGCTGAGCCAGGTGGGAGTTACCCTGTGCCCTATAGGATTCAGCATGATCTTGGGGGCCAGGGATCTCTTGTTGCCATGGTTATCTGAACCTCACCCAGGCACCCTAAGGATTCACCCCCAATAGCTGGACTGACACAGGAGCCAGCGCTCCGGCTCGCTCCCCGGTGCGTGAAACTGTGTGGAGCCGGCTGAAATACCCCTGGGCGTCACACTGCCCCCTACTGGCAGGAATCCAGCTCTGCTACCTGTGACAAGGCCTCGGCGCAGGATACACCCCTAGAGACAGCCCCTGCATGGCAGCGCTACCCAGCGAAACAAGGGGGGGGCAAAAAGAGGGGTTGCTCTGAGGAAACTGAGGCCCAGCTGGCCTGACGAGGTCAAGGGCTGGTAGGGAATCTGGGGGCAGAGCCGGGACTCAAACCGAGGCCGCGGAGGCTAATGGAGCCGGTTTTCACAGCCAGGTGGCTGCAATACTCTGCCCTGGGAGCTGGGAGAGGCCCAGCTGCTCGGGTTCCCCTGGTGGCTGTGGCTCCTGCCCCTGCCTGGAGCTATCCCAGCCCCCCCCCGCCCCCATTAAAACCCCCCCAGCGACAGAACAAGCAGGAAAGTTTAGAAAACTTTATTAGCTCTTTTTTCCCTTTGAAGTGGCAGCCCCGGTGGGCGCAGAGTCGGGCCTGCCAGCCAGCCCTGCAACCAGCCCATCGGCGGGCGGGGGGGGGGGCAGCGCCAGGCCCTGCTGAGATGGGGCGAGCGTCGTGCTCTTCCCACCGGGTACTGGCCACCATGCAAGGCACCACGGAGCTCCGTCTTGGGGTCAGGCGTCCTCGGCTCCGAGGGGAAATGCTAGGACGGCGATACTCGAACTCTGCCCGTCCACAGGGCCGGGGTGCTCACAGCGCCCCCTGCTGGAGAGGGACCGATTGCCCCTTGGGAAGCCTGTTTGCCCCACGCTGGGGGAGGGCTGTTATTCTTCTGCCCCATACTGGGAGGGGCTGTTTCTGCCCCCCCCTCCAAGAACCTGCCTCTGCCCCCTACTGTCTCCTTAACCCTTTGTGCCTCTCATCACGCGACCCTCGAGGGGAGAATTAAATAAGATTAAAACAATAATAATAAACTTTAAACACTGCCAGGAGTTTGCAGTGTCCCGCCCCACCCCCACGGGCTCCTTCTCCACCCATGTCACAACTTCCCCAGTCCTCAGCACCTGCTCTTACCTTCTGGGACCAGGCCCCTCCCCCCAGCCTGCCCATACACAGCCCCTTGCTCTCAGTGGAGGGAGGGGGGATCCTTCCTGCTCCCCAGCGCTCTGCACCCCTGGGCTCTGCAAATATTGCCTGGGGGTGCCCCCAAGCGAAAAGTCTCTCTGTTGCCCTCTAGTGGTCAGACTTTGTATGGCGGCTCAGGATTAGCTACTGCGTGAGCTACAGAGTCTGGTCCTTTGGCTTAATTAGCAGAGGCGCTTGCTTTTTGAACCCATAGGTCCCAGGTTTGGTCCCAGCCAATGACCCAGCTGACGGGGGGGGGGGAGGAGGAGGTTTCCACCCAGAGTCCACTCTGGTTTTACTGGGGGAGCTCACCACACTGATCCCCCCCCCCCCAACACAAATCAATCCCACACCCCACTCAGTCCCTGGGCCTCTGGCTGCCGGAAGTGGAGACTGGACAACAGGCAGTGCTCAATTTGTGCTAGGGCCTGGCCGTTCATAGCCCGGCACCTCTGGGCTCGGCCGAGCCCCGGCACCTCTGGGCCTGGCAGTTCAGAGCCCCGGCACCTCTGGGCCTGGCAGTTCAGAGCCCCGGCACCTCTGGGCCTGGCAGTTCATAGCCCGGCACCTCTGGGCCTGGCGGTTCACAGCCCCGGCACCTCTGGGCCTGGCAGTTCACAGCCCCGGCACCTCTAGGCCTGGCCGTTCAGAGCCCCAGGACCTCTGGGCCTGGCCGTTCAGAGCCCCGGCACCTCTGGGCCTGGCAGTTCACAGCCCCGGCACCTCTGGGCCTGGCAGTTCAGAGCCCCAGGACCTCTGGGCTCGGCCGTTCATAGCCCAGCACCTCTGGGCCTGGCAGTTCAGAGCCCCGGCACCTCTGAGCCTGGCCGTTCAGAGCCCAGCACCTCTGGGCCTGGCAGTTCATAGCCCCGGGCACCTCTGGGCCTGGCCGTTCATAGCCCAGCACCTCTGGGCCTGGCGGTTCATAGCCCAGCACCTCTGGGCCTGGCCGTTCATAGCCCAGCACCTCTGGGCCTGGCCGTTCATAGCCCCGGCACCTCTGGGCCTGGCCGTTCATAGCCCAGCACCTCTGGGCCTGGCGGTTCATAGCCCTGGCACCTCTGGGCTCGGCCATTCAGAGCCCCGGCACCTCTGGGCCTGGCAGTTCGTAGCCCCGGCACCTCTGGGTCTGGCAGTTCGTAGCCCTGGCACCTCTGGGCCTGGCAGTTCGTAGCCCCGGCACCTCTGGGCCTGGCAGTTCGTAGCCCCGGCACCTCTGGGCTCGGCCATTCATAGCCCCGGCACCTCTGGGCCTGGCAGTTCAGAGCCCCGGCACCTCTGGGCCTGGCAGTTCAGAACCCCGGCACCTCTGGGCTTGCTGCATTCGTTATGAAAGTAAAAAAAAAAAAATGTCTTGAGCGCCGGCCCCTCTTTCATCACAAATTAAGTCCTGAGGCCAGGAGCTGGATCACTCGCTAATCACTCGGTTCTGTTCGTTCCCGCTGAAGCGCCTGGCACCGGCCGCTGTCGGAAGACAGGACCCCGGGCTGGCTGGACCACAGGGCTGACCCAGTCTGGCCGTTCTTCTGGTCTTCTCCAGGGTCCCCCTTCCACCAGGGAGTCCAGGACACCCTCGCCAGACGAAAGTGTTCCGTCACCCCCCAGGGCCTTGGCTCGGAGCTGGCAGCGGGGCCAGCCGGCCAAGGATCGATGTGGAAAAATGTCTGCGTCCAAGGTCGGGGTGGGAGGGGGGTCGAGATGGTGACTGATGCGGTTGGAGTGACGGGGTGGCGCTGGGAAGAGATTGCGGCTCAGAACCTGGGGAAAGGATCCAGGCGGATCCCAATGAGCCATTGCAAAGAAACGGCCGGGGAGCCCCCAGGCGGGCGACCTAACAAAACCCCGACGCACACTCCTACTACAAGAACATTAGCCCTTGCTGCTTCTGGCTGGGGGATCCACCCTCCCCAGCGTGGGGGGGGGGGGGCAATCCCCTGCCTCAGGACCTGAGGGGTGGGGCCTCCACATGGCAGAGTCCGTAACGGGCCCGAGTTAAAACCGTCCTTGTGCAAAAAAGGCCAACGCTTTCCGTAGTGTCTGGCCCAGGGCACCCACTAGGGGAGGTGAAGAGAGGGGTGGGGGTGGGGTGTGTGCTGCCCCCTAGTGGATGGAATTTCACGTGCTCAAGTATGTCTACGCACATGCAGCTGGGTGAGGCTGCCCCCTGCAGGTTAGAATGGCACCTCTGCCCAAGGTTGGCGGAGGGGGAGGGTGTGTGTAACGCTGCCCCCTGCTGGATGGACTGTCACTCCTACGTGCTGGGAGGGGCGGGGGACCCACTGGGGCTGGATAATGCTGCCCTCTGCTGGATGGGATACGTCAGAGCGGCTCGTGTGTGTGTGTGTGTGTGTGTGTGTGTGTGTGGAGAGAGAGAGGGGTGGGTGTAGGGGGGCTGCCGTGTGCATGTCATGCTGCCCCCTGCTGGATGGGATCTGTCAGAGCGGCTGGTCTGTGCATGCCCAGCACTGCCCCCTGCTGGGTGGAATTTCACCCCATCGGCCCAGGCAACATTACCCTGGGGTAACCCACGGGCTGGCCTTGGCAACACTGGGGCCACGAGCCCTCGCAGCATCCCACCCCTCCTTCTGGCCAGCGGGCGTTGTGTGGCTCACCCTGCGTCCCGCCCCCCAGCAGGGCCGCGCCCTGCCCCAACCACGGCCCCAGGGCGAGATCCACTCGGTGTGTGTGGGGGAGACCTCTGAGGGGAAGAGGCGACCAGTGCCAGGTCTCCCCTGCCTAAGCGGGGTCGGAGAGACAGTGGGTGGCAAGGGAGGAAGAGCTGGCGCTAGCCCTGATTTCAAGGTAGCCCCCCAGACTAGTCACACTTGGCCTCCTCGTCTCACAAGGCCCGTGCACAAGCACGTGGGTTTCAGGCTGCAGCCCCTTGGGGGACCTGGTGCAGGGCCTGGGCTGGGGGGAACTGCAGCGGTTCCAGCCGGGCTCTGGTAACGCTCCTTGGGGGGTGACCCTCTCTACCGGAGGGGACCCCCCCGTGGGATCCAGTGGCATCACTGTGGCGGTGAGTCCCCTAGAGTCCTGTATCATTGTGGGGGGGGGGGAGGGGGAGTGGCTAGTGGAGGACTCCGTTGGGATCCAGTGTTGGTGCAGATTGGAGGGATTCTCCCGTGGGATCCAGTGTCAGTGCTGAGTCGGGGCTGCTGATTGGAGGAGTCTCCCCCGGAATCCACTGACAGGGCTGTGTCAGCGAGCGTATGGGGGCAGCAAAGCCCCCAGTGCAGGAAACACGCCATGCCGCAGGCCGTAACATGCAGTTGTACATGCGCTTCCAGGAGCAACGCCCCCCGCAGCAGAGCTGGGGGTGGGGAGCTTGTCACGTCTCAAACTAAAATTAGTCAAAACCTGTTTTAATCCTGCCCCCAAACGCCCTGGGTTTGCTCCTAGCTCCCACCCCCTGGCAAAGGGGGTCCCCAGCAGACATGCTCTGAGTGGCAGAGTTGGGGCGAGGGGTTCTCCTTTCTGGTCACGCTCGGAGGCAAGACCCCAGGGTTTGGTCCTCTGGACCGGCTCAGGCCTCCTGCAGGTGCATGTGTGGGGGGGTCCAGCTGAGATCTCTCAGCGTCCCTCTTAACGCTCCTGGATCCAGAGCCGCCCCCCACCCCGACCCCGATCCTGCTCCATCAGCCTCCAAAGCGCAGCGAGGGGGCGGGGGGCAAGCGGTGGGGCAGGGGCATCTGGGCCCCGGCGGGTTCATCTGGACGTCACACCCAGCACCTGCTTCATGTTCTCGTAGACGACGTAGCTGATGCTGACGGCCGGGATCACTTTCATGAAGTTGGGGGCGATGCCCCGGTACAGGCCCAGCACCCCCTCCCGCGACAGGATGTGCTTGAAGAGGCCCAGCATGGTTGGCTGCGGGGCGCCCTCGATGGAGGCTGGGGGGAGAAGGGGTCCCGGTCAGGTCCTGCCACTCACTGTCACCTCCACCTGACCCCTCCCAGCGTTTAGGGAGCCTTGCCCCAGCCGTGCTCCCAGCCCCCCATGCAGCGGGGGCTTGGGGGCATTGCCAGAGTATGCCGTGCTACGGCTATTCTCTGCTCCGCAGGGCGAAGCAGAAGTTAGAGCAGCCCCAAGGCTGCTCTTGTTGACACAGGAAGCCAGGCAGAGGGCCCCAAATATGGTGAATGCATTGCACAGCAGCTGGGACCCAGCCACGCAGCAAAGGGATGGCTCGCCCTGCATGGAAATGCAGCTGCCTCTGGGGTGAGGCACCTGGGCACAGCCATGCTGCATGGGGACGGCTCGTCCTAGTGTTGCAGCTGACCTGCACTAAACTCCCACTTGCCCCTTGCCCCACGTATCTGCCCCCAGGCGCTGGGCCAGGTGAAGTGCTGAGTGCCTGCCGTGCACTGAGAGGAAGACCCCGTTGCCGGAAAGCAGGGGGCCCAGAACAGGGGCTGCGGCTGGTCCCCCAACCACCCTGGCTGCCTGGTCTGTTGGCCCGTGGGGATTGGACCACTGGTTCTCCTAGCCCATAATGCACCTGGGTCGGCTGTGGGTCCTGCCCTGGGATGCAGAAATCTCCTCTGCTTTGCGAGTCCTTAGGCCATGCCCATCCCCGGGGTATCTGGGCCACTGCCCCAGCCCCCCAAAGGCATCCCTCACGCAGTGCATGTCCCCCAATCTCACCTTGGGCTTGCATCCGGGTCCTCACCAAGGCGAGGGGGTAGCTGGCGATCTGCCCGCAGGTGCTGGACATCGTCCCGCAGGCCAGGAGCACCAGGATGCCGGGGTCCGCTGTGTTCCTGCTGTATTTCTGAAGCCACATGTTCTTCAGCGTCTGCATGGGGGGGCAGGAGAGGAGAGCTGATGAGGGGGTGGATGGATGCCGGGGGGGGGGGGGGCGGGGAGGGACTACAGCAGAGGGATGGGAGTTGCCAGGGATGGGGGGCTGCAGGGGGATTGGAAGGGAGGACTCCTGGGTTCCACCCCCAGCTCTAGGAAGAGAATGGGGGATAGTGGTTAGAGCAGGGGGGCTGGGTGCCAGGACTCCTGGGTTCCACCCCTAGCTCTGGGAGGGGAGTGGGGTCTAGTGGTTAGAGCAGGGGGGGCTGGGAGCCAGGACTCCTGGGTTCTCTCCCTGGCTCAGGGAGGGGAGTGGGGTCTAGTGGTTAGAGCAGGGGGGCCTGGGAGCCAGGACTCCTGGGTTCGCTCCCTGGCTCTGGGAGGGGAGTGGGGTCTAGTGGTTACAGCGGTGGGGGCCTGGGAGCCAGGACTCCTGGGTTCCACCCCTAGCTCTGAGAAGGGAGTGGGGTCTAGTGGTTAGAGCGGGGGGGGCCGGGGAGCCAGGACTCCTGGGTTCCACCCCTAGCTCTGGGAGGGGAGGGGAGTCTAGTGGTTAGAGCGGGGAGGCCTGGGAGCCAGGACTCCTGGGTTCTCTCCCTGGCTCTGGGAGGGGAGTGGGGTCTAGTGGTTAGAGCGGCAGGGGCCTGGGAGCCAGGACTCCTGGGTTCCACCCCTAGCTCTGGGAGGGGAGTGGGGTCTAGTGGTTAGAGCGGGGGGGTGGGGGCTGGAAGTCAGGACTCCAGCATGTGACAAGTGCGCCCATTCTCAGCTCTCAGACTCCTACTCCCAACGGTGGGGGAGGAGCCTATCGGCAAACAGGCTCCACCCCCTCCACCTCATTTGCAGGCCTGTGCCCCTGCAGGCCCTGACCTCATAGATAGCCAGGTCGATGCCGGCGTAGGGGATGATGCCCAGCACGTTGGGCAGGTAGCCCTTGTAAAAGGCCCGGATTCCCTCCTTCTGCAGGATCTTCTTAGCGCAGTCGGCCACCCCCGAGTACTGACCCGTCTTCCGCAGGGTCAGCCGGGTCTTCAGCACCTGGGGGAACGGATTCATTCAGGATCGTGAGAATGGCAAGGGGCCCTTGCCCGCCACTCAAATGCAGCTGCCTGTGGGGCGGGGCAGAGCCACGGGCTAGCAGCGTAGCAATGGCTCAGCCAGTACTGAAAAGCAGCCACCTCTGGGGTGGGGCACGACCACTGGCTAGCAACCACATAGCACGGGCGCACCCAATACTGAAATGCAGCTACCTCTGGGGTGGGGCAGAAAAACTGTTTGACAGAGCAGCTTAGGACTGAAATAAAGAATCACCGGAAGGACTGAGGGAGAGAGAACGGCGTTTCTCGAGTTGGGATTTGGCCTGGACGCTGGTGCTAATGTCTCAATAGCCATTCCTATAAGGGCTCTTTAATGATTATGAGCACGCAAGCCTGAGGTCGTTCAGCTCATGTGAAAGGCACATTTCCCCCGGCGTCAGGCTGGGCGTTGAGACCAGCCCTGATTGCAAGGGGACAGTGCCCCCTCCTGAGCCCCCCACCCTGCAGCACAGCGCCCCCTAGTGCTGCACTGACTGTGAGGAGAGAGCGCCCCCTACTGAGCAATAGCACCGCCTAGTGCCACATCTGGATCGGCACTGGCTCAGAGCTCCCGCTCCCCCGCAGCACAGAACTCTCGAGTGCCTAGTCCGAGAGAGAGCGCCCCCTGCCGAGTCCCTCACAGCGAGCGGGTACTTATCCCCTTACTGCAGGCTCTGACCTTTCCCAATCTTCAGTGCCCTCATTGTTCATGCTGCTATTATCCCCATTGTACCGCTAGGGAAACCGAGGCAAGGAGGCTGAGGGACATGCCCAAGGTCACACAGCCAGTCAGTAGCAGAGCTGGGACCTGAATTCAGGTCTCTTGAATGGCAGGCCCAGGCCTTAACCTCGATAACATCCCGAAGTCCCTGCTTTCATACAGGACAGGGGAGCTTTCAAGGAGGCCGGGCTGTAGCTCCCGCACTGGATGCAAACCCTGGATTGGTGCCCCCTAGAGGTGGCTCAGTGTCCATGGGGGGGGAGGGCTTACCTCCATGGGGTAGATGATTGTCTGAGCAGTGGCACCGGCCAGCGAGCCGGCCACAAATCTTTCTTGCACCCGCAGCGTCTCCTGCTGCCCACGAATCGCCCGCTTGATCTGGGATGAGAAACGGCAGATCAATCGCCTGTGCCCAGAAGGCATTTTCCAGTTTGCGATCCCCGCCCCACCTTTTAGTGGGCAAAGGCAGGGGCTGGGTCGTACCATGGGGTCCCAGGCTGTAGTCCCACAGGAAAGATATTCTGGGGGAGGGGGGAAGCGGTCTGCATTTGGGGATAGGACCGTGAGCCAGGACTCCTGGGTTCTGTCCCCAGCTCTGGGAGAGGAGTGGGGTCTAGTGGGTTAGACTAGGGGGGTTGGGACTCAGGACTCCTGGGTTCTCTCCCTAGCTCTGAGAGGGGAGTGGAGACACCCTGACATCCCTGTATCTGTACTCCTCCCCCTTGCTCCCCCCCCCGGGGCTCCATGCCCCCGGCACCCACCTGCTCATAGGCCATGAACTTGATGGCAGACTCAGGTGCGATCTTCAGCACATTGATGCCGTTGCCGCGCCAGAGCGAGCGGACGCCCCCCTCCTGGATCATGCCCTTCAGCCCCCCAAACACGTTCATGTTGTTGGTCTTGGAGGCGTGAACCTGCGCCGGAGATGCCGCAGCATGAGTGCCCGGGGACGGTGCCCTGCCTTGGAGGGGCTGGATGTCCAGCCTGGTTAGGAACCCCGGCCTTGCGGAATGCAGCCACCTCTGGGGTGGCGCGCGGCAGCTGGTGAACACCTGCACTGCAATGTTGCACCGAGCCGGCACATTCAGTGCTGAAATGCAGCCACCTCTGGGGTGAGGCCCTCGATCGGTCTCACTGCCCATCTCCAAACCCCCTCTCCTTCTGCAATGTCCTTTTGGAGATGGGGTGCCCCAGACCTGCATGCAGAATTATGGGGTGCATTTGTGGCACCCCTGGGGGGGGCAGCCATCAGGTGTGCCGTGCTGTACCAATGCCCAGCGGCTGCTACATTCCACCCCTGCCCATGCCCATGGGTGTCACTGCAGGGCCAGGCGATTCAGGTGCATAACGCCCACTTCCCTATAGCCACGGCCCGAACAACGAGTTAGGAGCCTTTTTTTACTGACCTGCATGAAAACTTTAAGCCGGTCCAGCGGGGCGGTTCCCGTTCTGGAGACGGCCCCAGCCATGGCGCCCGCGAGCAGCTGCTTCCACCACATCCCCGTCCTCTTCTCCTTCTCGGAGAATTCGTCAGGGACCGTAAGGCACTCGCCAATGTCCAGGACCTGCCGGGAGAGACGAGCGGATCAGAACCAGAACTCCAAGGGCCGTGCAAAGCCCTGGAAGGAAACACCCGAAGAACAGTTCCCCCTGGCTGTTAGCAGCTGACCTCAAAGCGCTTCACAAGGGAAATCAGTAACATTTACCCCCCTTTGACAGATGGGGAAACTGAGGCACAGAGGTTGGGGGAAGTGATTTGCCCAAGTAGGGTGAGCCAGGAACAGAACCCAGGTGTCCCGAGTCCCTGCCCAGGGCTCTAGCTGTCTGGCCGTGTACAATTCAGCACGGAGGTGCCCGCGGGGGAGCAGCAGGCTGGTCCCCGGCACGGCAGCTGGCGCTGGGCTGATGCCATGTGAGGGCGACACGTTCCCTCAGTTGGGGAATGGACTGAGAACCAAGCACCTCCTTATGGGCAGGCCAACGGCAGGTGATGGTGTTTGGGTACCACAGCCTGGAGGCAGCGCCCCCTAGAGGGGAAACGCCCCATGGCCCATTCCTTGCCCCCCGTAAGCCAGCCAGTCCCCCACCCTCTGGCCCTGGGGCTGGATCAGCACCCGGCCCCCTAGAGGGAAATTCTCCCCCCACCCCCGACACCATCACCTAATCCGGCCTCACGCTAGCCTTGCGGCTTGTCCAAGGTCGGGTTTAATTTAGCTCGGCCGGTCGTCACGCCTCACACCCCCAGGGAGGCGAGCGAGCGGGGCGGGGGCGCTCTGATAACAGGGGCTACCAGGCCGGTATTGACGGACCCCCAGAGCCCGTCCCCACCCTGGCTCTCCCCCTTCCGTGGGCAGTTACTGGGCCCCCCCAAGGGGGAATCACCTCCTTGCCCTGGCTCAGAGTCCGCTCCCCCTTGCAGCCACCCACAGGCCCTTTGGGAGCCAACTCACTGCCAACGGGAAGCCACCTGCAGCTGGGGGGTCCGGGGGGGCCAGGGAATCTGAGCTCTGGCTGAGTTACAGGGGCTTGGCACCTCTGAGCAGCAGGAAATGGCCCTTGGCTCCCTCCCCCATGCTACTGGACCCCAAAACCAGGCACTGACTAGTAGCCTACATACAGAGCAGGGCTGCTCCTCTCTTGGGGGGGCCAGAATTAGGATTTAAGCCATTTCTATTGCCGCGGGCCAGGAGTCTCCTTCGGGCACCACCCGTTGGGCCCGCATGCCGAGGGAGCCCACGAACGCCGAGAGCCATGCAGCAACGGGTCCGGAGCCTGCCTCCGGTAGCATTAAAAATTCAGGTGCGCAAAGCCCCTGAGACGCCCCTGTGGCAGCCTGGAGCCCTAATAACACGGCTTCCTATTGACTGAGTCCCGTGCTCAGGGAGATTGCCAAGCGCCTCGCCAAGGTAGGGGATCGTCACCATTATAGATGGGGAAACTGAGGCACATATCGGGGAAGGGACCTGGCCAGCGTCGCACATGGAGACAGTGGCGGAGCTGGGAATAGAATCCTGAATTCTAACCTCGACCTGCTCTAACCCCCTAGACCCCACTCCCCTCCCAGAGCTGGGGAGAGAACCCAGGAGTCCTGGCTCCCAGTTCCCCTGCTCTAACCACGAGACCCCACTCCCCTCCCAGAGCCAGGGATGGAACCCAGGAGTCCTGGCTCTCAGCCCCCCCATCCTTCCCCCTGCTCTAACCACTAGACCCACTCCCCTCCTAGAGCTGGGAACCCAGGAGTCCTGCCTCCCAGCACGCAGGTGCTGTTTAATGAGTCCAGCTGGCAGGAAGTGGGGGATGGACGAGTTGCGGGTGAATGTCCTACCCGTTGGGGATCCCCCAGGATAGACTCCAAGCCCCGGGGGCGTCTCTGCTCAGCCTCCCACAGCCCGGCCAGCACCGGGAGCCCCCCGAGAGCGGCCCTGTGGATCACGGTGCGGCACGCACCAGCCGGATCCCCTGAAGCTGAGGAAGGTTCCTCCATGGCAGGGCGAGCGGAGGAAGGTGAGAGTGGATGTGGAGGGCAGGACAGGCAATAAAGCCTCCTAGAAATCCCTCTAATGAGATTAGGGGGCTCTGCGGTGGGGGAGGGACTTGGACAGAGCTTTGCCCTCTAGCTCATCCCGCCGCTTGCCTTTATGGGGTGGGGGAAACTGAGGCACGGGGCGGGGCAAGGACTTGCCCGAGCTCAAGAAAAAAACCCCAGGAGTCCTGACTCCCAGCCCCCCGCTGTAACTCCACTCCTCTCCTGGAGCTGGAGATAGAACCCAGGAGTCCTGACACCCAGCCCCCCCGCTGTAACTCCACTTCTCTCCTGGAGCTGGAGATAGAACCCAGGAGTCCTGACACCCAGCCCCCCCGCTGTAACTCCACTTCTCTCCTGGAGCTGGAGATAGAACCCAGGAGTCCTGACTCCCAGCCCCCCGCTGTAACTCCACTCCTCTCCTGGACCTGGAGATAGAACCCAGGAGTCCTGACACCCAGCTCCCCGCTGTAACTCCACTCCTCTCCTGGAACTGGGGATAGAACCCAGGAGTCCTGACTCCCAGCCCCCCCGCTGTAACTCCACTCCTCTCCTGAAACTGGAGATAGAACCCAGGAGTCCTGACTCCCAGCCCCACGCTGTAACTCCACGCCTCTCCTGGAACTGGAGATAGAACCCAGGAGTCCTGACACCCAGCCCCGCGCTGTAACTTCACTCCTCTCCTGGAACTGGAGATAGAACCCAGGAGTCCTGACACCCAGCCCCCCCGCTGTAACTTCACTCCTCTCCTGGAACTGGAGATAGAACCCAGGAGTCCTGACACCCAGCCCCACGCTGTAACTTCACTCCTCTCCTGGAACTGGAGATAGAACCCAGGAGTCCTGACTCCCAGCCCCCCGCTGTAACTCCACGCCTCTCCTGGAACTGGAGATAGAACCCAGGAGTCCTGACTCCCAGCCCCCCGCTGTAACTCCACTCCTCTCCTGGAGCTGGAGATAGAATCCAGGAGTCCTGACACCCAGCCCCCCGCTGTAACTCCACTCCTCTCCTGGAGCTGGAGATAGAACCCAGGAGTCCTGACTCCCAGCCTTCAGCTCCAACGCTGGAACGATCCCCTCCTCTCCACAGCTCATAAATCAGGGTTAAATATATCTCAGCCTGTTTGCTGATCACCAGCTGAGATTAGCCCAGCAGAGAAACGGCCCTGGCCTCCTCCCAGCTGCCGGGGCCTCCGGGCACCTGCTAAGAAGGGGGCTGGTGCCCCCTTTTCCCTGGGATCGGGCAAAGGGACGGGTTAGGTCCCCGGGGGAGGAGGTGGGGGTAGGGGGGCTGCTCGGTCTGAATCACTGAGCTGCTTTGTGGTCCCCTCTGCCGTAGACAGAGCCCAGAGCAAGGAGACTAGTCGCTCTGCACCTTGGTGGCAGGAATAGAACCCAGGAGTCCTGACTGCCACCGGCCCCTCCACCCCACCTTGCCCTAACCCACTAGACCGCATGCCCCTCACAGATCCGCAAACGGAACCCATAAGTCCCCATTCCCGGCTCCCCGCTCTAGCCACTAGACATCACACCCCTCCCAGAGCTGGGGAGAGAACCCAGGAGTCCTGCTCCCAGCCCCCTGCCCTAACCACAAGACCCCACTCCCCTCCCAGAGCTGGGGAGGGAACCCAGGAGTCCTGGCTCCCAGCCCCCTGCTCTAACCACTAGACCCCACTCCCCTCCCAGAGCTGGGGAGAGAACCCAGGAGTCCTGGCTCCCAGCCCCCTGCCCTAACCACTAGACCCCACTCCCCTCCCAGAGCTGGGGAGAGAACCCAGCAGTCCGGATTCCTAGCTCCTCTCCTGTCCCTCCAACTGCTGGGATCCGGGTTGCTGGTCCTATTCCAGCCCAGCCAGGCGCCCTCGGGTTGGTGACACGAGCGGGTGGGTCTCGGCCTAGTGCCCGGTGGAGATAGGATCCGGCCCATTGCTGGAGCGCATTGGCTGGGCAGTGAGAGCCCCTGGTGGGCGGTGAGGGGTACCTGGGGGTCTCCAGGGACCGGCCGGGAGCTCCCAGCTGGGGAGCAGAGTCTGGGCTCCCGGCCAGGGACTGGCTCTAGCCCCTCCTCACCGTGGAGTGCTTCCAGTAGTGGACGACCTCCTCCATGTTCTCCAGCGGGTTGAGGATGAAGTGGTCTCTCCACTCGTGCCAGTCGACGGTCATGGTGCCGTCCTTGTCCATGCTGCCGAGCAGACAACAGCCGTGCCCAGGGTGAGGGTCGGTTCACATGCCCTGCCCCCCCGCCCCCATCGCTGGCCTGCGCCAGCCCCCACCAGCCCAGGGACACAGGTGGCTGTGCAGACGCTCAGACACCGAGACCCCCACCAGGGGGAAGCAGGTTTTATTATCCCCAAGTCACAGGCAGGGGCAGCTGAAGCACAGAACTACTCCCCCCTGTGAATCAATGGTAGAGCTGGGAATAGAACCCAGGAGTCCGGGAGCCCAGCCCCTATGCTCTGCCCACTAGACCCCACTCCCCTCCCGGAGCTGGAGAGAGAACCCAGGAGTCCTGGCTCCCAGCCCCTCTGCTCTACCCCACTAGATTGCAGCAGTAACGAATGCAGCTTGTTTGGCACATGGGGGTTGCAAGCAGACAGCGGGGGCAGGGTTTGGGGGCGTACAACCCGGGGGGGGGGAAATTGGGGGCCCCTGGTCTTACCTTTGGAGGATTTTCTCTGCCTGCTGCAGAGAGATGTAGACTCCGAGGCCGTGGAATGTCTGCTGGATCTCGGACACGTCGATCTGGCCTGGGGCGCAAGCACAGGGACCATGCAGGTCAGCAGGGACCGTGGGGGGGTGGATTCGGGGGGGGGCTGGGAGGGGGGTCCTATTGGGCTATAGAGCTGCACACAGGGGGGATCGACAGAACAGCAGGCGGGGGGGTGACAAGGTGTGTGGGGGTGTCTCTACGCCCCCCACGTTGCATGCCCAGGGAGATCAGCAGGCAGAGATGGGGCTGGGATGGCTGGGGCATGGGGGCGGGGGTTGGGCGTGCATGCTGTAATAGGGAGGGGGGAGGGAGATCTGCCGACCTGACACTTCGGTTCTGGCAATGAGCCTTCCCAGAAGGCTGGAAGAGGGGTGGGGGGCTGGGTGGGGGGGCCAGCCGGGGAGGGGCCAATCCAGGCTGCAGCCAGTGAACTCGCCAGGGGTTGGGAGCTCCTTAAAGCACCAGGTCTGCCCAGAGGGGGAGGAACGGGGCTGGAGGGGCTCACCCCAGAGCCCCAGCCCCAGTCTGCCCTGGGCTCCGCCGCTGGCGTCTTTAGGGGGTCCCGAGCGGGTGGGAGCGCCAATGGGGGCAGGGAGGGAGGGGCAGCTGGGCTCCGGGTGGGAGGGCATCTGCGGGCGGGCACGCGGGGCCGTGCGGGGCACGGGCGTGTGTGCGCACAAGGAGCGTGAAGACGCGTGTGCCTCTGGCCCTGCACGGTGAGACATCTGTGCGGACCCGCACGTGGATCGGTGGGCTGCTTCCCGCCCGGCAAGCACCACTCTGTGCGGGGTGGAAGAGCGTCAAAGGTGGAGGGTCAACCCAGAGAGGGGAGAGGAGGTCAAAGCAGGACTGGGACAGAGGAGAGGAGAGAGGGACTGGGACGGAGGAGAGGGGGACTGGGACAGAGGGGAGGAGAGAGGGACTGGGACGGAGGGGAGGAGAGAGGGACTGGGACGGAGGGGAGGGCAAATCAAAGTAAATCCTGTCTGGAAGAAAGAGTGAGAGAAAAAGAAAATGAAAGCGTGCGAGGGGAGAGGGGGCTGGAGAATAATTGAGAAAACATCCTCCCTAGGGAAAGGTGGGGGAGGAAAAAGGGAACGGGAAAACGGAGGAAGAGAAGGAAAAAGGGAACAGAGGGGGAAGTGGAGAGAAATGTATTTATCTGGGTTCAGCAATTCACTGGCCACCCTGGTGAAGAGATTAAAGCCACCCCGATCGACCAGCCGGCGCCTCCCCAAGCCGCCCACAGGGGCGGCCAGATGCTGGGTCCCAGCTGAGCGCAGCCCATGCCCACAGGGGGACCAGCCCTTGCAGCTGTGCCAAGGCGGTGCTCTGCCAGGCGAGGCGGAGGGGCAGCGGATGGGTCTGGCATGTTTACGCCCACTCCCCCGCCCGGGCTAACAACAGGAGCCAGTCACCCCGTGCACATGCTCGGAGGGGCCCAGGGCCCCCGCAGGCTTCGGTTCAGGGGCCCTCACCCCCACCTGGGCAGGGATCCCCAAGATCAAACAGCCGCAGGCCTCCGTGAGCAGCCCCCACGTGCTGGCCACGAGGGACCTCCGTGGGGCTCTTACATAAGGGGCTCAGTTCAGTTCGGAGAACTAAGGTCCTTAGCATTAATCCCCAGCTGATTTCCTGGCCAGGCCCTTCGCCCTCTGGCCGGCGGCAAGGAGCCCAGCGGGGGCCGGGCTGAGATCCCAGGCGCACGGAGCAGCCGGGGCAGAGCGCAGGGAGGGGACGGCGCGGGACCCGGCCCTAGAAAGTTCTCGGTCTGCACGGCACGAGGCACAGAGAGAGGGCTCGGAGCTGTCTGCTTTGCTGTGGTATCATCCACCCGCCCACCCTCTGCCAGCCCCATGCACCCATCCTATGCCAGCCCCATCCTTCCATCCACACACCCTGTGCCAGCCCCATCCACCCCGCACCCTGTGCCAGCCCCATCCACCCATCCTGTGCCAGCCCCATCCTTCCATCCACACACCCTGTGCCAGCCCAATCCACCCCGCACCCTGTGCCAGCCCCATCCACCCGTCCTGTGCCAGCCCCATCCTTCCATCCACACACCCTCTGCCAGCCCCATCCACACACCCTCTGCCAGCCCCAACCACCCCCCACCCTCTACCAGCCCCATGCACCCATCCTGTGCCAGCCCCATCCACCCCGCACCCTGTGCCAGCCCCATCCACCCATCCTGTGCCAGCCCCATCCTTTCATCCACACACCCTCCGCAGTCCCATCCACCCCTCCCTCTGCCAGCCCCATCCACCCATCCTGTGCCACTCCCATCCCAAGATCATTCATCCATCCACTACTATCCCAGTAACCCCTGAACCAGAGAGACGAGAGCTAACCTAGGTGGGCGGGAAGGATGGCCCAGGGGTTAGAGCACTAGTCTGGGACTTGGCAGAGCTGAGTTCAATTCAGTGCTCTGCTATTCCCGTAGTGCTGTGTGCCTCAGTTTCCCCCATCAGGAAGAGGGGGCTTGTGAGGCGCTCAGACGCCATGATAACGAGACCGATAATTAGTACCGACGCGAGATCTCGGTCTCTCAGCAGTTCTAATATCCCTGTTCCCATAGTAGCTAAGCGGGAGATGAAATCTTCAAGCGACGTTCGACTCCAAGTGCTTCTGCACAAGGGGGACGCAGGGATCGTTTCCAACCTGCTCTGGAGAGGCGGCCACCTCTGGGGTGGGATGCGGCGGCCGTCTGCCGGCACACGCCAGCGCTGCATTGCAGCACGGGCCGGGCTGCGAAGGATTATCCTGAGCCAAGAAGAAACTGCAGGGGGGAGCTGAGGTCAGAGGAATTTAATCAGGGAACGCGGCCAGTAATACCCACGTCACTTGCAAAAATGCTACAGAATCGGCAGTCGCTGCCCAGACCTTAACTGGGAGGGGAGAGCCGCCCCCACCCTGAAGCACAGCGCCCCCTAGCACCACACGGGGGTTTGCACTGAGTGCCAGGGGAGAGCGCCCCCTAGTGAGCCCCCCAAGGGACTGGCTCATTCCTGACCCAGGAGGAGAAGCAACCCCTAGGGAGCCCCCAGCATCACTGCTGCTACTTGGGGGTCTCCCATCCAAGCCCTGACCCTGTCTAGCCCTGCTTGTCACAGGCACGGTGGCAGCAGACTTGCCCTGCGGGCGCTGGCTGAGTGGGTGGGAGGCTGGGCTATCCCCCCACAGGTGTCTCTCCGAGCTGACAGCACCAGCATAGGGAGGGCTGAAAAGCCACCCACCCTCCAGGCTAAAAATTGCCAGGGCATGACGCCAGCTGCTCCTGCTTCTCATCTCCCCGCTGCCCACACACCGCACGGCATCCCTGCCCCTTTTCCCATCACGGGCCGGCGCCCACCCCCGGGGATCGATCCCAAGGGCCAGAGCGGGGAGCGAGGGCTCCAGCTTCATCCTTGATAGGGGCTGGGGGGAGGGACGGACAAACTCCCCCCCCACACACATACGCACACAAGCTCCTGGCTGGGAAGGGGGGGTTAAAAAGAGCCAGGTGGGGGTGGGGATCAAGTGGCTGGGAGTCGTTTAATTTCCTGGCACCAGTCCGGATCCAGCCCTGTCTCAGGCTGGAAGCTGCTTCCAATCTAACGCCCTGCGCCCCCGCCCACCACTTCGCCATGTGGACCGAGTTGGTTGGGTCTCAGTCCAGCTCCTGACCCCAGGGCCCCATCGACGGGACCCATGTGCTGGCAGTCCCAGCAAGGAGGCCATGGATGAGAGGGGGGTGACGAGACCGTCTAAGCCAGGGGCACGGAGTGTGTTATTATGGTAGTGCCCAGAAGCCTTCAACTGAGATTGGGGCCCGTGGTGCCAGAAACGGGAGCCCTGGCTCCCAGAGTTGAGAACCTCCCTGCTCTAACTACCCGAGCAGCCAGACGCAACAGGAAACCGGTCTGCAACCGAGAGGGGAAGAAGCTCCTAGACAGCCGGACAGACAGATCCTCTCCCGAGCTGGGGCTAGAACCCAGGAGCCCTGGTTCCCAGCTCCCCCCTGCTCTAACCACTAGACACCACTCCCCTTCCAGAACCAGGGACAGAACCCAGGAGTCCTGGCTCCCAGCTCCCCCCTGCTCTAACCACTAGACTCCACTCCCCTGCGAGAGCCAAGGATAGAAGCCAGGAGTCCTGGCTCTCAGCCCCACACTCTAACCACTAGACCCCACTCCCCTCCCAGAGCTGGGGACAGAACCCAGGAGTCCTGGCTCTCAGCTCCCCCTGCTCTAACCACTAGACTCCCTCCTGTTCGAGACACAACGAGCAAAGATCGAGGCGCTGACGTCAGGGGCTCATCACCTGTCAGCAGGAGAAAAGGGACGGGAGCAGCCCCGGGCGGTGCTGAGCCTGGCACCGGGCCCGTCCCATTCAGGATCGTCCCTTCAAACACAAAGGCTGCTTGAGGAAGCAACCCCGGGGCTCGTGGGAGCCAGATTCGGCTGGTGACCGAGACAGGCCCGATTCTCCGTCACTCGGGCCCCTCCAGCAGTGCAAAGGGGACCCCGAAGAGTCCCCCCAGCTCAAGGGGGGGGGTCCCCCCAGCTGGTGTGGAGCTGGCGCATGGGCCCTGCTCCCAGCCCCCTGGCACAGGCAGCAGATCTGAGCCCCATGCCCAGGGGACAGATGGGGGAGCGTCAGGGACTGGATGGGGGCATGACTAGGTGGCCCTGGGGAGCGGGGAGGGGTGGGACCGGGTTCCTCTGCGCCCTGGCTATTCTCTTCCCCGCAGGGGCCGCGGGGAGCAGACGCAAGGATCCCAAGCCCAGATCCCCAAGCTCCCAGCCATCTTGGGCCCCCCCACTGAGCGTAAGGCCTGGGGCGACCCGGGCCAGAAAGAGAGAGAAGGGGGGCGGGGGGGAGGCAGGGTTTGGAGGAAGAAACAGAGGAAAGAAGGAAGGGGGGAGAGAGAGGAGGGCTGATGGGAGGGAGGGACTGAAGGGGGAGAGGGAGCGGTGGCGGTGGTGTGGGGGATGGAGGGAGGGATGGAAGGGGGAAGGGAGGGGAGGTTGGGGGAGCAGTGGAGTGGGGGATGGAAGGAGGAGGGGAGCGGCTGTCGGGGGAATGGTGGGGTGGGGGACGGAGGGAGGGATGGAAGGGGGAAGGGAGGGGAGTTTGGGGGAACAGTGGGGAGGGGGACAGAGGGAAGGGAGAAGGAAGGTAACAGAGGCAATGGGGGAGGGGAAGGGAGGTTGGGGGAGCAGTGGGGAGGGGACGGAGGGAAGGGAGATGGCGGGGGAGGGTGACGCAGGGAAGGGAGGTGGCAGGGGAGTGGGCTTGGAGAGAGGGATGGAAGGGCCGTTGGGGGAGCAGTGGGGAGCGGGACGGAGGGAAGGGAGGTGGCGGGGGGCTGGGGAAGGGAGGGGTGGTTGGGGGAGCAGTGGGGTGGCGGATGGAGGGAAAGAGAAGGGAGGTAGCGGAGGCAATGGGGAAGGAAGGGGGGGTTGGGGATGCAGGGAAGGGAGGCGGCGGGGGGGGCAGGCGGGGTAGGGGTAGGGGATGGAGGGAAGGGAGGCGGCAGAGGGGTAGGGGAGTGGGGGGAGGGGACACAGGGAAGAGAGGCAGCGGGGGTTGGGCAGAGGCAGCGGGGCAGCGGGGGGGGGCCGTACCATCGTTGTTGCGATCCAGGCTGTGGAACATGAGTCGCAGTTTGCGCTCTCGCTCCTGCAGGTAAGACACGAACTCCTCGAAGTCCAGCTCGCCGTCCTGGTCCGTGTCGCCCTCGCGCAGGATCTCCTGGGGGGAGAGCGGCCGTGAGGATGGGATGGCCCCGCACACCTCGGACCTGCTGCCCAACATCCCACCTCCACTGCTGAGAGAGACTGGGAGCAGGACGCCTGGGTTCTATCCCTGGCTCTGGGAGGGGAGTGGGGTCTAGTGGATAGAGCAAGGGGTTGGGAGCAGGACGCCTGGGTTCTATCCCCGGCTCTGGGAGGGGAGTGGGGTCTAGTGGATAGAGGGGGAAGGGGACATCCTCTGTGTGCCCCCCTGGGAATGTCTCCCCTGACATTGTACCTGAGCCGATGCCACCTCTTACACACCTGGCCCCTGACCAACCCAAATGTTCCCAGCGTCACAGGTCTACAAAGTGCCAGAATCCCCACTTCCACCAAGGGAAACTGAGGCACAAAGGGGGGCAGGGACTTGGCCCAGGAAGAGAACCCAGGAGTCCTGACTCGCAGACGCCCCCACCCCCAAACTGCACTCTAATCACCAGACCGCAGTCCCCTCCCAGAGCTGGGAATAGAACCCAGGAGTCCTGCCTCCCAGGCGCCCCTCCTCCAGCCAATGGTCCTGACACTCCTGTGCTCTAACCGCTGACCCATACTGCCTCTTGCCCAGCACTCCAGAACTGGGTTTGGTTTGGATCTGGATTCCACCGGGCCTCAAGCACCAGTGTCCGAAACGGGGGTTGGATACCAGCCCTCTGTGCTCTTCCCACACCCCACCGGGCCCTTGTGGTGGGGCAGGGGTCCATGGCCCAGGTGACCAGAACCAACAGCCCCACACTGGCCTCTCTGGCTTTGCCACGTGTCCCTCGTTATTAGGGCACGGTTCAGGCCTGGATCGGGCCCCGCTATTTTCGGCTTGTTCTGTTTACATTCCACATGCCGGTCCGGCTCACTTGCACGTCCCAGCCGCTCATGTGAGAGGCGGAGGAGGAGACGGGCAGCGGGGCGGGGGCGGATGTGAAGGCACATCTTGGGCACTTGTTCGGTGAGGCATTCCCAGGCAAGTGCAATCATGACAGGCTGGAAATTAGGTAATCCAGGGCTTGGAGTAAGGGGATGGGGAGTCAGAACTCCTGGGTTCTAGTCCCAGCTTTGAGAGGGGAGTAGAGTCTAGTGGTCAGAGCAGGGGGCTGGGAATCAGGACGCATGGGTTCTATTCCTACCACTGCCACCAGCTCCCCGTGTGACTTTGGCAGAATTCTCTGTGAGCTCAGGGTTTGGGGACAGGCGATAGATTGGGGTGGGGGGAATCCACTGGTTCTGTGATAGTAAAGAAGCCACGAGCAATGGGCTAAAAATAAGGCTGGAGATATGAGTCGGGGCCTATTTATACCTCCCCATGTTTGTATGTTTCATTCGGAACTCCCCCAGCACCGTTTCCCCTGACACTGGGCTTCCTAAGCAGAGGGGTCCCCGGGCACTCCCGCCGACCCGATTGGCTGGAGCCAGGGGGCAGAATGGACCCAGCCCGCCAGAGGGTCAATCCAAGCTGGAAAAGCCCTGCCGAGTCCTGCTCCCCACCCCCAGCCGCTGCAGGGTGGGCCTGGCAGATTGGGCCGTCTAGCGGCACAGAAGTGTGTGCACGGGGGCACGTGAGCGCACGCGCACTTGTTTATGAACACGCAGACACGCACACGAGGCTGCACGGGGGCATGTGAGCACGCACACGCTTGCACGTGACCATACCCAGGCATGCCCGAGGACACGTGGGCACACGCAGGCATGAGGGCACCCCCAGGCAGGGCCATAAAGCACATGTGCAAGAGGACACAGCAGCACGTGCAAGAGGGCACATATCTGCACGAGGGCACATATATGCACAGACATGGGTTTGCACGTGGAGAAACAGGCAGACACACCTATGGGTTGCAGCCACATATGGGGCAGCTCACGCAGGAACAGATGTGCACACATGGGCATTAGGGAGGGGGAGCTCAGTGGTTTGAGCATTGGCCTGCTAAACCCAGGGTTGTGAGTTCAATCCTTAAGGGGGCCACTTAGGGATCTGGGGCAAAATGTCCTGTTAGTGAAGGCAGGGGGCTGGACTTGATGACCTTTCGAGGTCCCTTCCAGCTCTATGAGATAGATAGTTATAGGTATTTGCACACACCCCCACTATGGTTTGTGGGATAGTAGAATGCCCCCCTCCCCCATGGGTAAAGCTAGGGGGACCCCAAGCAAAGACCAAAATACCCTGAATAGAAGGGAGCACTTTCATGACAAATGTCTAGCAAGGGGATTGGGAGGCCTCCAGGACTCCTGGGTTCCATGCCCACCTCGGGGAGGGGAGGGGCACCTGGTGGGTAAGAGCAGGGGAGACAGGAAGCCATATACAAGTGGGTGTGGGCTCATGTCCTCCCCCATGAAAACACCTGTGTGTGTCCCGTTGGGTGAAACAGATGTCCTGATTTTATAGGGACAGTCGTGATTTTTGGGCCTTTTTCATATATAGGCTCCTATTACCCCCCATCCCCGTCCTGATTTTTCACACTTGCTGTCTGGTCACCCTAGTGTCCCTCACACACGGGTGCGCAGGTCCATGTACAGCTCGCCTACGTGCTCAGACACCCCATGTGTGTTCACATGCAGACAGCTGCGTAGGTGCGTGCCATCACGCGTGTGGTCACGTGCACGTACGTGTGTGTGCGCTTGTGCCCGCCACGCAGGCTGGGGTGCGTGGACGCCCGTGTGCCCTCAGCCAAGCACTTCCCTGCTTGTGTGCAAGATGGGGGATCCATCTTTCCACTCACAGAGCCCCAGGTGTCCCTCCCCAGAGGCGGGCGCTCTCCGGAGGGGACTCTTCCTTGGGAAAGGGCACAAATGGGGTCAAAGTCTTAGGGGCTGGGGGAGAGGGGATCCTCCCCTTGCACCCCAGGACCCCAATGCCCATCCACTCCTGGATGCACTGGCACGTGGAGGCCAAAGCGACGTCTCCCAGCTGGAGAGCCCAGGCCTGGGGCTGGGAGATGCTGGGGCCCCCTGAATATCAGTGGGACAGAGCGGGCGGGGTTCCTGCCTTGCCCCATCTCAGGAAGGGAGCTGGGAGGAGAGGGGAGTAGCTCCCCATGTCATCCCCAGATCTGCCTCTTGCTCCAGCTGCCTGGGGGCGCGGGAGTGGGGAGGGAAGGACTTTCCAACCCCACACTGGAGACCCATCACTTCCCAGGCAAAGCGTCTGGCTCAGGAGGTACCCAAAAGGGGAAGCAGTGGGGTCTAGTGGTTAGAGCAGGAGGGAGCTGGGAGCCAGAACTCCTGGGTTTTATTCTCAGTTTGGAGAGGGGGTGGGGGTGCGGTGGGTTAGCGCAATGGGGGCTGGGAGCCAGAACACCTGGGTTTTATTCTCAGTTTGGAGAGGGGGTGGGGGTGCGGTGGGTTAGCGCAATGGGGGCTGGGAGCCAGAACTCCTGGGTTCTATTCTCAGTTTGGAGAGGGAGTGGGGGTGTGGTGGGTTAGAGCAATTGGGGCTGGGAGCCAGAACACCTGGGTTCTAGTCTCAGTTTGGAGAGGGGGTGGGGGTCTGGTGGGTTAGAGCAATGGGGGCTAAGAGCCAGAACTCCTGGGTTCTATTCTCAGTTGGAGGGGCGGTAGGGGGGTGGTGGGTTAGAGCAATGGGGGCTGGGAGCCAGAACTCCTGGGTTCTATTCTCAGTTTGGAGAGGGGGTGGGGGTCTGGTGGGTTAGCGCAATGGGGGCTGGGAGCCAGAACTCCTGGGTTCTATTCTCAGTTTGGAGAGGGGGTGGGGGTCTGGTGGGTTAGCGCAATGGGGGCTGGGAGCCAGAACTCCTGGGTTCTATTCTCAGTTTGGAGAGGGGGTGGGGGTCTGGTGGGTTAGCGCAATGGGGGCTGGGAGCTAGAACTCCTGGGTTCTAGTCTCAATTTGGAGAGGGGGTGGCAGTCTAGTGGGTTAGAGCAATGGGGGCTGGGAGCCAGAACTCCTGGGTTCTATTCTCAGTTTGGAGAGGGGGTGGGGGTCTGGTGGGTTAGCGCAATGGGGGCTGGGAGCCAGAACTCCTGGCTTCTATTCCCAGCTCTGCCACTGATTCACTGCACGACCCTGGGCAAGTCCCCTTACTCCGTGCCTCAGTTTCCCCATTGGACAGTGAAGCTGTGACACTCCCGGCCAGCGAGGAGGCCCCCTCAGCCCCCTGGCTCCCCCAGCGGCGGGGGCCCCTCCCCGGCTCACCTGTTCAGCTTGGGAGCTGGCATTCATGCCCATCCGCGCCAGGCCCTCCCGCAGCTCGTTGATGTCCACCCGCCCGTCCTTGTTGGTGTCCAGCTGGTCGAAGAGCTCGGCCCAGTGCTTCTGGCGCTCGGGGTCCCGGCTGTCCTGGCACAGCGCCCGCCACGGCGCCGGCCCCCCATCCCGGGCCCCCCGCATGGCGGTGCCCCCCGCTAAGCCCCGGGGCTGGGGGGACCCCGCATGCCAGGCTCCAGCGCTGGGGTCTCAGCGGCTCCGGGCCCCTCCCCGGGCGCTGGGGCTGGGCGGCGCGGCCCGGCGCTGCATGGCCCGCGGGCACCCCGGGGCTCCGCTCCCGCCTGGGACAGCGCGATCCCTGCCTGCCAGGCTCCGGGAAAAGCAACGCCGCCAGCACAAGGGCATGTCACAATGCGCTGGTTGCCGTCGCCTCCCACGGAGATTGTTTCCTCCGCCCCCAAACACCTTCCCTCCGCCCCCTCCGCTTCTCCCCTCTGCACCCGCTGGCGTACGGCTCTTGGGGGGGGGGAGGGGGCATGTGGAACCCAGGAGTCCTGGGCCCCTCTGAGAGGCTGCAGCCTTTCCCATTCTGCTAGGAGCTCTCCGCTGCCAGGGACAGTTAACAAAGGAACGGGAGCCAGGACTCCTGGGTCCTATCCCCAGCTCTGGGAGGGGAGTGGGGGCTAGTGGTTAGAGCAGGGGGCTGGAAGCCAGGACTCCTGGGTCTGGGGGGGACGACTAGTGATTAGAGCGGGGGGGCGGGGCTAGGAGCTAGGACTCCTGGGTCCTATCCTCAGCTCTTGGAGGGGGGTGGGGGCTAGTGGTTAGAGCAGGGGTCTGGGAGCCAGCTCCAGGAGGAGAGTGGGGTCTAGTGGTTACAGCAGGGTAGGCCTGGGAACCAGGACTCCTGGGTTCCATTCCTGGCTCTGCCACTGTCTCCCTATGTGCCCAGGGCACATGCCCTTTGGATCGACAGCGGGTTGTGGAGACGTTCACGCTGGGCTGCTAATAGGGGATACGGGATTGTTCCGAGCCCAGGGCTGCTTGACAGCCTGCATGTGGAACAAACCTGGGGGGCCTCAGCTTGTCCCCCCTGTGATCGGTGCTAGCCAGCCCCTGTGCTGGCAGCCACAGCGGAGAGGCCATGGCCCTGATGGGTCAGGGACACCAGAGGCCCGGCTTACCCGGAGAAAGGGTCCCCTGTGGGCAGGAGCGTGGAGGCCCAGCGGGGATGGGCGTGTAGGGCTTGGCCAGTTACCGCCCATGGGGTCGTCCCTGCTCAGTTAACTCCTTTGGCCCCCCAGGGTGAACGGAGCGTGAGATGCTGGGCCAGGTCCCCAGTGGGTGCAAGTCAGCCAAGCTTCATTGAGAACAGAGCCACCCCATGGACACCAGCGGGGGATCTGGCTCCATTGACGCCAAGGGAGCGATGCCCTTTGACACCAGCGAGGGATCTGGCCCCATTGATGCCAAGGGAGCGATGCCCATTGACACCAGCGGGGGATCTGGCCCCATTGATGCCAAGGGAGCGATGCCCATTGACACCAGCGGGGGATCTGGCCCCATTGATGCCAAGGGAGCGACATCCATTGACACCAGCGAGGGATCTGGCCCCATTGATGCCAAGGGAGCGACGCCCTTTGACACCAGCGAGGGATGTGGCCCACTGCGTGCATGTGGCTGCCTGTCTTAACCCTGGACCTTGTCCCCAGTTATTTTTGCATTTCAAAGGCCGGGAAAATGGAGCAAGAATCACCCCAAACTGGGAGCTCCTTGTGACGAACCGGGACTGTTCTTAATGTGGTCTTTGAATGCTGAGTGGGGAGTGTTGGCTGGGAAGGCAGGGGAGGTTGGCTAGGACGGTCTGCATTGGGGGATGGGAGACTGGCCTTGAGGGAAGATACCTGAGCATGTAACATGAGAACCCAGGAAGGGGTTAGAGGCCAGGTGACACCTTTGCCCAGGAAACTGAACAAAGGCTGTGGGAGGGGTCGCTGAAGGGAGAGTTTCGGGAGCTGGCTGGTGGAATGGCTGGGAGGAAGATGGGGCTCTGACCCCCCAAGGGGGCTGTGGTGCCCTGGGACCCCAAGATGGACCTAACTGGGGGGGGATCCTGTTGTCTGTGCCTGCAAGACCTGTCTTGGACTGTGTTCCTGTTGTCTAAATAAACCTGCTTTACTGGCTGGCTGAAAGTCATGGTGAATCGCAGGAAGCCGGGGGTGCCGGGCCTTGTGTCCCCCCCACACTCCGTGACACTCCTTAAACCACCTGCTGTCGCCAGCATGGGCCCCATAACAAAGAGCTGTATGGGTCAGATCCACACTGCACGGGTATCCACCCAGCACAGACTAAACCCCTAAAGTCCTGGGGCCAGCAGATGCTGGGCTCCTGGCAAATCCTGGAAGAGACACGACATCTTTGTTCGTGGTTCTGCAATCTCGGTCAAGAACAGCCCAACTATCACAGCTAGCAGGGTGGGCCGCAGCCCTGATTCCGGTCTCTCTTGAAATGCAACTTCGTGCCAAGTTCCTTGCACTGGAACTGTCACACTTCCCATCCCAAAACACTTCGCACAAGCAAAATGAGTCACCGGGAGCATCACACGCAATGCAGCCACCTCTGGGGTGGGACACGACTGCGGTTTAACAGCTGCATAGCAGAACTACGTAGAGAGAACTTGCCAAAGCTGAAATACAGCCTCTTGTGGGGTGAGGCGCGGGGACAGGATAGGGGGTCACTTGCTCAGTGCTGAAATGCAGCCACTTCACCGGTGGGACGTGGCAGCTGCTTAACATTCAAACAGTGACACTGCACAGAGATCACTCACTCAGCACTGAAATGCAGCCACCTCTGGGGTCGGGCACACCAACTGTGCTGAAATGCAAGGCTAAAGGCTTCCTCGCTACAGGGCTCCACCTGCCTTGGGAACACATCTAGGCCTCACTTGCCAAGGCCCAAACTCCCGTGGAAGCCACGAGGCAGGTAGGACCCCCGTCACCTGCCTGACACCAGCGAGGGAGCCAGCCTGCATGCTGCTCGCCCAGCCCACCTCCCTGCACCCCGGTTGCTGACGCCCAAGCTAATCCCTGCGTAGTGCATTAGCCGGTCACGGGGGCTTTAAAGTTTCATGCCCGCTGCGGATGCCACGATTTCATAAATGGGTCTAATCCCTGCTGTCGCAAGTCCCCTGGCAATGCCCTGAATGGGCTGTTTTGTTCCCCCGGCGGGGCGGTTTGGCAGGACCCATGGAGTAGAAGGGGAAAGCAGACAGGTGCCACTGGAATAATGCATGTGCACCCTCCCGCCTCAATTCGGGCGCAGAAGGCAGATGTGAAACCAAATATCATCCCCCCGGGTTGCTTCCTTCCAGCTCCTGATTGGTGGAGTCGCCTCCTGCCCCCCTCCCAGCTGTTCGCTCCCCTAAAGAGCCCGGCGGCCGGCGAGCCGCTGTTAACCCTTCGGCCGCCGGGCGGGGATAACAGCCGGGGCCAGAATGACGCAGACTGGGTCTTAAAGCGGCAGCGGCACTCATGTAGGTCTCCCCCTCTCCTCCAGAAACCGGGGGGTTGGGGGGGGCTTGCAGCCCCCTAGCACCACGATCCCACGCGCATGGCAAACCTTGCTGGAGCAACTTGACTGTCCTCGTTCTACAGGTGGGGAAACTGAGGCGGGAGGGGGGGGGGGACGTGCCTACCGTCATGCATAGAGGTGTTGGCAGAGTTGCACCCAGGAGTCCTGGCGCCCATCCCTGCAGCCTGCTCTAACCACTAGACCCTATTCCCATCCCTGAGCAGGGAAAGGAACCAAGGGGTTCTGACTCCCAGGCCCCCTCCCTACTCTAACCACTAGCTCCCGCTCCCCTGACCTGGGAATAGAACCCAGGAGTCCTGACGCCCACCCCCTTGCTCTGAGACCCCACTCCACACCCACAGCTGGAAAGAGAACCCAGGAGTCCTGACTTTTAACCACACTACTCCCCCAGGGCCGCCCAGAGGATTCAGGGGGCCTGGGGCAAAGCAATTTCGGGGGCCCCTTCCAGAAAAAAAAGTTGCAATACTATAGAATACTATATTCTTGTGGGGGCCCCTGTGGGGCCGGGGCAGATTGTCCCACTTACCCCCCCCCCCCCCCCCCCCGGGTGGCCTTGCTACCCGCCTGTTTTCCACAATGCCGCGGCTCCAGCTTTGTGCATCAGCTGAAGGAAGGCAGGAAGTGCTGGTGGCTGGCCTGGTTATTACCTGACTCTCAGTATTTACCTTCCTTTGCAAATGGTTTTACCCTGTAGCCAATGTTCCCTATTAGCACCACTTCCTCAGCAGGTCTTAGCCGAGAGCAGTCCCCCACAGGGGCACGGATTACCCTGGCCTCTTGGCTTTTCCAGGCAGCAAGCATGGGCTTAGAGCCGCAGCTCTCTGATTTTCCCAGAGCGTGCACCACATCTTATTACACCGATTATTTTCTGGCCATCTCCTTCGGCCGGCTCCCGCCTCCGATCAGCCCGTGACGCCAGCCTCCATCACCTACTGGCTACAATCGTTTTCAACCTGCCCCGGAGGCCCAGATCCTCACGGGGATTTAGGCACCGAATGCCCAGGGCAGTTAAATATTTTCAAGGATCTGGGCCTTCATGCCGGTTCCTCAGCTTCCCCTCGCACTTGGGAGCTGCTCCCCGTAAACATCTGCCAAGCTACCACATTGTCCGACTTCACACTCCCCTGACCTGGGATGCCTCCAGAAATCCGGACAAAGGTCAGGCTGCGGGCATGCTGAGACCACCGTGTGTCCGCTGACCGGTACTGAATTGTTTCCTTGTGCTCCCACTGTCTGTCTGTCTGTCTCCATGTGTTATCTCTTGTCTTATAGAGAGATTGGCAGCTCTGGGGGGCAGGGACTGTCTTTGAGTTCTGTGTTTGTACAGCGCCTAGCACAGCGGAGCGCTGGGCCATGACTGGGGTAATAATACAGATTATGGTGGCAGTTCCTTGTGGCATAGAAAGATAACAGTGGGCAGGTATTTCCTTGAATGTTGTTAATTATGTGCATTAAATTTCACCTCCAGAACCCAGCTGCGATCAGGGCTTCACGGTGCAGGAGACTGCACATTCATATAGGCCTTGTCTTCACTCGGAAGAAAGGTATGTTCTTGGAGGGGCAGTGTGGCGTAGTGGATGGCGTACTAGAGTGGGACTTCTGTGGTGTGGGTTCTGGCCCTGTGGGGGACTCTGGGACAGGTCTGCTCTGTGCCTCAGTTTCCCCACCTGTAAAATGAGGAGAATGCTCCGGCTTTCCTTTGTAAAGCACCTTGAGCTCTACTAACGAGGAGAACTAAGGATTATTTTTGGCTAACACAGGGCAAAGCCAGGGTTTGTAGTTTTCACATGAGTTATCAGGGCAAGGGAAACCCTAGGAAACCCCCATAGTCTCACTCACGTGAAAATTACAAACTGCCATGGATCTGACCTCCTGTTAGCTGACACTACCCTTATTCCAAGTGAAAATGCACCCACAGGGAGACAGTCAGTGTCCCCTCCCCCAAGAACTGACAATCGAATGAGACCAAGGAAGGATTATGGGGAAACTGAGGCATGGTGCAATGACATGACTCACCCCTGCAGAAGAGCTGGGAATGGAAACTAGCTCTCTTGAGGGCTAGCCTTATCCCCCAAGCCAGGCTTCCGCTTCCTCTTCCTCCCCGAGCGCTCTCTTCCTGCAAGTCAGCAAGTGGAAATCAAGACGGGAGCCAGCCCCTCATGAGCAACCAGCTCTCTGCAGATCACAGCACACGGGGACCTCAAGAGGAGTGAATTAGGAGTAGCGAGGTTCAGGATACCGGGCTGCTGCTGGGAAGGAGGGACAGAGCCTTTCATGGCTTGTTTGATCCAGCCCTGGCTAGCAGCCAGCACGGTCTGACGGGCTGTTTGCCTGGCCACAGACCACAAGGAAAATGTGGCATATAGCACAACTGGTTTCCGTTCACGACAATTGCACCAGGAGGGTTCCAGAGGAAAGGCCTAATGCTGGACTCATTGACGTTGGTGTAAATCTGGAGTAACCTCACTGAAGTAAATGGGTTTACTCTGGGTTTGTGCTCAGATCAGAATCGGGGCCGGAGAGTGATTGGCCCCTTAGCCTGGACTTTCTGAGTCCTAGCAGAGAAACATTGACGGGGCAAACCGGGGGCATGATCAGACTCCACTCTTATAGTGTCCCGCATCCTCCGTGGATCTCAAAGCGTTTTGCAAAGGAGGGTCGTCAGCACTGGTGTACAGAGGGGGAAACTGAGGCACAGACAGGGAAAGTCACTTGCACAAAGAAAATCAGTAGCAGAGCTGGGCATAGAACCTAGGTGCCCTGATTCATATTCTCCCCTACTTTAGCCACTAGAACCATGCTCCCCCCCACCCAGGATTAAAACCCAGGTGTCCTGGCTCCCCCCAGTGCCTCCCCGTTACTCTAACCTACTAGACCACACTCCACTCCTAGAGCCGGGAATAGAACCCACATGTCCTAGCTCCCGGCTTTAACCACTAGACCCCACTCTCCTTCTAGAGCTAGGAATAGAACCCAGGAGTCCTGGCTTCTAACCCCCCCCACACTTTAACTAGATCGCCCTCCCCTCCCAGGGCTGAGAACCAAATCCAGCCCTAAAGACCCCAGTTGCTCACCCATTAGGCCATGCAGCGGCCTCTCAGCCAAACATCCCGGTAGTCCAAGGGAAGCCATCGTCTTTAACATGTTTCGCACCAGCTGCTCTCTGTCTAATGTGCTCAGATGACCCCCTTCCCCCCCCCCCGGGTATCTGACAGTCTCAGAGAAGTGCTATTCCATGACACACACACAAACAGGGAAACTGAGGCACGGAGCATCCGTGCCCAAGCAAGGAACTGACTCTTGGTCTCCTGCATCCCTCCGTTGTGCCTATGCTGCCGTCCAGTGATAAAAAATACCAGACTGAAGGGCTGGGACATTGATCTAGCCGCAGCAGAACGATTACCCCCTCCAGCTCTATGGGTCGAGTTCCCCATAAGAAGAGCCCTAATCCGGGGGCTGCGAGGGGCCATTGGAGGCGAGAGCAGGATCCGGCCCCCTGCACTCCAGGAAGCGCCCAAGCCCAGCCCCAAGGGAGAGATCCGATCTAGGCCCAGCCCTGACCTCAGGTGGGTTCAAGAGGCTTATAACTCTAGCTTATTTAAATTCCATTCTGGCCAGGACAACAGCAGCTTTCTCGCCCAGGAATGTCGCGGGGGGGGAGCGGCCAGGGGCTTCTTGGCAAAGCGGCTGCCTCCGAGCGCCAAGTCGGTTTGCAGGGGCCCTTTGCCCGCTGCCTGGCATGGCTGGCTCCCCTCTGGCCTGGTTGCTGGGGTTAATGGGACCTCCCCCAGCAGGGGGCGTGCTTCCATTAGGAATCCCAGCCTGGACTGCGAGCCTGCGGGAACCTGAGTCAGACACTGGGGGGCAGCAGGGGTCTAGGGGGAGGCAGGTTGTGGGGGGGAAGCAAGAGGTAGAGAAAGTCAAGGCTCCTGGGTTCTACTCCCAGATCTGGGAGTGGGGCCTAGTGGTTAGAGCAGGGGGGCTGGGAATTAGGACTCCTGGGTTCTATCTCCAGTTCTAGGACAGAGTGTGGGGTAGTGGTTAGAGCTGCAGGGACAGCGAATTAGAACTTGTAGGTTCTATCCCAGAATCGGGCGGGCGGGCGGGTGGGCTAGCTCTCAGGGCACCTGGGTTCTAGTCTCATCTCTGCTGCTGATTTACCTTGGGCAAGTCACTTCCTTGTTCTGTGCCTCAGTTTCCCTCTCTATAAAATGGGGATACCAGTGCTCTCCACTCAGAGGTGGGGGTCGAGGCTCCACTCTTTAAGGCTGGCAACGTGCTTTGAGCTGGAAGGAGCCGTGTAAGGACCTGGTAATTATTAGTGGTGTTTCACGGAGCTCACACGGGAAGTTCCCCCCTATGGAGAGAGGTGGCCTGTGATACCGGGAGCCTGAGGTCTAGATCCCAGAGGTCCCGCCTGGGCTTAGAATAGATGAACAGAGTAGCAGGCAATGCCTGGAGTGGAGAGGCTGTGTTACAAGAGGGAACCGGAGACATGCTCGGATAAAGGGATGGACACACACACAGAGGCGCTAGCCAGCTCTCCAGGCTACGGCCTCGACCACAAAACCAGCCTTTCTGGCTAACTGCTGCAAGCGTGACCGGCTTTACTCAGGTGAGTAACCTGCATTGAAGCCAATGGGCTACGTACGTGAGCAAAACTGCCCATGGGATCGCGTGGAATCAGGCACGAGGCTAGGCGTCAGCTTAATTTGACTCCCTGCTCCGCCATTGACCTTGGGCAACTCGCTCCCCCACACACACACCGTGCCTCAGTTTCCCCACCCACCTTTTGTATATTTAGCACCCGAGCTCTTTGGGGTAGGGATTTTCTCTCGCTCTATGTCTGTGCAGCGCCTGGCACAATGGGGGCCCTGATCTCAGTTGGGGTCTGGGCACCTGATGGCTGCAGGTGCATGTGGAAAAGAGAGGCTCCATCCTCTTCCGGTGGGGCAGGTGTGGGGGTGGCTGAGCTCAGGTGGGCTTGGCAGATCTCCCCTTACCTTGGGCAGGGACTTTGGGGGGCAAGATCCCCTAGGCTACAGATAGGCCCAGGAGATCCCCAGCTCTCTGGGGCATCCTGGGTCGGTTCCCCTGGGTCAGGAGGGTCAGAGGGAGCCCCTTTAGCCAGGTTGATGCCGCTGGGACTCTGGGCCCGGCGCTCAGGTGAGCTCCGCCCAGGTGAGAAGGGGGCGGGACCTGCCTGTCTGCCTGCCTCAGGTGCGGGAGGAGGGAGGCACCTGCCTTCCCCGGGGTCACATGAGCGAGAGGGAAGGCGGAGCTGGCCAGATCGCAGCCCTGGAAGGGAGCGGACAGAGGGAGAGGGCCGGTGAGTGCGGGGAAGGGGCTTGGGGTTCTATGGGGCAGCCCCCACCCAGGGAGCAGGCAGGGCTAAAGAACCCCGCCCCTTTAAGAGAGCCTGGACTTCCCCCCGTTCCACTTAATGCCAGGGGACCCTCCGGGGAGGGGGATCTGCCCCCCAGGGAAGTGGGCATCTGCCCCCTTCCCCCACTTGGAATTTGGCTACTGCTGGTGGAGGCTGGTCTATGCCTCCCCCCCGCCACCTGTGCCTTGGGTCTGGCTTCTCTGGTGCCACAGATCCGGGGGGGGGGGGTGCCCCCTCCTGGGGTTACCTACACCCACCCCCAGCCTAGGCCCGCCGTGGCCTGGGAGCGGTGATTCAGGCCAGTTCCTGCCCCTGCCCAGGGCAAAGGCGGCGAGAGGCCTGGCCGTCCCTGAGAACCCAGGCGATCGGGTGCCTGGAGTTGATTCATGTTGGAGACCGGGCTTCCTGGTCTCTCCGGGTGCTTCCTCCTCCGGGGGAGCCCCCCCCGCACCCCCCGTTTCGGGAGTAGCCCCGGCTGGAGGGGGTCGCTCTGGGCAGGGGTGGCACACGCAGGGTTAATGAGCTCTGGGTGACTTTCACTGGGTTTGTGTTTAATCAGCTGGGTTAAAAATTGACCAGCGAGGCCCGGCTGAGCTGAAACCCACAGAGGGAGTCGATATAGGGGGGACCCAGGGGCACCCCCGTTTCTTTAAAACCACCTCCGTGCCCTGAAATGGACCCGGCACGGCTTGCATGGGGGGGGGGGAGATGGAGTGGGCTAGGGTGGGGGGCCATCACTAGCCCCGAGTGGCCATCACTAGCCCTGATGTTGCTTCAGGGTCTTGGGGGTTGGAGATTTGCCCTTTGGGGGGGCTGGTGGCTCCCGCTGCTGAGGGCCAGAAACAAGGTCCGTGATCTGTGACCTGGGCTTGCGCTTAGGAGGGCAGGAGTCCAGCTGGGGACTGAATGATTTCCCCCTCCCCCATCCCAGGGCCCCCCCTTCCCAAGGGGGTTCTGTGGGCCCCCCATTGCCCTGCTTCATACCCAGGTCCCCAACAGCCCCTTCCTCCCGCTCTGCACGCGCCCGGGAGCCTCAGTAGAAAGGTGGGCCCTGCCCCAGATGTGTGTCCACACCAGAGAAATGTGGTGTGGCAGCCCCCTCGTGGCCCGCTGGGACCTGCACCCCATGTTCACCTGCCCAGCAGCCCCCAGCTCTTCATCCCCCTGGCCAGGAGGAGGGAGATGGAGAGTGGCCCGGTGGGTGTTACCTTATTATCTGGGTTCCTCTAGTGCCCCCAAAGGCGAGCAGGGCCCTGGTGCGTTGGGTGTGGTGGAGACACTGTCTCTTGCCATGTAAGCTCTGTGGGGGCAGGGAATAAAACTAGACGAGGGGTGGGGAAAAAGAGTTTTCACAGGGCAGCAGGGGAAACTGAGGCATGGGAGAGTGACTGGCTCAAAGAGGCTCAAGGAGTCAGGCAGAACTGGGAGTGGATCCCGGGTCTGACTCACAGGCCTGTGTCTAAACCGTGCTCCCTAAGCAAGGGTGTGCGGCTTCTAAGCCGCCCCCCTGGATAAATAGCTCCTGGCAAGAGGCAGCCCTGGCCCCAAAGAGCTTGCCGTCTAAATAGGTGGGAGGGGAAACTGAGGCACAGCTAGTTCCCCATGACCGTGCTGG
This sequence comes from Malaclemys terrapin pileata, assembly GCF_027887155.1. Lineage (NCBI taxonomy): Eukaryota > Metazoa > Chordata > Testudines > Emydidae > Malaclemys > Malaclemys terrapin. The sequence goes on along the minus strand of NC_071527.1, from coordinate 16,150,129 downwards.
GAAGGGAACTCGACTCTCCTGGTTCCCAACCCAGAGCCCTAGCCACTAGGCCACGCTGCCTGCCGGGTTCTTTGTAGACCTCGCTACGCACTCGGGACTGGTTCAGATGACATGGCTGTTGTGGGTATATGCAGAGGCCTGTGGCTTATCTGAAATACCGGAGAGCAGCGTTTCTGATGGCAACTGGAAGAAATTTGGGTTTGGTTTGTTGGGCCATTTTATTAACACATGAGTCGCTCTCTGTCCGCGCCTGCTATTAGAGTGATTGGATGATGGGGTTGGGGGTGGGGAAATGGGCCGGGTTTTTCCTGGGATGGGAACCACAAGGAGTATGGAGCAGTGGGTAGAGCAGGGAGGGCTGAGACGGAGCCAGGACTCCTGGGTTCTATTCTCAGCTCTGCCAGTGACTCGTCGTGTGGACTCCTGGTTTCTGCACCTGGCTGTGCACTGGCCCAGCACTCTGCATCCCTCTCGCTTGGGCAAGTCCCTTCCCTGCTTGGTGCCTCAGTTTCCCCATCTATAATACTTGCCTTCCTCCCGGGTCGCTGTGAGGCTGGATTCGGCCAAGGGCTGCACGGTGCTTCGGTACCCTGGTCGCTTGCACGGAAGATGCAGCAGCTCCTCAAATGTGACGAGGATGAGGATCCGCTGAGAGCAGCAGGGATGGGGGGGGGGGCGAAGGGTCTGTTCTGTGGAGAAGGCTCCCTGAGCAGGGGCCATGGCAGGTTTGCTACCCCTCACCCCACCCCTTTGAGCTTTGTCCTGCCTAATTTGGGGAGTCTTGGGTGACAGGAACGGCCTAGGGACTGAAATCCTCTTCCTGCTGAAGACATTTGCATCTCCAAAGGGCTAGATCACTAGAAACTTCATTCCACACACCAAGGAGGTTCCTTCTACTATCCCCTCCTCCCCTCTGTCAGGGACTCTGTGCACCCCATTTCAGGGTTCCCCATTCCTTTCATCCCCCTATCCACCCCCTGCCAGGGGCTCTGTGTGCCCCATTCCTCACCATTATCTCTTGGACTTTCTTTTCACGCCTTCAGCGGGTTCTTTGATCTGGAGCCCTGGTCAAAGCTCAGGGATCTACCCACCAGATGTTGGGGGCTCCATGTGTCTGCTGTTCTCCCCCCACACACACACACCCCTGCAGTTTTTCTGATCATCCCCCAAATCAACAGGGTGCTGCCCCGAAACTTCCCTGGAAGTTTGGAAGCGATCAGACAGGGCATTGCGAAGTTATTGCGTTTCGGACAACGTAGAAGGGCCACCAAGTAGGTCTTATGGACTCCTGAGCTTGGCCACTAATGGGTGGCTTTCTAGATACTTTGCACGGCCCCCATCTCGCTACAATCCAGGGTCTTCACAAGCTTTCATAGATTTAGCCCCATGATTACAGTATTTGCCCAGTTGCTGCTGCCGATGGAGGAATCTCCCTGGCGGTAGCTGGTCCCAGGAAGCAGCTTAGTGAGGTGTGTGCACTCTCGTTGGGTGGGCCGGGTCGGCAGCCCTCTACTTTATCTCGGTGGGGTCCGACCGAGAATGAGGTGGGATCCGCAGCGGGCGAGGTGCTGGACAAAGACAGAATAAGAGACGGTCCCTGCCCCGAAGTGCTTGTCTAAACAGACTCTCCACTCCTGCTGGGAGACAGGGCGGTCTCGTTTTCTCTTATTGTACAGATGGGGAAACTGAGGCACGGAGCGGGGCACTGATTTGCCCAGAGGGTCAGAACTGGGGATAGAGCCCAGGGCTCTGTCTGCTAGGCTGACATGGTGATGTCTCTTCCAGCTGTGTTGGGGCTGGATTCTATCCCGGAGGCAGCCCCACGAGGAGCAGCGTCCCGCTTGCCTAGCGCGGTGCTGAGGGCCGCATCGGCTGAGGCCTAGGCTTGCTAGAGGAGGCAGTATGGCCTAGCGGACAGAGCCTTGGGTTAGGACACCTGGGTTCTAGGCCCAGCTCTGCCTGCTGGGTGACCCTGGGCAAGCCACTTCCCTGCCTCAGTTTCCCCATCTGTAGCATGGGGGGGATGATTGTGACCTCCCTTGTAAAGCGCTTTGGGATTGGCTGGATAAGAGCCTAGAATTATTTCTGCACATGCCCAGTTCCGTTCTCTCTGACTCCAACTCCTGGCGCTCCGAGTTCCTAACGTAACCCTTTAGTGACTTCAGTACAACCCTGCCCCCTGCCAAAGGGGCAGTGGGCACCAGGAACTGGCTGAGAGAAATCCTGAGCAACCGAGCTCAGTCCGGGGAGGATCCCAGCCAGCCTTGGAGCCCCGGGGGTGCGCGGAAGCAAACCAACCAACCTCCACAAGAGGTTGTAAAGGCTGTGTGTGGGGGGGCTCCCAAACCCTTGCTCAAACGACCCCAAATTCGGACCACGGACCCTACCCCGCTCCCCTATGAGGCACAGCAAATTTCACGCCAATCCGAGTAAGTGGACGGATCGTAGAGAGCCCAGAAGAGCCGACCTGATGGAGGGGTATGCTTGGTGGTCTGTGGGTCGAATGGATGCAGAGCTGGGGGCAGGGGGTTACGAGTGGTTCTGACCCCTTTCTCTCTGTCCCTCTCCCAGGTGGTGAAACCCTGGGGGCTGCCCGGTTCCCGGTCATCCCCATCTCCAAGGGCCCCCCACGCCCCCCAACGGCCTGAGGACGTCGGGAAGCAGGAGGTTGTGTGACAGTTGCACCAGCAGGATTGTGATCCCTCCAGGGAAAGGGGGAGTGACCCCCCCATGTCCCCCCCTCCCTCCCAGACACCCGGGGGAGCGATGGCGGGCTGCAGTCACTCCTTGCTCCTGGCCGTGGCCCTGCAGTCCCTGTTACAGCCGGCCCTGGGCCAAAGTAGGTGGTGGGTTGTTAAGTGCATCTGCTTCCACACCAGGGGGGAGGGGGGCTGGGAGCCAGAACTCTTGGGTTCTATCTGCAGCTCTGGGTGGGGAGTGGGGTCTAGTGGTTAAACAGCCTGGAGTTGTCTTAACTCCACCACTGATTGAGCGAGTGATTTTTCCCTTATTGCTCACCCCTTCTCCTTCTGGTTGGTAGGGACAGAAATCTTATCCTGCTGCTCCAATGGCCCAGGACCGGAAGGAGAATCCCCCTCCCTATAGGCAGTATAGGCCCTATGACACACATCCAAGCACTTCTGATTCCATGCAGCAGAGGGCAGCGGTGCCCCCCCGCAATAAAGTGGATAGAATCGATCACTGGAGCCTGGTGCTAGCAAGATCTGCTGCGGCCAAGTCACCCTGGCAGGAGGCTACAGTTTAGCTTGACTAAAGTTGCTGTTGGGCTGTCGTTAGTTGGGACAGCCGGAAGGGGACTTTAGATTCTGGTCACCAGGGACGCAGCACCGGGGTCAACCCAGCATTGGGTCGGACCAGAACACAGAGCATTGACCCTTTTGTGTGTTTACCAGCACAGGGGTGATGGGCACAGTTAATCGGCTGCCATGCCCCACCCCAGAGGTGGCTGCATTTCAGCATTGGCTGAGCGATCCCTGCGTAGCACTGCTGCATGGCTGTTCGCCCGCTGCCCTGTTCTACCCCAGAGGTGGCTGCATTTCTGTGGCCGGAAGAACGATCTCTGCATGCAGTCGTAGGGAGGTTGGGAGAGGGGGTGTCACCCTTTGGTATGCAAGGCCCGGATTGCTAGGTTTGATTACCCCCCCCCCCCCACTCCCATTAAATCTTCCACCGTAATACACCTAATAAATAATGTTCGGCACCCACCACAGTGGGGTCCTTGGCCATGATTGGGGCTCTACCGTAATCCATATAATGGAGTTGATGCCTGAAGCCGTGGACTAGATTTTAATGTGGCCAGCATGCAACACCCCCCTCTTTCCCCCCCCCCCCAGCTTCTCAGGGCAAATCCTGTGGCTCTCAGTCCCCAGATCTCCCCCCCTCCTCCCCACGGCAGTTGCTGCTGCCTCCTTCCCCCCAGGGCAAACCGCAGGTGTGTTTGTGGAAGGCCCCTTCCCTGTTACGGCTTGATCCCGTCCTGTCCCGGGCCCCGAGCCAGCCCTGGCGGAGAGCCGGGGGAGCGGGCGCGGCGGGGCAAGGTGGTTTCAGTTGTCCCGGCGCTGGGTTTCGGAGCCTGACACGGGTGGATCCACACCCTGGAGGGGGTGGAGGGAGGGAGAGGCTGGAACAGGGGGGGTGAGTCACCTCTGCTGGGGGAATGTCCCTGGGACTGGCTGATCTGTTAGCACCCCACCCCCGTGTGTCTCTGTTAACAGGTGGAATCACCTACAAGAGTTTTATGACCCCCCCCCACCCCATGCATCAAACAAACAGTTTCAACATCTCCCCCCCCCCCCCCCCCCAGCATGTAACTTACTGCTCTGGGCAAAGGGGGGGAGGGTCCAAATTCCTTATCAAGGACACTCCGCCTGCCTTGCAAACTGTATCCAGGCTGCACAGTAAGGGCTAGTGGTTGGAGCGGGGGGCTGGGAGCCAGGGCTCCTGGGTTCCATTCCCAACCCTGGTAGGATCTAGGGCTTGGGGCGTGGGGGTGGGGTAGGAGTAGGGGCTGCTGGATTCTCAGCCCTGGGAGGGGAGTGGTTAGAGCAAGAAGTGGGAGCCAGGAGTCCTGGCTGTATACCCAGCTCTGAGAGGAGAGTGGTGTCTAGTGGTTAGAGCGGTGTGTATACTGGGACTCCTGGGATCTATCCCCAGCTCTGGGAGGAGAGTGGGATTTAGAAGGGGGAAGGGTGCTGAGAGCCAGGACTCCTGGGTTCTATCCCCATCTCTGGGAGGAGAGTGGGATTTAGAAGGGGGAAGGGTGCTGAGAGCCAGGACTCCTGGGTTCTATTCCCAGCTCTGGGAGGGGAGTGGGATTTAGAATGGGGGGTGCTGAGAGCCAGGACTCCTGGGTTCTATCCCCAGTTCTGCCATTGACTAGCAAAGCGGGGTGGGGGGTGTGACTTGGGACCAGCTCTACTGCGTTGTGCGGGGAGAGTCCTGTGCATACCAGGCCCCCCCCCTTGCTGGATCCCAGAGCTCTGAGTCGCACCCCGGTCCTGGGAAGGGCTCCAGCCTGTTCAGGCCTGACCTGCTCTCTAGGTTGCAATGCATAACCGCCCTGGGGCTGGGAGCATGGGCTGAAGGCCAGGCTGGGAGCTGGGCAGGGCAGGATGGAGCGGAGAGGGGCACCCTGGGAGTTGTAGTTCCCTTCCTGCATAATGGCAAGGCTGGGGAAGGGAGCGGCTGGCGCGTTGCTTACAGACTGGAAGCAGAGCCCCGGGCCCTGGGAGGCTGGATGGTGCATGGGGGAGCGGGGATGAGCCCAGGGGGGCAAGTGAGTTGTACCATCAATATTGGGCGGACCTGCTGGGAGCAGGGCTAGTGGTTAGAGCTGGGAATCGGGGCTTCTGGGTTCTGTCCCCAGCCCTGGCAGGGAAGTGGGGATGAGTGGTTAGAGCAGGGTGGGCTGGGAGTCAGGACACCTGGTTTCTGTCCCCAGTCCTGGCGGGGGTGTGTGTGGGGGTCTAGTGGTTAGAGCTTGGGGGCGGGCGGGAGAGCTGGGTTGCATGAGCATAGTAGGGGCTGGCTTGTGTGCACAGCTCCCCAGGTGGTAGCATGGGTTGGTGGTTGATGGTTTTCTCTTGCTGAGCTGAGCTCCTGGGGGGCAGCGTCAGGCCAGGTTGCTGTCGGGGTAGCAGGCGAACTGCGGTTTCTGCTGGAGGTGAAGGGCCCCCAGAAGGCAGAATCAGGGCCCTCCCCTGGGGTGGTGCTAGGGGGGCGCTGTGCTGCAGGGAGTGGGCCAGGGGGCGTTGTCAGTGCTGACCCCAATGCCCCACTGTGGCACTAGGGGGCGCTGTGTTACAGGGCGCAGGGGCTGGGCTCGGTAGGGGGCGCGGTCCCGTTGAGGTCATTAAAGGTCACTCCATATGGCACTTTTCCAAGAATTGCGGTGGTGATAATTTAGGGAGGATGTGAGAGCGCACTTGGATAACCCCAGGCTGCTGCCTCCCTAAATAACCTTCCCCCTGCCCTGGTGCACTTGAAACTGGGAATCTCCTTCACTTCCTGTCCTAAACTATTGTCTTGCTCTGCGGTGGCTAACCAGCTGCCACACCCCACCCCAGAGGTGGCTGCATGTTGGTTCTGGTGCCTGCGTAGTATCAGTGCCATGGTTGAGCTCTCTGATGGCGGGGGGGGGGGGAACTCCAGCAGAGGCCTCCTAACAGCTAAGCCTCCTATCGCACCCCCTTGCTGTACCCCTCCCCCACACTAAGCTCCGCTCTCTTTATTCCTCTTTTAAATCAAGCCACGAACAGGAGCACCGTGACACCCACATCCGTATCGGGGCTCACGGTAAGTAGGCGTGGGGGGGCGGATCAGCTGTGTGTGTTGGGGGGGGGGTTATCCCAGCATGCACTGGGGAGAGAGACTTGAGTGGAACTGGGCCGGAAGCTTGGAGATATTGTTCAGGGTGTGTGTGTGGGGGGGTCCAATTTGGGAAGGGGGGGGATCTGGGGCAGGAGGCCTAGCTCCCCACCCCTGCCTACCACCTCCTCTGGGGAGCCCCTGTCTTTACCTCCCACACTCTTGGTTGGCTCCTGGTGTAACCCCCCCCCCCACAGCAGCTCTCTGCCCCCCATGCCCATGGGGAGCTGAGCAGGGCATGATTCTGGTTCCGTCTCACTCTTTTTCCCCCCCATCCTGGCAGGAGTCGGAGCGGCTGGCGGCCATCATTGTCCCCTCCCTAGTCGGGGGTCTCCTGCTTATTGGACTTGTGATCTTTGGGGCGCTCAAGGTGCGGGAGAGGCGGCAGACGGAGGGCACCTACCGGCCCAGCAACGAGGAGCAGGTGGGTGCTCGGGTGGTGACGAACGCTAACCTCCAACTGCCCCCCGAGGAGCGGCTGATCTGACCCGGGGGGAGGGGAGGGGGTCACACACACCCCCTCCCCAGACTGGCAGACTCTGTACTGGCTGGACCTTGTGGTTGCACATCTGGGGGGGGGGCGGCTCCTTGCTCTCCGCTGGCTGGAAGGAGCCGAGGTCTTCGTCGCTGGATGCATCGGATTTCCACCTGCGCTCTCCTCCTGCGGGGGTGGAGGGGTGCTGCCCAGTGAAACACCTGGCCATGCTGGTGCTGCGCGACATCGCCCCCTGGTGGCAGAAGCGGCGGGAACCTCTGCTGCTGCGCTGGGATATTGGCAGAACGCTCACACCTTGCGCGTGTTTCCACCTGGCTGAACGCTTTATCCCCTCCACCCCCGTCTGCGTCTCACACGTGTCCTGTAATCTCCCCTACCTCGGTCTGCATCTGTCTGGCCTGGGGCCGGCTGCAGGGGGGTCACCAAGCCGGCCCCAGCTCGCATTGCAGGCTGCAGATGGGGAGTGACTCTGCATTGGCACCTGGGCTGGTGAAAGCGAGGCTGGCGCGGCAGCGAAGGAAGGGGAAGCTAGAAACTCCTGCCTGAGCCGCCAGGGAAGGGTTTGGCTTTAAAAAAAAAAAAAAAAAAATCGCTGAAGGGAAACAGCCGTGTTTAAAAAACTGACCCCCCGGGTTAGTTAATACACATCAGCCCTCCTGTAGCCTGAGGTGCAGACGGAAGGTAGCGGTAGAGAGGTTTAAGTCCCTTCACTGTTGTGCCTCAGTTTCCCCATCTATCACTCCCCCTCTTCCTGGTGCTCTCCCGGCTACAAAACCAGCAGCCTTCTTGGGTGCATGTGGAAGGTGCCACATCGCTCTCTAGCGGCTGGTGAATGCAGAGGATAATAGCCTCCTGCGGCTGTCAGCGGATGGAGCCGCTCCTTGGGCTGGGCTGGGGTTACTGGACTCAAACCGGGGGCTGCTGATGGGGTCATTTCTCATGGTGGGGGGAGGGGTGAAATACACTAATAACTCAGAAAGCAACTGGGTGGCCTTTTTTGCTGTCCTGTCTATGGGGAATGTAACCAAACTGCACCCAACTTAACGAGCCAAATCTTTGTCCTCCGGCAGGGCCGTGGTTCATCCTCCCCTTAACCCAAAACTTGCTGGAATCTTCTCCCATGTGCGGCATCCCCCCTGGTGGCCTTTCCCCCAAGCCGCAGTGTCCCACAGCACAACCCTGCCCCATTGCTGCTCCCCCGGCCGGCACCAGGGCTAAGGTTATTTCCCTGCATGGGGCAGCCTGGGGTAAAGCAACCAGGGGGCCCCCCCATCGGCAAGGCTGGAGTAGCAGCAGCCATCCCCCTGCCTCAGGCTTCCAGACCCAGCTGCAGGAGAAGCAGCTTGTGGGCCGATTTCCTCGCCCCATTAGCCACTCGTACCAGCCGCGGTTCCTAGAGCCTAGGGCTTGGTTTGTGAATCTTTAACTTGAAGGGCTTTTCTCCCACCCGTGCCTTGGCCATTTGAGTTACGGGGAACACACACAGGTTTTAAACAGGCCGGCCCATGGTGCTGGCTCTGCCTTTATGCCACCCGTGGGTTGTTGCTCTGACCATCTCAGCCTCTGTTGACTCTAACTTGGATACAGTGGCAGTGAGTTCCCCAGGCTCCCAAGGGAGGAAGATGCAGGGGGAGCTGTTTGCCCAGCGGGCCATCCAGCATCAGGGGTTGCTAGGACCCCAGTTCCCCAGCCGGCTGCTTGGGTCATCTTTACAGCCCCTGCTTCCTCACTGTAGGCTGTGTCTTGGCTCTGCCCCCGTGCCTGCCGCCGGCGCCTCCGGGGCATGCCAACCTTGCTCAGTGTCTGGCTGAAAGCTTCCCCTGCTGGGCCAGCCCTCACCTGGTGCTGCGTGTTCTCCGCCTCAGTCACCTCTTCTCTCCTTTCAGTCCTCCCGGGAAGACCCAAAATTAACGGAGCTGTGAGAGCCGGGAGCAAACGTCCCCAGACTTTGGCCCTTGCCCTTTGAAACTGCCGGAGTTGGGATCTCCCGGCCCCATGCCTGCCCACTGGTCAGTTTCGCACCCTCTCCCCCCGCCACGGGGGTCACTCTACCCAGTTTTGCATGGGCCAGTGGCTGCCCCTTACAACCTCCCTGTTCACCCAGCCGCAGGGGGGCTGGTCGCTGCCTGGGCTCCCGGGGCCCTGTGATGATACAAATAAGTGCAACAGGGCTGGGGCCCTGACATGGGACTAGCTGTTCACAACTCAGGGTGGGCCCCTGGCTACAGCTCTTTCCCCACCGCCAGCCTTCTAGCCCTCAAATCTCTTCTTCAGCTGTGACGGTTGAAGCAGAGCTGGGAGCCATGTAGGATTTAGGCTGCCATGGGAATCAAGGAGAGTTAGGCACCTCCAGCCCTTTGAGGAGCTGGGCCTCTGACCCAGGGGGTTTAGGTGCCCCTGTTGCTAATCTTCCCCCTTTTCTGCACCCAAATATGCAGCAATGTAGTTGAAGCTGTCCCCCGACGCTCACCTAGAAAGGGAGGCTGGTCCTGGCAGGAAGGCCCTGCCTCAGACCCGCTGGGTGACCGTGGATAAGTCATGTCACCTCTCGTGCCTCAGTTTCCCTAGCTGGAGTAAGCCGGTCCTACAGAGCCAGCGAGGAGCAGGAGGCAGGGTTACCTGCCCCTCTGGGTGCTGGCATGGCAGCTTTTTAAGCTGGGTTCATACAGTGTTGTGTTTTCCCTCCTCTGTGCAAATGTAACTTTTATTTTTTTGTAAAATAAACTAATTTTGGGATCAATTTAAAAAAAAAAAGGGGGGGGGGAGTGGGGCCCACACCCTCTCGCCCTTGCTGATGATGCATTTTTGCAGGGGGCGGGATCCGGTCAGCCAAGGGAGGGGAAGCTGCAGATGTCCTCGAGCACCGAGCCCCAAGGCGGGGAAGGGGGAGGCAGCAGGAGACTGGCTGTGGGGAGCGTTCAGCCCCACTGTGGGACGGCTGATTTGAATAGCAACCAGCTGGTGGTTCCACCATAAGCATTTATTCAGAGCCCCGCCCCGCGGGCTTTGTGGAGCAGGCCGGAGCCAGGCCAGCGTCTCCCCATTGTCCTGAGCCGAGCGGGGCAGTGCAGCTTTTGGGCCTCCTGGTGCAGTTCTGCCTGGGGGGCCCCTGGTCCAGCAATGTCAGTAGCTCAGCATGGGCCCCCGGGTGCAGCTCTCCACGCCGCCAGCCTTCTAGGACTCAAACCTCTTCTTCAGCTCTGATACCTTGGGCAGGGCTGGGGGCTGGGAGGCTTGGTCCAGCTCCGGCCAGGATGAGCTGGGCAGGGTGGCCCCTGCCCCTAGCAGGGGGACCCCACCCCTGATGTCAGTTTGCCTACAGGCCTTGGCCTGGAACAGAGCCACAGCTGACTGGACCCTAGGGGAGGAGGGGCTATCTGCCTCAGGGGCGGGGCTATCCTGTTTGGGGAGGGGCTCTGCCTCAGGGGCGGGGCTATCCTGTTTGGGGAGGGGCTCTGCCTCAGGGGCGGGGCTATCCTGTTTGGGGCGGGGCTCTGCCTCAGGGGCGGGGCTATCCTGTTTGGGGCGGGGCTCTGCTCTGCACACCCCCTGCCCAGACTCTGGCCCTGTAGTGGCTGCTTCAGGGTGGCCTCCTGTCCCCACTTCTTCAGGGGGCCCCAGAGAACCAGTGGTTGGTGTCAGCTCTGCCCCAGCCCCTCTGCCCCCCAGCTCCTCCTCCCCGAGCTGGAAGGGCTTGTGCCAGGGCACCCTGAGCGTTGCTACCCTCTCAGCTGGCTGGGGAGGGCCCTCCTCATCCTCATTGATCCCACGGTCCCACATCCCGCTGGCTGGGCGCGTGGCCTTGGCGGGCAGCAGCAAAGCATGCTGGGAGTCCCCAGCCTCCTCCTCGGCCAGGGAGGCCTCCTCCGAAGAGGGGGGGGCGAACTCCAGGGACGAGTCGTCCTCCTCGGCCAGCAGCCAGCACTCGTGGTCCCGGGCCTGACGCCCGCTGAGGTTCTCCTCACTGGGGTTCGTGTGCCTCAGCTGGAAGGGACAAGGAGCCAGGGTTGGTGCAGGAAGGGGCAGGGAGAGAGACCTAGGCTGGAGAGGGAGGGGCTAGAGAAGAGGGGCGGAGTTAGGGGAGGGGCTAGGAGAGGAAAAGTTGGGGAGGCGGTGGACTCAAGCGGCAGGGTCAGAGAGGGATGGGGCAGAATCAGGAGGGAGGGGGGGCCAAGAGAAAGACTTGGGTGGAGAGAGGTGGGGTGGCATGCAGGTGCACAGGGACGTGTCCATGGGGGAGGGGCAGCCCAGGGAGATGCCTGGGGGGGAGGGGCAGCACAGGGAGGCCCCCGCGGGGGGGGGGGCAGCACAGGGAGGTGCCCGCGGTGGGGGGGGGCAGCACAGGGAGGTGCCCGCGGGGGAGGGGCAGCACAGGGCGGCGCCCGGGGCGACACAGGGAGGTGCACAGGGGAGGGGCAGCGCGCGGGGCGCCACAGGGAGGTGCACGGGGGGGCGGGGAGCTCACCCTGGTGTAGCAGCTGCCCTCCTCCAGGTTGCAGAAGTCCAGGCTGCGGGTCCCGTAGAGCAACCCCCGTCCACTGGGCGCCACCAGGCTCAGCGTCTCGAAGATCTCGCCCAGCAGGTCGATCTCGCCCGTCTCCAGGAAGCTCTTGTCCATCTCCCCCCCATCAGGGATGGCATCGGGGTCTGGGGGAGCCTTGTGGCCTTCTGCTGGGGCAGCCCTGAGAGACAGGGGGGAAGGGGGGGCTGGGCATTCATGTTACAGCCACGTGTGGAAACTGACATACAGAAAACATGGCAACAAGTTCGTGCACGAACGTGACATCACATGTGGCAACACGCATGTCAACCACCATGGGAACACAGCGTCACGTCACACTCTCAGCCTGTGCCAGTATGCATGGAAATGAACACGTGGAATAGGCATGTCAGCCGTCATGCGTGGCCCAAGTGCCAACACCCAGGCCCACCCACACACGCGACACACATGCTCATGTATTAAAGCTGGCCACCCACGCGGCTGTCTGCGTCAAAAGCCCCACGGAAAGTGGCAGGCGTGAAGCTGACCGCACGTGCCAGCACGTGTGTAAACACGCATGCCCTACAGCCCACACCCCAGGCCATCTCTGCGCTCCCCCCAATATCTGCACTCCTCCCCAGCCAGAGCCCGCCCCGCCCCCCCGTTACCTCTGGGCCTCCAGCTCCATCCCGCTGCAGCGTTTATTGGGTCGCAGGGGTCGGGACTGCAAGGAAACACGGGTCAAAGATCCCCCTGCTCACCCCTGGGCAGTGCAACACCAAGCCCCTCCAGCATGAGGGGGTCGCTGGGGCCAGGACCTCCCTGCCCCCCAGGCCTTTCCCTGCCCACCGCTCCCTGATCTGTGCCAGCCTCCCCCCACGCTGGGCTAGGGTCGTTATCCAGGGCCACGGGTGAAGGAGGTGGGGTGGAAAGGGGAGGAAAGGCCCACAGCTAGGCAGAGCTCACCTTGCGCCTTCCCCCAGATGCTACTCAGATGAGTAAGGGGTATCTGGGTGGGGCGGGGGGAGCGATTCACTTCCCAAACTACCTGCTACGGGTTCCAGATGTTTCACATCTGCATGAGGATTACCTGCATACTGCCGTTATTCCCACCAGATGTTCCACATCTGGGGAGCTGGACTATTTGTGCATGTTACCCATGCCGGAGGTTCCACATCCAGGTGAGGATTATCTGCATACCCCCATTATTCCTTCCAGATGTGTCACATCTGCATTAACTGCATACCCTCTTTATTCCCTTCGAGATGTTCCACATCTGCATTCATTGCATACTCCCATTATTCCCTCCAGATGTATCACATCTGCATTAACTGCGTACCCTGTTTCTTCCCTTCCAGATGCTTCACACTTGCATGAGGATTACCCGCATGCTGTTATTCCCACCAGAAGTTGCACATCTGCACCGGGATCCAGACCCCACCATTATTTCCTTCCCGATGTTCCACATCCGTGGGAGGACCATCTGTGCGTCCCCACCCCCGTCCAGATGCCCCCCCCCGGCCCCACCCCCTACAGAGGTTTCGCAGTCTCTGACCTTCCCGAAGTGCTGGGTGATGGGCAGCCGGCTTTGCAGGCACTCGGACTGGGTGCTCCGGGGCAGGATGGGGCCTGAGAGCTGGTCGCACTTCAGGGAGCCGCCTCGCTGCAGGGCTGAAGCCTGGCCCAAGTCCTGGAGAGGGGAACGAGGGCCGGGCAGGAGGACGGTGAGCAGACTCCCAGGCAAGGCTCATAGACTTATAGACTTTAAGGTCAGAAGGGACCATTATGATCATCTAGGCTGACCTCCTGCACAACGCAGGCCACAGAATCTCACCCACCCACTCCTGTAACAAACCCCTGACCTATGTCTGAGCCATTGAAGTCCTCAACTTGTGATTTAAAGACTTCAAGGTGCAGAGAATCCTCCAGCAAGTGATCAGTGCCCCACGCTGAAGAGGAAGGTGAAAGCCCCCCAGGGCCGCTGCCAATCTGCCCTGGAAGAAAATTCCTTCCCGACCCCAAATATGGCTAAACCCTGAGCTTGTGGGCGAGACTCACCAGCCAGACACTCAGGAAAGAATTCTCTGCAGTAACTCAGATTCCCCCCCACCCCCAATCTAACATCCCATCACAGACCATTGGGCATATTTACCGCTAATAGTCAAAGATCAATTCATTGCCAAAATGAGGCCATCCCATCATACCATCCCTTCCATAAACTTATCAAGCTTAGTCTTGAAGCCAGATATGTCTTTTGACCCCACTGCTCCCCTTGGGAGGCTGTTCCAGAACTTCACTCCTCTGATGGTTAGAAACCTTCGTCTAATTTCAAGTCTAAACTTCCTGATGGTCAGTTTATATCCACTTGTTCTTGTGTCCACATTGGTACTGAGCTTAAATAATTCCTCTCCCTCCCTGGTATTTATCCCTCTGATGTATTTATAGAGAGCAATCATATCTCCCCTCAGCCTTCTTTTGGTTGGGCTAAACAAGCCAAGCTCTTTGAGTCTCCTTTCATAAGACAGGTTTTCCATTCCTCGGATCATCCTAGTAGCTCTTCTCTGTACCTGTTTGAATCCAGTTTGAATTCATCCTTCTTAAACATGGCAGACTAGAACTGCACACAGTATTCCAGATGAGGTCTCACCAGTGCCTGGTATAATGGTACTAACACCTCCTTATCTTTACTGGAAAGACCTCGCCTGATGCATCCCAAGACCGCATTAGCTTTTTTCACAGCCGAAGAGTGACGAAGAGCCAGGGCCCGCTTCCCCCATCTGATCTAGAGGGCGCCGCCCTAGAGGAGCTCGGTCTCAGTGGCCAACAAGGGGGGGCTGGTCTGGGGGTGACATGGAGGCCCAGCCCACTGGCAACTGGGTGGCAGTAAATGCCCCCACATGGCGAGGTGCTCTTGGCCACGGCTGACATGGGAGATGGGGCGGGATTCGAACCTGGGTTTGGAGCTCCAAACCCCAGTGCTATTAATAGGGGCTTCATGACATTTCAATCGGCCAGCTAGCCCGGCAGGTGAGGGCAAAGGTCACTGGGGTGGGGGCACATCTGGAGCTCAATGCATCTCGGGGGGGGGGGGCATCACTCTATCCCTGTGGGACGAGGGCAGGAAGTAGACGGGCTACGCGAGGCCCCCATCCCAGCACCTCCCCGATCATCTCCAGAGCCTCAGCCCAAGGGAGTCCCGCTGCCAGGAGTTGCTGGCTCTAACCCCCTTGGACCAAGAGGTCTTCTTCTGCAGATCCTCAAGGGGGATCTCCAAGCAGAGCGTCATGGAGACTCCAGGTAGAATCTGCCCTGGCAGAAGACTAGAAAGTTTCTTTGGCCAGCTTAGGATCTCTTATTACCGCTGATCCGAACCCTTAGCCCCCCTGTTGTCTCCTAACCCTTTCTCATCTACTACCTCAGACCTGAACCCCATTCACAATCTACTACCCTTAACCCTCCTTATGACCTGCCACTCCTAGCTCCTGCCCCATCCAATCCCCCAGGAAGCAGCTGATCAGAGTGGAGCTAGGGGGAGGGGGAATTTCCTCAGCAAGGGGGAATCCCTGGCTCCGAGTTGGGGGTTGGGGGTTGGGAAGCTGGGCGGGATCCCCCAGCCCAAAGAGGATTGTTGCAGTAGGAATCTTACCCTGTACCTCAAGCGACTTCGCATCTCCTTCAGCCTGTCTCGGGCATGGCTCTTGGCCTAGAGGAGAGAAGAAAGAGGGGTGACCAGGCAGGAGGCCATTCCTGGCTCTTTATGGTGTTATACAACTGTCCACTCAGAGATCCTGGCACAGACACACGACTGCATCCCCCTGCGATACCCCAGCCCCGGGAACCCCCCGCACAGACACACGACTGCATCCCCCTGCGATACCCCAGACCTGGGACCCCCCACGGAGACACGACTGCATCCTCCTGCGATACCTCTGCCCCCGGGAACTCCCCCCCCACACGGATAAGATCCCCCTGCTATCAGAGCCCAGTGAACGGGGAAGACCGTGTAGCCAGTTGGTGACCTTACGTATTTGTACATGTTCTTGACGGCTGGGTTTGTCTTGCTCTTCACAGTGTGGATCAGGGCTCCTCCGCCTTTCTGGCAAGACAAAGCACAGAGACATTGCTTTGGAGCGACCCCTGTAGGCCCCTGGTGCCTCCTGCAGTCCTTAGCTTTGTCTTTCCCCCTGACACAAGTAACCTGACCTTCCTGCCACTAGAGGGAGCCTGTGGGTGACTACAGTTGCGGCAGGAGTCACCAGGTGGCGCTGTCGCACACAATCTTTCTCTTAGCAGCGTTCAAGACACGCCACATTGTTGCTAGTTTTGCAATGCTGTTTTCTCCGGTGGGAGCTGTTGCAAGCAGTGGGGGGTTGCTCTCTTCCACGGTCCTGCTAACTAGAATCAGCTGGAGGCCGGTGCTGTGACATGTGGTCTCAGCAGGCGAGCGAACGGTCCGTCATGGGAAGACACACACTGCGCATGGCAATTAATTTGGGGGCCGTGCTAAGGTCCGGGGAGCAGGAGCTGGGACAGCAGTTGGACAGTTTGTTCCATCTTGATCTCTGACTGGCATCGATTCTTGAGGCAGTGTTGCACCCCGGGCAGGGAGTTTTGCAAGGGGCTGGGATTCCTGAACGAGGGGATCGGCCTGCGTGCAGCTGGTGACACCTCTGTTCCAAGACTGGTGCATAGAGTGTAAATAAACTAGTTGCAAATATGCCCAGATGCCATATCACTGATTTCTCCTTCAATTGAAGCTGGCATGTCAGGTGTTCGGCATCTGCTACCTCTCAAGAGAGAGGCAACCGTAGAACATAATATTGTCAGTGCATGTAAGCCACTGATGGCCCCTAAGGAGAAAGGAAGAACTTAGGGCTTGACCTTCTGTCACGGAGTTGGGGGAGACACCCCCGGCTTCCTGCGATTCACAGCCAGGCAGTAAAACAGAAGGTTTATTAGATGACAGGAACACAGTCCAAGACAGGTCTTGCAGGTACAGACAACAGGAGCCCCCATCTTGGGGGGCCAGGGGAGGCCAGGAGGTCTGTCTGACCTCCCCTCCATTTTCCCAGCCAGCCCCAAACTGAAACTCTCCAGCCCCTCCTCTCCCTTTGTCTCTTTCCCAGGCCAGGAGGTCACCTGATCTCTTTGTTCTTCAACACCTTTAGTTGGCACCTTTGCAGGGGAGGGACCCAGGCCATTAGTTGCCAGGAGACAGGGTGTTGGCCATTCTCTGTACAGACACCATCACACTGGCCCCCTAGGGCTCTGCAACAATCACACACCCCTAGACACTCGAGAAATGCATAGGGGAAACTGAGGCACCCACCCAGCACTCAGGGAAAACATTAAGAACATTCCCACTTCGTCACATCTCTATCCCACTTCATCACAGCTTCTCAATCCACTATGGACGCTCCAATGACTTCTGTGGAGCCGCTCCTGAGTTAACACTAATGGGATCAGAATCAAACTACTAATTGGGAGGTGGTGTGTCAGGAAGCACGTGTAAGTTACACGCCCAGGGGAGTTAATTTACACAGCGTGCAGTAAATTAAAGTAGGGAAGCAGCTACTCTCGTTCACCTCTTCTGTGACTTATTCACCTGCTCTTTTCCAGCCCGCAGGGTCGCGGGGGTTCGATCTTGGCCCCTCTCTTGTCAATGGGTCCGTCCTTTCATGGTGTAAAATGCATCAGTTGAACCTCAAATCTAATTCCCCCTGACATCAATTGCAAAATTCCCCTTGATTTCCAGGGGGGTCTGGATTTGGGCCCAGTTTGACCCATTTACTGACAGGGAACTTAACATGTTGCCTCGGAATAATTTGGCCCTTTGCCGCTAGCCGGCGAACGAGAAGCTGCAGGTAATACTTAATGCAGCTAGGTTGGCATCATCACCATTTTACAGAGGGGGCAAACTGAGGCACAGAAAGGGGCAGTGACTCCCCCCAATACCCCAGGTTACATTGCAAGTTAGTGGCAGGGTTGAATAGAACCCAGGTGTCCTGGCTCCCACTCCCCTCCCAGAGTTGGGAATGGAACTCAGGAGCACTAAATCCCAGCCCCTCGGCTCTAGCCACTACACCCCACTCCCCTCCCAGAGCTGGGGATAGAACCCAGGAGTCCTGGGTCTCAGTCCTGCACTCACACCACTTCACAAGCCTCTCCAGTGGACCGCACAAGCTGCTACCAGGCCTCGCTACCCCGTACACGGATCAAGCAGACAGCTCCATACCTTGAGGCTCTCCACCCACAGCTGGTACGACCTCAGGTTACCTGCACGGGGACACGAAAGGGACAGATGTAAATTCCCAGGCCATTAGTGACTCAGGGCCCTAGGTGGGGTCCTTACCCCCCCCCCCGCCCCCGAGCCTGACCCCCGCCCTGGTGAGGAGGTGAATATTGCCAGACCGGCCCTACCATCACTGCCAACCCCCGGTGAATTATGGGGGAACCCT
The DNA here is from genome assembly GCF_027887155.1 of Malaclemys terrapin pileata. Lineage (NCBI taxonomy): Eukaryota > Metazoa > Chordata > Testudines > Emydidae > Malaclemys > Malaclemys terrapin. The sequence continues at coordinate 16,132,308 of NC_071527.1, read as the reverse complement.
GGGTGGCACCACCGTTAAAGGGTCACAGCTGTGGGTGTAACCCCCACACCTCCTGGGTGTGGTGTTCTGTCCCATCTAGTGGCACCGAGACCACTTAGAGAGAGAGAGAAAATGAGTTTGCTACAACCTTAGCTAACAGCCAGTGGGCTTTTAGCTCACGCGGTAGAGCAGGGGGTTCTCAAACTGGGGGTCGGGACCCCTCAGGGGGTCACGAGGTTATTACATGGGGAGGTTGTGAGCTGTCAACCTCCACCCCAAACCCCGCTTTGCCTCCAGCATTTATAATGGTGTTAAATATATTAAAAAGTGTGTAATTTATTGGGGGGGGGGGTCGCACTCAGAGACTTGCTGTGTGAAATGGGTCGCCAGTAAAAAGGTTTGAGACCCCCTGAGGTAGAGGCTCATGCACTAAGCTCCAGAGATCCTTGGTTCGATCCCACCCGCTGACGGTCGCTGTATACGCACTGGGGGCACTGTGCCTCTATTGCTCCCTGGGGGAGGTGCGGTCAGTGGTTGCACCCTCCTTACCCGCCGCCAACCCGCTGTTGGTGATTTCCTGCTCAAACACATCCGAAAAGCCCACGCCGGCATTCAGCTTCTCCAGGCGCTCGTCGATGAACTGAAAAGTGGGTGGCGCGGGGGAGACGCGGGTGCAAGGGGAGTCGGGGAGAGCGCACAGAGCACATGGAGAAGGGGGAACCATTAGAGGGGAGCATGTGGGGCAGATGGAGAGGGGGGAACCATTAGAAAGGAGCAAGGGGGCCAGATGGAGGGGAGAACCATTAGAGGAGAGCACATGGCAGGGACAGTGGGGGGACCATTAGATGGGAGTATGGGGGGGGCAGATAGAGAAGGGGAACCATTAGAGAGGAGTACGGGGCAGATGGAGAAGGTGGAACCATTAGAGGGGAGCACGGGGGCAGATGGAGAAGGGGAACCATTAGAGAGAGCACACGGCAGGGGCAGATGGGGGAACGATTAGAGGGGAGCATGAGGGGCAGATGGAGAAGGGGGAACCATTAGAGGCGAGCGGGGGGGGCAGATGGAGAGGGGGGAACCATTAGAGAGGAGCATGGGGGGGCAGATGGAGAAGGGGGAACCATTAGAGGGGAGCATGGGGGGGCCAGATGGAGAGGGGGGAATCATTAGAGGGGAGTACGGGGGGGCAGATGGAGAAGGGGGAACCATTAGAGAGGAGCATGGGGGGGCAGATGGAGAGGGGGGAACCATTAGAGGGGAGTATGGGGGGGCAGATGGAGAAGGGGGAACCATTAGAGAGGAGCATGGGGGGCAGATGGAGAGGGGGGAACCATTAGAGGGGAGTATGGGGGGCAGATGGAGAAGGGGGAACCATTAGAGAGGATCATGGGGGGGCAGATGGAGAGGGGGGAACCATTAGAGGGGACATTACAGGGAGAGCACATGATACAGTGGGAGCATAAATTATTATGGGGGCCATGGGGGGAGAGAGCCGCCATTCGTTAATGGCTTTTTGGTGATGTGACACCTTAAAGCCCTAGAAAATATGACCCGGGATGGGGTGGCCCAACCACCCCCCCATCCCAGGCCCCCTCCGCTCCCCAAACTCTCCTAGATGCACCCCTCACCCCTCCAGGAGAGAAGGTCACACACATGGGGAGGAGACTGGGCACATCATTCCCACTGGACGGGGGCTGCCAATGTACCTGGGGGTCTCAGGTCCAGGCCTCAGAATTCCTGGCCCCCCACCCCCAGGCCGAGGCTCCCCCCTTTACCTGTTTGAAGAACTGCAGGTGCACGGCGTTGTGCAGGAACTCCCGCATGGTGCTGGACTTGTGGTTGAGGAAGGACTCTTGGCAGAACGAGATGGGCTGGCCCTGGGGGAGGAGGGCACAAAGAGGGTGAATGGGAGGGGGGAGGTTGGGGCCCAGCTCAGAGACACCGGCTCTGTGCCCCGCTCGGGGGGGGGGGGGGGGGGGGAGGTCTGGAGTGGGGCCCCAGATTGGGAAAGCCAGGTTGCTCTAGGCACCGGGGATTGGCAGCTAGCCCAAAGCACCTAAGGGCAATGACCATGGGGTAGTTACTGGGCCAGCCGGGCGCTCCAACCGCCCTGGATGGTTCCTCAGCTTTTCTGGAGAACTCAACCCTCCCCCCCCCCCCCCGCTCCCAGGGCAGCTGCTTTGCAACATAAAATCCTTGGGGGTCACTCAGGGCTAGCGCCTCCCCCTGCACAGAGAAACCCACAGCGGCCACTGGATTTCCAGGGAATCCTCCCCGGGAGGGGGGCATTAGAGGGACACAGAGTGGGGAGGGTTTGGGGGTTTCCCCTACCGATCCTGGGGATCCCTGAGCAAGGAAACCCCCCAACGGGAAGAAGACAGACACTTAGAAGGATGATTGCTCTATGCTACTCTGCCGGCCTCCCCGCCCATGGCAGCACGGCTGCTTACGGGTGTGCAGACACTCGCAGGGTGGGGCCTGGAAAAAAGGGGGAACGCATGGGCTGCCATACAGAGAAGGGGGAGCCCTTGGAGGGGAACACATGGGGCACGGACCATCTTCTTGTTCCGTGTCTGTACAGTACCTGGCACAATGGGGTCCTGCCCTTGACTGGAATTTCCTGGTGCTACCGTGATACACCTAATATACAGCAACTAGCACAACGGGGTCCTGGCCCAGGATTGTGGGTCCCGGATACCAATAATAAATGTCTAGCCACAAGGGGGAGACATTGAGCCCCCGACTCTATCCTATCTTATGCTTCACGCTCTGTGAGCTGCCCTCAATGGGCGGGGAGGGAAGCCAGCCTCACCGGGGTGCAAAGCAGCGCGTCGCGGTAGCCACCGAAGAGCAGCGCCTGGGCTCGGAGGAAGGCTCGGGCCACCCCGTCGCCAGTGGTGGCCGACTGCTTCTTCAGTTGGAGCTTCAGCAGAGACACCTGGGAGAAGAGGGACCCACATGAGCGAGGTTGGGGAGGAGCAGCTGTGTGATCCAGGCCCTAGACCCCAGGGGGCTTTGGGGTACACTCAGGCCGAGATGGACCCCTGGATTAGATGGGAGAATCCATGAGAGCGGGGAGGGAGGGAGATCCCACAGCGTCCGGCAGATCACGCTCCTCCCATCTCCTGGGGTCCCTCTGGAAAGGGACGGAAGGATCTGTCCATGGGATCTCCAGAGATCACGTTGCCACTAGAGAAGGAAGTCGACTTCCATCTCTGGCTGGGGAACCTCCTTCTTCACGCAGCCAAAGGGCGTCGTCTGCACTGGGGCTGAGATCTCCGGGCTGCCAAGCCACGAGATGCTGGGGGGAGTGGAGAGACCCCCCCATACCCAGGGTGTTAGGAGGGGGCATGGAACAGGAGAGAAGGGGGCTCTGGGGAGATCCAGGCCACAGGGTGACAGCTTTGGATGCAGGCCAGCGTGGGGCCTGCCAAGGATCATGGAGGTTGAATGTGGGGGTTCCCTTCAGGGCGGGAGCAGGGGGAGGGTTTCACCCAGCTGTTTGTGCTGGAGACAGGGGACGGCAGCAGGGGACGGGTGGGGACTGACCACGTCGCTCGGGAGATTCTCCAGGTCCTGGAAGGGCGACTCCAGCGTGTTGGTGTCGATGTTGAGGATCACCACATCCTCCAGGGCCTTGTCCCGCACCCTCTGCCAGGAGAGGACACATCCAGAGGGGAAGGGGCTGGAGCCGGCCTCGGCGCTCAGCACCTCCCCACCAGGCAGCCAGGCTCGCCGTCCACCGGCGACCTCAGGCCACCAGGACGGCCCTTCCCCCAGGGAAACCCGCTCCGGCAGGCAACCCACAAGGGGCACCCGGCTTCGCTCCAGCTCCGGGACCCCCAGCCGCTCCTTGCAGATGGCAGCTTTGACACGAGATCCAAATTAAACATCCAGGGGATCAGACCCACACCCTGTGCAAAGGCTGAGTAAATCCCCCCCATGAAGCGGTGGGACCCCTTTCTCCACACAAGCCCGCCCCCCTCCCCCAGTCCCCGATCTCCTCCTGGGAACGGATGGAGCCCCCCCCCCGCATCCTGGGGGTTCGCCCGCATTCAGGCCTCCCGCAGCCCCAGCTTGCACTGGGACTCACCCCCCTTCCCAGCCTGCAGTGCAGGCTGCCCTCCCCAGGGGGCGCTGGGGCGGGGCAGGACTCACCTCCATGAGGCTGGAGTGGACACCGATGAGGTAGGGCATAGGGGCGCTGCGGGAAGGGAGGGAGGCTGATGAGGCGCAGACAAATGAAGCATAAACTGCCCAGCCCCGGTAGCACCTTTGCCTCAAAGCAGAGACTATAGGGATCAATGCACGAGATCAGCCCCCCAAAACTCGCTCCCTATAGCACTGTGCCCCCAAGCGCCACCCCGGAACACTGGGGCCGGCACAGACCATGAGGGGAGAGCGCTCCCTACAGAGCCCCCACCCCGCTCCCTGCAGCACAGCGCCCCCTAGTGCCAGTCTGGGGTACTGGGGCCAACACTGACCATGAGGGGAGAGCGCCCCCTACAGAGCCCCACCCCGCTCCCTGCAGCACAGCGCCCCCTAGTGCCAGTCTAGGGTACTGGAGCCAGCACTGACCGCCAGGGGAGAGCGCCCCCTACAGAGCCCCCACCCCGCTCCCTGCAGCACAGCGCCCCCTAGTGCCAGTCTAGGGTACTGGAGCCAGCACTGACCGCCAGGGAAGAGCGCCCCCTACAGAGCCCCCACCCCGCTCCCTGCAGCACAGCGCCCCCTAGTGCCAGTCTGGGGTACTGGGGCCAACACTGACCATGAGGGGAGAGTGCCCCCTACAGAGCCCCACCCCGCTCCCTGCAGCACAGCGCCCCCTAGTGCCAGTCTAGGGTACTGGAGCCAGCACTGACCGCCAGGGGAGAGCGCCCCCTACAGAGCCCCCACCTCGCTCCCTGCAGCACAGCGCCCCCTAGTGCCAGTCTGGGGTACTGGGGCCAACACTGACCATGAGGGGAGAGCGCCCCCTACAGAGTCCCCACTCTGCTCCCTGCAGCACAGCGCCCCCTAGTGCCAGTCTGGGGTACCGGGGCCAGCACTGACCACCAGGGGAGAGCGCCCCCTCCCACCTCCCTGAAGCCTGCTGGTGGTCCCCCCTCCAAGAGCCGACCTGGCCCGCTCCTGCTCAGCCCACCAGAGGCTGCCCGTGCCCTTACCAGCAGTAGTCGAGCAGGTGCGGGGGCAGCGTGGGGATGTAGATGTGCTGCCAGTACATGGGGTAGAGCATGGCGGAGGAGGCCTGGACGCAGGCCGTGAGCTGGGGACAGACACAGACACAGCCTTAGACTCTCTCCAGCGGGGGGAGAGGGGGCACCGAGCCGGGGGGGAACGGAGAGATCTGGGGGAGGCAGGAGCCTGAAGAGATGCCCCGTGTTGGTGGCTGGGGCGGGGGGGGGGGGTCACAAGTCCTGGCCCTGGGCCGTAGAGGGCTGTGTGCATGGGCCAGGGCACCTCACCTTGACCAACACCCCCAGGGCCCCTGCCAAGGCATGTCCCCGCACCCCCACTGCATGCATGTGCCAGGGCACATCCCTGCGACCCCCCCCAGTGGGCGTGTGCCCGTGCACAGCTGAGTGCCCCCCCGGCCCCCCTCACCGTGCTGAGCTTGCTGGAGGTGAGCAGGATGCGCCGCTCGTACAACATGCTCCCGTATAGCTGCAGCATGTTGGGCACATCCACGGCCACCACGAACTCCGTCAGGTTCCTCTGCGGGCGGAGGCCGGGGCAGAAGTTAGAGATGCCAGGCTCCCCGCTCTTCCCCGGCTACCCCTTCATCCCATCTCCCCCTCTGTCCTTCCCGCCGCAGTGCACTCCCCCCTTCAACGCAATGCGTGCCCCTCCCCCTCCTGCAGTGCCGTGTGCTCTACCCTCCCCCACTCTGCAGTGTGCTGCGCTTTCCCATCCCCCCTCTGCAGCGCAGCGAGCACCCGCTCCCCCTCCTGCAGTGCAGTGCACTCTCCCCCTCCTGCAGTGTAGTGTGCTCTGCCACTCCCCCCATTCTGCAGTGCAGTGAGCTCTCCCCCTCCTGCAGTGCTGTGTGCTCTCCCCTCCCCCACTCTGCAGTGTACTGCACTTTCCTCCCCCCTGCAGCGCAGTGAGCACCTGCTCCCCCTCCTGCAGCGCAGTGCACTCTCTCCCTCCTGCAGTGTAGTGTGCTCTCCCCTCTCCCCACTCTGCAGCACACTGTGCTCTCCCCCTCGGCCCCCTGCCCAGCCCACCCTGCCGCGCAGCGTAGTGCACCCCCTCCTCTCCCTGCACTGCTCACATGCAGTCTCCCTGCAGTGTTCTCCCCCCAACCCCACTCAGTACCAGGGCACCTCCTCATTCCACTGCCTCTGCTCTTCGCACCCCTGAATCAGCCCCCAAACCCGCCCATCCCGGGAGGGGGCGCAGGGACTTACGCTCTCCGGGATGGTAGGCAGGCTGCCGAGGTCCGGGGCAATGAAGTAGGAGGGCTGTAATGGAGAAGGGGGGTGGCGTTAGCACGGCCCCCGCCACCGGGGGGGCCGTGCTGCGGAGTTAGTGCTGTTCACCCAAGCCACACAGGGTTAATCATCGTTAAGCTCGTAATTAGTTGGCGGCTGAGTTTGCTCCCCGGTTAGAGAGGGGAGAAGATTCGGGGGTCCTCTTCTTCCAGGTGCACAGTTTGCCCCTCCTCCCCAGGTGCCACCAGTTAGGGGTGATCATACCGCCCGGCGGGGGGGGACCATGCACTGTCAGGGATCGCTCGGTTAGTCGGCACACTCCGGCTGGTTAAAATCGGGCGGAGTTTTCCGACTCACCGACTCGGTCCCGCCCGCCGGATCCCGGCTCCGGTCTCTGTGTCGGCCATTCAGAAAGCTGCCGGTGCTTATTCTCAGTTTGTTCAACTTCTGGTCCTTGCGGGACAACGAGGGGATAAAAATATAGAGATGCGCGTGCGCATCACCAGCAGGACAACCGTGCACCTTAGCGTGATGAGCGGGCTTGGTTGGTGGGGTCCGGAGGATTAAGAGATTTTAATGCCAAAATGCCATAAAACTTCCCCCAAATAATTCCCAGATCAGACCTTTTAGAAAAACAACCAGTAAGAACAGGAGCCATGGTCCATCTAGCCCAGTATCCTGTCTCCGACAGTGGCCAGAGATTCAGGGGGGGTGTACAAAACAGGACAATTTTGGAGAAATACACCCCTGTCGTCCCCTCCTGATTTCTGGGAGTCAGATTTAGGGTCACCCCAAGCATGGGGTTACATAGAATATCAGGGTTAGAAGGGACCTCAGGAGGTCATCTAGTCCAACCCACTGCTCAAAGCAGGGCCAATTCCCAGACAGATTTTTGCCCCCCATCCCTAAGTGGCCCCCTCAAGGATTGAACTCACAACCCTAAATTTAGCAGGCCAAGGCATAAACCACTAAGCTATCCCTCCCATCCCTGACCTTGGCTAATAGTCATTGATGGACCTATCCTCCATGAACTTCTCTAGTTCTTTTTGAAACCCAGTTATGCTTGTGGCCACCACAACATCCCAAGGCAGTGAGTTCCACTGGTTAATTGTGCATTGCCTGGAAAAAATACTTCCTCTTGCTTGGACTAAATCTGCTGCCTGTTCATTTTATCTCGTGACCCCTGGTTTTTGTATTGTGGGAAAGGCTAAATATCAGTTCTCCATTCACTTGTTTCCACACATGTACGCCTGATTTCCAGGCTGAACCGGGCTAGCCTCAACTCGCGGGCACTGGGTCTTGTTAGCCCTTTCGCCCCTAAGAGCCATGATTTTTCAATGGAAAAGTGGGTTTTCGACTAAATGGATTCCCTGCTCCCCCCCAGAAAGCATCTGCTTCCCCTGGAAAGTGTCGCTATCTTGTCAAAATACCCCAAACTGAAATATTTTGGTCCCAAATCAAAATATGTCAACTCAAAATGGCACCTTGGTGTCTCGTGGGAGTTGTAGTTTGGGTATCTCGTGCTACCGTTCTCCACTGTAGGAAGGACTCTGTGGTTTGACTATATCTCCCAGGATGCACCACAGCCAGGGACTCTTAGGTCACACCCCTGCCCTTCACTACGAGGGGCGAAGGTGGTGCATCCTGGGAGATGTAGTCCAACCAGGGAGCTGGCCCATAGAGAATGGGTGCATGAGGCACTTGAACTACAACTCCCACGAGGCCCCTCAGCACTAGTTTGAATTGAAATATTTTGGTTTTCGGCCAAAAAGTCGAATATTTTCGGCAGAAAACGTTAGAGGAAAAGCTAAAAAGTTTTGATTGGTAAAATTTTGCTAAGGGTGTGGGGGGGGAAATCAGCAACTTACTTTCCAAGTAACTGCAAGTTTTACCCTGCTCCAAAGCTTAGCCAAACAGAAGGTGGGAATCCCAGAATCTGGGTGTTCAATTCCCACCTCTCCAGAGTCTGGCATGGGCCAGATCTCATCCCCCCAGTCCATATTCTCCCCCAGGGGATCTGGTTCAAAATCACCATCCTCCCCGTAGGTGCCTCTCTCTTCACAGTTCATCTCAGCTCCGCCTCAGTACCACAGACGTAGGGCCCTCCCAAATTCACAGCCGTGAAAAATGCGTCACGGACCGTGAAATCTGGTCTCCCCCAAGAAATCTGGCTATGGTAGGGGGGTCGCGGTATTGCCACCCTTGCTTCTGCGCTGCCTTCAGAGCTGGGTGCGCCCCACCATCAGCAGCACAGAATTGAGGGGGATGGGCTGGTCTACAAGTGGGTGACCATCCAGGGCATCATGATTGGGGATGGAGGGGCACTATACCTCCCCCCCACACACACACAGAGCCAGTCCAAGGTCCCTTTAACCCTTGAGCATTGGCCTGGAGCCAGGGAGGGCCAGGTGGGGGCTCCTACCGTGCACTAGTCTCCAGTTGCTAGTCCTGGCCTGGCTGGGGAAGGACCAGACTTCCTCTTCCCCTGCATGGACCACTCCCGGGGCCAGGTCAGATCCACCTATGGAAACCCCTCCCCTGCCCCTGACTGTAGGAAGCTCCGCGGCTGCTGTCTGGGAACCCAGCCCTGAAGGCAGCGTTGCCCCCAGCAGCAGCTCAGAAGTGTGGGTGACCACCCCCTACAATAGCCTTGCGACCCCCACCACCACCACTTCTGGGTCGGGACCCCCACGGTTTTAACCCCACGAAATTTCAGATTTACATATCGGAAACCGTGACATTGACGATTTTTTTAATCCTGCGACCGTGAAATTTACCAAAATGGATCATGAATTTGGTAGCGCCCTATACAGATGGATCATGGACCGGGAGGGAAGGCAGCGCCCCTAGTGAGAGAGACTGAGCTGATACTTACAAATTCTAGGTTCACGGGGCTGTTCACCTGGGGCACCGGGTGGCAATAGAGGGCGGAGAGGAGCTCGGTCAGTTCATTCAGCTGATGGGGAGAGAGGAAAGATGAAACGGATCTGTCCAAATGGAGCTGGGGTCGAGGGAGTGACAAGATGATCAGGACATAGCGAGACTGGGGGGGTGGAGGTAGCCACCGGAAAGGACCCACGAGTCCCAGGCTCACCTGCTCCTTGGCTAAATGGTCGGCAATGTTGTTGAGGATCTTGTAGAAAACTTCAAACCACGGCAGGTAACTAAAAAAAAGAAAAGCCGGGGGGGCCGTTTATTGTCTGTGTTATGGTAGCCACTAGGGGACCCATCCTGCCGGGCGCTGAACAGACCCCGAGTGAGAGAGAGTCTGTGCCCCAAAGAGCTCAGGGTCTGAAGAGACAAAGGAAGGGCCGTTCCCCCTGAGGTACAGAGCGATGAAGTGACGGAGAGGCAGCTGCTTCTGGGGTGGGGCGCGAGGGCTGTTTATACAGGGATCCTTTGCTCAGTGCTGAGATGCGGCCGCCTCTGGGGTGGGGCGCGGGGGCTGTTTATACAGGGATCCTTCGCCCGGTGCTGAGTGAAGAAGAACCCTAAATCCAGGGTTCCACTGGAATAGAAGCAATTGACGGAGCAGGAATTTGGGGGCTGATACATTGGCCGGGATCGTAGTTTTATATCTGCTCTGAAACACGCAGCCTGGCGCCCCCTAGTGCGCCTAACACTAACAGGGAGGGGAGAGCGCCCCCTGGCGGAGCCCCCACCCCACGCCCAGCCACACGGCGCGGTACCTGAGGATACAGAGGCAGGTCCGGAAGCCCCCGGCCAGGCGGCAGAACCCGAAGCGCTGGTTCCCCTCCAGGTCGGTCAGGGCGAAGGTGAAGTTCTGCACCACAGTGCTCTCCTTTACCCTGCGGGGGCAGGGGGGGCACCCGGTGAGACTGACGGGAGAGGAGGAAGCTAATGGCTGACCCCAGCCCCCTGCCATCTGGCCTGGGCCGAAGCATAGAGTCATAGAGTCATAGAATATCAGGGTTGGAAGGGACCTCAGGAGATCACCTAGTCCAACCCCTGCTCAGAGCAGGACCAGTGCATCGGGCATTGGTGACAGGAACTTTCCCAGGACAACACCCAGAGCGGGGAGGAGGGGGGAGGGTTGGGAGCCAGGACTCCTGGGTTCTACCCCCAGCTCTGGGAGGGGAGTGGGACCTAGTGCTTAGACCTGGGGGCTGGGAGCCAGGACTCCTGGGTTCTCTCCCCAGCTCTGGGAGGGGAGTGGGGTCTAGTGGTTCGAATACCACTGCTGGGCCCAACCATGGTGCACTGGGCTCACTGGGCCCGATCCTGCCAGGTGCTCAGCACCTTCCTCTCCCTTTCATCCTCCTCCTGAGGGGGAGAGGGGGGGAGGCTGGCCCTCAGCCCTCACTGCTTCCTGCATTAGACACCGCCCAGGGACGCCTATGACCTGACCCCTGGCTACATTCCCCCGAGAGCTATGAGCCACTGGCCACAGCCAGATTGGACAGGGGCAATTGGGCCTCGTGGGATGGCTTTCAGCTGGGACCATGCCTTATTTATTGGGCGGAGGAGACCCCAGGACAGATCTCACGCCCCGTGCACACGCACAAACCGACGTGCACCCGCGCAGCCGCGTACCTCTCTATGTCGAAGGGGAAGCAGAATTTGGGCAGCATCTGGATGGATTCCTGGAGAAGGCAAGGTGAAAATTACACATACCCCCCGGCGTGCAGAGATCACAGAGACCCAGCACACCAGGGTGGGGGTGAAGGTCAGATAGTCTTTATTTCCTGTCTGCTCTTTGCCCCCGCCTGGAGGGAAAATCCCCTAGGGCCAAAAATCCCCATCAAACACCCCAGCCCTTGCAACAGATGAGAAGCCAGGACTGAGCTGCGAGGAATTTAAGGGGGATTCTTTTGACCCAGGCTACTGGACGCAGACAGCCCCTGCGGTTCTTGCTGGTTTAATCCGCAGACAGGCCCATGATCTGGGATGGCAGGGCTACATGGGCCCGTGGGTCTGAGCAAGGGGGCAGGGAGAGGGAGAGAGCAGGCTATGATCTCTGGGCAGGGGGGATCCTGGGTTAGATGGACATTGGGCAGATTAAGCCCAGATCCATGGCTCCGGGCCCACACACCAGCCTGACCCCAACGCACGGTGGGGGTGAGCGGCTGATGCTCAACTGGCCTCCACTGGCACAGGGGAAACATGGCGCTTGGCAGAGGGGCGCAGAAGCGAGGCACAGACCTGGTCATCGAACTCCTCCGGGAACTGCCTCAGCACCTGGGGGTCTGTGGGGAAAGCAGAGATAGAACCACAATGACACCCCTTCCCCCCAGGCCCCAAAGCCCCTGCCAACGCTCCCTGAGCCCCACAACCTCCCTCACCAGTGGGGAGTAGGGAGAGGAAGTGACTTGTCCAAAGACAGTGGCAGAGCCAGGAATAGAACCAGGGAGTCCTGGCTCCCCCACTCTAACCACTAGACCCCACTCCCCTCCCAGAGCCAGGAATAGAACCCAGGAGGCCTGGCTCCCAGCTCCCCCGCCCTGAACCCCCAACCATTTCATAAAGACCACCAATCAGCACCACCGGATGGTAATGACTTTAGGATACTACTAGAGTGGCCTGGATTTGAACTTGTAACCCAGAGGGGAAATGCCCCGTCTCCCTGCCAGTCTCCCTGCCCAGGGAACAGAGCAGAGCTGGCACCCCCTAGAGGAGAGCAGCTCATCCCGCCCCCGCACCCAACCAGTCCCACCAGCTAAGAGCGGGGAAAGGTCCCGTATGCCATTCCCCAACCTCCTGGAGCCAACCAGGCCTCCAGAATCAGCACCCTGGAGAAGAAAGGCCCTGTATCTAGTGCGGCAGGGAGGCAAGATACCAGGCTGGGGGGCCCATGGGTCTGACTGGGGTAACAGGGGGGCGGGATATCAGGCTAGGTGGGTCCATGGGTCTGACTGGGGTATCAGGGGGTGGGATACCAGGCTGGATGGGCCCATGGGTCTGACTGGGGTACCAGGGGGGCGGGATACCAGGCTGGGGGGGCCCATGGGTCTGACTGGGCTAACGGGGGGCCGGATACGAGGCTGGGTGGGCCCACTGCTCGGAGCTGCTTGGGCCCTGGGGGTAGGACACTGGAGGGGACTCAGGCTGGGAGCGGCCGCCCCAGCAGCTGGGGGCCTGTTTGGTTGTGAAGATCCAAGGAGGCGCGCGATGCACACAGGTCCCTGGGGGAGCCGTGGGCTCGGGGGACGTCGGTCTCTGTACCTGGATTCTTTAGTGGACCATCCCCCACCCCCAGAGCAGCCTCCCACTGGCACAGCTCCGCCCCCGCCCGCCCCCGCAGCTAGCACTCGGGACCGTGGGTTCCCACTACCCCCATGCAGGGCAGGATGCCCCCCCACCCCTCGGCCGCTCCGCACCAGACACGCTAGCTGCCTCCACCTCCCGCCTCGCCACTTCCTGCGGCTGCTGAGCGGCCCAGACAGAAGGGCCCTTCGGCTCTGCGTGGGGGTGGGGGGCGCACCTCTGAACCCCGGCCTTGCCCTGGCCGTGGAGCCGGCTCCCTCCCCCCGCAGGAGGATGGGGAAGGGGTTTCTGATTTCCCAGGACCTCACAGGAACCCCCACTGTGAGCCGGGCTGTGATGCCTGACAGGCGGTTTATACAGCAATTCTTCACCCAGTGCCAAGATGCAACCATCTCTGGGGTACCGTGTGGCAGCTGTTTACCTAGGGATCCCTTGCCTGGTGCTGAGATGCAACCACCTCTGGGGGGGAGGGTGCGGGGGCTTTTTATACAGGGATCCCGGCCCGGTGCTGAGATACAGCCACTTTGGGGGTGGGACACAGGGGCCTGTTTATACAAGGATCTCTCACCCAGCGCTGAGATGCAGCTGCCTCTGGGGTGGGACGCAGGGGGTTGTTTACACAGGGATCCCTCGCCTGGTGCTAAGAGGCAGCCACCTCTGGGGTGGGACGCAGGGGGCTGTTTACACAGGGATCCTTCGCCCGGCTGAGGGGCAGCCATTTCTGGGGTAGGATGCAAGGGCTGTTGAACAGCCAGCTATAGCAGTTTAGGACAGGAAGTGAATAGCAGTTTCCAGGGCAAGAAAACTGCAGGAGGATTTAGGGAGGCAGAACAGAATAATCTACAGACAGGATGTGGGATACACACCTCAGCTCTTGCACCCACAACACACACACACACACACACACAGTGCTAGGGAAACTACCAACTCTATCACCACGCTGGGGCAGCGGGGCCCACAGGGACTGCAAGGGGAGGGCGCCCCCTACTGAGCCCCCCAACTCAATTCCTGCAGCATCCTGCCCCCAAGCACCATGCTGGGGTATTGGGGTCATAGTGACTCCAAGGGACGTACGCCCCCCCGCCGCCACTGTTCCCCTGCCACCCAGCAGCACCCCCAGGACTCTCATTCTATCATGGGCTTTGCTAGACCCTGCTTGGCTCGGAGGAAATCCCAACGCGAGGTCAGACATCTGGAGGCTCTTTGTGTCTCCCCTGAACTGCAGATGCCAAACCCATCCCAAATGCTGTCCTTCGTGAAGACAACCCCCCATAAACGCCATGGGACGGCCCTTATTTCCAGGGGTCTTTAGGCTCACAGAGCAATGGAAGAGACACGCAGCCACACAACTGCTCTAACCACTAGACCCCACTCCTAGGAAAGAACCCAGGAGTCCTGACTCTCAGTCCCCTCCCCTGCTCCCACTTAGACAGCTACACTCCAGAATCCTCCCAGCGCTAGAAATCCCCTGGCATCCTGACTCCCACAGCCACCCTCTGCTCTAACCATTAGACATCACGCCCCTCCTGGAGTTGGAAATAGAACCCAGGAGTCCTGGCTCTGAGCACCACCCCGTTCAATTCCCCTCCCAGAGCTGGGGATAGAGCCCAGGAATTTTGACTCCCAGCCCCCCTGCTCTAACCATGAGCCCCTGGGGATAGAACCCAGGAGTCCTGACTGCCAGACCAGAGATCCACTTTTAGCCCCAGGGAAGGTAGGCTGGATTTGAACCAACAACCTGAAGTTAAGACTCCAGTGTCCATTTGCCTGAGCCCTTCCCTTTGCATCCCACCCCCATGAACACAGATAAACCGCACACAACCCGCCCGCCCCGGCGCTGGCCTCTGGGCTCAGGGACTTACCGTCATCTGCAGATGTGGGGCAGGCTGCCTCGAAGAACAAATCAAATGTCTTCTGGGGATTTTCCCTGGTGGGGGGAGAAGAAAGGAACCTATAGCCACTGGCCAGGCTAATGACTGAGAACGGACACAGCTCAGTGCACAGGCGGCTGTCACAGGACCGTGCCGATTTGCTCAGCAAATTTAGGCCTGTATGCCCTGTATGCCCTGAGGCGCTGGGGGGGAAAACCCTTTCAGGAAGGGCCCAATTTAGGCTGCTCAGATTTCTTGTCTCCTGGGGGGGGACACACACGACTTTTAATGCACAGGCCAGGCACAGCTGGGGGTTGGGCACCCCTTAGGAGGACCTGGCTAAGGACCCCGGCGACGGATCCAGACTCCACATGGAATGGGAACCCCTCATATGGAGATAAGGCACACTACTGAGAGCTGGGACCCCTGGCTTCTAGGCCCAGCTCTGGGAGGGGAGTTGGGTGTAGTGGTGGTGGGGGGGTGGGAGGGGTTGGGATTCTGGACTCTTGTGTTCTAATTCACTCCTGCTCTGCCCCGACTGCCAGAGTGACTTGGGAAAGTCACTCCCTTTCTCTGTGCCTCAGTTTCCCCCCCCGTAAGAGGGGGCCGTTAACGCTGACCCGCCTCTCTGAGGTTAGGCTGAATTCATCCGTAAGCAGGATGAATCTTTGGCTAGAAGATGCCAAAGGACAGCAACAGGATTAGCTGACACAGCTCCACAAATGGGCTAAAAAACCACCCCTGAGGCGCCCCATAATCCTGCCTAGAGGATGGAGGAGAACTCCCCTCCCAACTGCGGACGACCCCCATCCCTGGCTCCCGCAGTCCTGCCCAGGAGAACCCTGGGCTGCTCACTTGCCTGGCTAGCTCAAACCTGGGCACGGTTGCCCGGCTGCTGAACAGTGCTGGAAAGAGATGGACCCCAAAGCTGGCACAGCCCAGCCTACAGCGGGGCCAGCACCCTGCCAACCTAGGGATCCCTGACCCTGCCACCCCTTTGCAGCGGCCAGTTCTCCATGGCGTCCACCCGCCCGACCGAAGGGAGAAATCTTCCATCCCCTCAGTCTCACTCCCTTCGTGGGGGCCTGAGGCATTGAACCCAGCGAAGACGGGGTGTCTTAAAGGGTCCCATCTGCCCTCCTCGGTGTCCGCTCAGGATCAAAGGTCAATTTCACTTTCTCCACTGATCAGGTAACAATCCAGCAGGTGAGAGGCTGTGGGGGGGGCTCCTCTGAGGGGCTGAAAATCCCTTCCGCTAAAGCCCAGGCCCCGCGTGAGGTCAGCGCCCAGAGAAAATCAAAGGGGTCTTACTTTATCCGCGAGCCCATGATTGTCACTGCTCATTCCCCGTCACGGTCTCATCCCAGGCTGGCTGCCTCCCACGGGGGTGGTGCCCGCGGCACCTCTGGAGGGTAGATTTCAAGGCCGGGTTGGGTATTAAAAAAAAAAACAAGAAAAAACCTCTCTCTCCTTTTTTTTTTTTTTTTTACGGTGCATCTACAAAAATATGAAAAAATCGCTCTCCTGTTGCTTCAGAGTTTCCTGTGTGGCTTTTCGTTAGAGGAAGTCTAAGCGCCGTGACACCCAATGGGGGCCCGGCAGGCTGGGGGGAGGGTGCATTGTGTCGCTGATGGGGAGGCAGGGAGGTCCGGGTTTGCCCTCGTTGTAGGAGGGGTCTCTGATACGTCGCCCTGCTCTCCGAAGGCCCGGCCGCAGATCGCAGCAGATCCCACGTGCTGAGCAGGCCGGGGCATTGCAGGGGGCACTTGCCACCACTCTAGTCAATGCTGGCACTAGGGGGCGCTGTGCTCCTGGGAGTGTGGTGGGGAACTCAGTGGAGGGCCGTCTCCTCTGGCAGTCAGCGCAGACCCCAATGCCCCAGTGTGGCACTAGGGGGCGCTGTGCTGCAGGGTGGGGGTGGGTCAGTAGGGGGTTCTTTCCCCCTTAGTGCTGACTCCGGTTCCCAGCACTAGGGGGCGCTGTGCTGCAGGGTGGGGGTGGGTCAGTAGGGGGTTCTTTCCCCCTTAGTGCCGACTCCGGTTCCCAGCACTAGGGGGCGCTGTGCTGCAGGGTGGGGGGGGGTCAGAAGGGGGTTCTTTCCCCCTTAGTGCCGACTCCGGTTCCCAGCACTAGGGGGCGCTGTGCTGCAGGGTGTGGGGGGGTCAGTAGGGGGTTCTTCCCCCTTAGTGCCAGCTCCGGTTCCCAGCACTAGGGGGCGCTGTGCTGCAGGGTGTGGGGGGGGTCAGTAGGGGGTTCTTTCCCCCTTAGTGCCGACTCCAGTTCCCAGCACTAGGGGGCGCTGTGCTGCAAGGTGTGGGGGGGGCAGTAGGGGGTTCTTTCCCCCTTAGTGCCGACTCCGGTTCCCAGCACTAGGGGGCGCTGTGCTCCAGGAAACAGTGTGTGGGGCTCCGTAGGAGGCGCTCTCCCCTCTCTATCAGTGCTGATGGCAATGCCGGGGGGCACTAGGGGGCGCTGTGCTGCAGGGAATGGAGTGGGGGGCTCTGCAGGGGGCGCTCTCCCCTCCGAGCAATGATGACCCCAATGACCCCTTGTTCACTGTCAAATCCTCATGGAGAGAAGGGAGCAGGTGATTTTTACCTTCATGTAGCGAGGCAGGGTCAGCCCTACACTCCACCCTCCTCCAAGGCTGACTGCGCCCCGCTACATCCAGGTGAAAACGAGTGGGTCTCCACTGGGATCAGCCCCCAGGTGGGGTGGGAAGGGGCGCAGGGGGTTCTGTCGCTCGTCGTGCCGGTGAATAACACCACCTAGCTCTTTCCCTCCGTAGCTCTCAAAGGACCTCAGGTCAGTATCATCACCCCTGTCTGCCAGGTGGGGAAACTGAGGCACAAAGTGGTGGCTGCCCAAGGTCCTCCAGCGGGCCAGGGGCAGAGACAGGAATCCAACCCAGGCCTCCTGAGTCCCCGTCGGATGCTCTAGCCACTAGGCGTATGGCCATTAAACACATTGAAAGCGGCACTGACTCGAGGATGGAGCTGTGCCAGTCTCTCCGCCCAGAGGCGGGCGTACAGCCGGAGGAACCCCTCCCTTCCCCATCTGCAGGTCAGCAGGCGGCTAGTATGACATGCAGGTCTGGACGGACATCTGGGGCGAGCTGACCGTACAGTGTATGGGAGCCCGATCGTGCTCAGAGCATGTGGGAACAGAGGAGTTCCCCCCAACCATAGCTTAGCCCCCCACAGCTCAGTCCCTAGGCCCCTGGTAGGGCCCCCACAAACAATCCTGCAGGCAACTCGGGGTTAATTTAAAGGGACACTACCTTTTACATCTACTTCTGCTTGGGACACTAGCCGGGTCAGTTTCACTTTCTGTGCCTAGACAGCAAATTCATTTCCTGGATTATTTGTCGCCTAGTGGTTAGAGCAGGGGGGCCTGGGAGTCAGGACTCCTGGGTTCTCTCCCCAGCTCTGGGTGGGGAGAGGGTGGTTAGAGCAGAGGAGCTGGGGGTGGTGTCTCATGGTTAGAGCAGGGAGACGGGGAATCAGGACTCCTGTGTTTTATTTCCAGCTCTGGAAGGAGAGGTGGGTCTAGTGGTTAGAGCGTGGCGGGGGTGCTGGGAGTCAGGACTCCAGGGGTCTTTCCCCAGCTCTGGGTGAGGAACAGGGTCTAGTGGTGAGGTAAGAGAATCAGGACTCCGGGGTTCGAGGCATTTACAGGGCAATATGCAGGCCCCAGTCCACCCAGGCCCTATTGACTTAAATGGGACCCCGGCCTGTGTGGAGTTCACTGGGGCCTGAGGCCTGGTGCACCCTGGGCTTGAGCCAAAGCTGTTGCTGGACCGTTACAGTCCCCTCATGCGGACACAGTTTACGATGCTCTATCGCAGTTTGCGCTGACGCAGCTTAGCCGGGAGCCCTTGTGCCGAGACTGGAACCCAGGAGTCCTGGGCGTCAAACCTGGTGAGCTGCAATGGGGAAGTCAGGCTGTCATAGTGTAGAGGGGTCGGCACAAGTGGCTGCACTCCCAGTGCTGACAAAACAGCAGACGAGGGATCCTCAACCTTCACCATAGCATGCAGGATCCCTCTCTGAAGGACACCCTAGCCCCTTTTAGCTGGGATCTAGGGGGTGGGTTGCAAAATCTGGGAGAAGAACCCCCACATTAGATCATTTGACACATGCAGAAATGGGATTTTTCCAGTGTTGCGAACTCTGGCAAGAAATGCTGTTTTTTTTTAAAGCCCCAGCTCCAGGAGTCATGTGAATGTGGGGAAAAGTACATTTCTAGCCCTCTCACTCATTGAGAAAAGTTTTCAAATGCCACTTGAGTATGACCTAAATAAAACAAAAGGCACCGGGAATAGAACCCAGGGGTCCTGACTCCCTGCGCTGCCCCCGTACCCCTCCCGGCACCGGGAATAGAACCCAGGGGTCCTGACTCCCTGCGCTGCCCCCGTACCCCTCCCGGCACCGGGAATAGAACCCAGGGGTCCTGACTCCCTGCGCTGCCCCCGTACCCCTCCCGGCACCGGGAATAGAACCCAGGGGTCCTGATTCCCTGCGCTGCCCCTGTACCCCTCCCGGCACCGGGAATAGAACCCAGGAGTCCTGATCATCCACTAACCACTAAACCCAACTCCCCTCCCAAAGCCAGGACTAGAACTTGGAGTCCCAGCCCACCCTGCTCTAACCCACTACCCCCCACTCCTCTCTCCGAGCTGAGAACTGAACCCAGGAGTCCTGATTCTCACCCCCACCAAACCCCCAGCTATGGGCCGTCTCCCAGCTGCAGAGAACCAGTCATTCCACCACCACCCTCTTCCTGGTTGTCCTGAAACGACCCCTGAGGATCAGCCCACCCGCGCCTGGGCCCCTTTGCACTGAATCGCATAGCAGTGGGGGAGGGGGGGATCTGTGCTGCAGGTGGGTCACGTGCCCTCCCCCCCCCCGAGTGTATGAGGGGGGTGCCTTTGCAATCAGCCAGATCCTGCGCGCATGGCTGATTGCATGGAGACCCTGCCATGGAGACAAATGCCACTTTGTTCTGCGGCTGGGCGAGGCCTGGCGCTGACCTCATTCGCTGCGGCTGGCGTGGGATGGGGGGGGGGGGAAGAGCTGGCTCCCTGCAGCACTCCCCTCCCCCCTCAATATGACACTGACCTAGATTGATCTACCAGCGCCAGTCACACCCCCGCCCCTTCCATGCCCGAGCCAGCTGCCTGAAGAGAGATGCCTCCGGTGCCCACGCTGCACCTGTGTGTGATGTACCTCGCCTGGTGATCGGTGTGAGACATGCGCCCGTGTCTGTGCGTGGCACCCAGGCGCCGTGTGTGTGAGACGTGTTTTGGGCCAGAGCGGTGTGTCTGGGGCATACATGTCAGTATCCTGTGGGGCACGGCTGTTGTGCCCGTGTGGGGGATCGGAGCATGCGCTTTCTCTGTGCGTGTGACAGGTGTGTTTGTGCGTCGCATTTGTGTGTGATGGGCATTGTGTGTCCGGGTGGTACCTGTATGTGGTGTGTGTTTAGTACCGGGGCCTGAGAGGGGGGTTGTGTCTGAGCGCTGTTTCGGTGATGGGTGTAGGGTGTGAGTGTGTGTCGGTGGTGTATATGTGTGACTCTTTCTGTGTGTGTGTGTGTGTGTGTGTGTGTGTGTGTGTGAGAGTAGGTTGGTGGGGTATGTGTGTCCCCCTTTCTCGAATCACTAGACGCCACTTCTCTTCCAGAGCTGGGATTAGAACACAGCAGTTCAGGAATCCCAATCCCTCCCACCAACTGCCAGACCCCTTTCACGCCCCTCAGCTGGGTTAGAACCCAGGAGACCTGACGCCCAGCCCCTTTGCTCTAACCACTAGACATCACTCCCCTCTCAGAGCTAGGAATGGAACTGAGGAGTCCTGATTCCCAGCCCCGTCCCACCCACTCTAACCACTAGACCCCACTCCCCTGCCAGAGTTGGGGACAGAACCCAGGAGTCCTGACTCCCCGTCCACTAGTTTAATCACTACACAGCTAACTATCCAGAGGCAGCCTGTAAAGACAGTCAGCGGCTACAAAGCTGTGACGGGGCTGGGGACACCTATTGCGGGGCCGTGGACACTAGTCAATGCCCGGCAACAGCACAAAGCATCTAAACTCGGTACGTGTGTGTGAGCTCCAAAGGGGAGTGCAGGTCATGGGAACATTGGCTGAACATCAGGACCTGGGAGAGTTTGTGGCTGGTTGCACAATGCCCGCCTGATTAGCGACGTGGCAGGCGGAAACAGAGTCATGCAACGCGCTCCAAGCTGGGCGTTTCGTTCTCACGTGCGTCTAGGAACAAAGGCCTTCACCCTCAAAGCTAGTTAGGTGTATAAGTCCCCTGGGTCTCACTGGGAGTTAGGCACCTAAATTCATTTGAGGCTTTGAGCCAAAATCCCCTCTCCTGGCTCCGACAATTACTATTGTTATTTATTGGTATTGTGGGGGCGCCTGAGGCAAAGATCAAGGTGCCCATCGCATGAGGTGCTGGACCAACACAGAGCAAACAGGTGCTAGAAAGGAGGAGAATCTGGGTGAAGACCGTGTGGCCTGGCGTTTCTGGGCTAAGACCCAGCCTTGTCTGGTGAATTACAACAGCGTTGAAAGGTCCCGTTAGAGCTGGGGGAAACTTGGGAGTTTTCTGCTGGGTGAGAAATTCCAACAGCTTTCCTCCCGAACGGGCTGTTTCCTGCCAAGTTTCCTTTGGGAATGGCCCATTCCTAGATCCGAAACGCAGGTCTGCATTCGTCCCTGAGTGAACCGGAGCAGAGCTCTTAGAAAAACCTCCAGTCTTCATTCAAAAATTGCCAGGAATGGAGATTTTGCCCCGGTCCTTTTAGGTTGTTCCCATAGTTAATTCCCTGCCTGTTAAAATAGAGGCCTTATTTCCAGTTGGGATTTGTCTGAGATTGTCGCCCCTTAACCTTCTCTGTGTTAAACTGAATAGATCCTGCTCCCGTCTGTTTTCCAATCCTTTCGTCATTCTCATGGCTCTTCTCGTCAGAAAACTTTCAACCAGGGCGAGGCCCCAGCTGAGCAGACACACAGCGAGAGAGAGTCCCTGCCTCCGCTGAGATCAGGGCCCTGTTGTGCCGAGCGCTGCACAGACACAGCGAGAGACAGTCCCTGCCCCAGGTGAGATCAGGGCCTCGTTGTGCCAGGTGCTGCACAGACACAGCGAGAGAGTCTGTTTGCATTCATTAAACACACACACACACACACACACACACACACGGCCTAGGTGCTTATAGCCCGCTGCTCTGGGTGGCTTTTGATGACTTAGGAGAGCCGTGCCCTAGAGCTCACTGCCTATTTAAAGGGATACCGCCCCGTTCCTTGTTGCTACACGATCCCTGCCCCAACAATGTACAGTCTAACTAGACTCAGGCTGCCGGGGAGCCTGAACGACAGAGGAGGGACGTGCTGTGCCCCAGGTCACAAGGCAGGCCCAGAACCCAGGTGTCCTGACTGTTTGAGCAGGGCCCTATTCAGCCCATGCTGGTTCTGGACAGCTGCTAGCTCACCCCTAGAAACTGTCACCTTTCTTCTCCTTCTGCTGCAATGCATAGCTTGGCTGGAAGGCAACATGGTCCAGTGCGTAGGGGGTTGAACTGTGTTAAGGTCACCTGGGTTCTAGCCCCACTGACCTGAGGTGAGTTACTTCACCCTTCTGGGCATCAGTTTCCCCCCAGCACCCTGCGTTTATTTAGACTGTAAACTCTTGTCCGTGCAGCGCCTGGCACAACGGGGCCCTGATCTCAGCTGGGGCCACCTTGTTCTTTTCCCCAATCCAGGCTGTGTCACTGACCCCATAGCCTATCCCCTGGGGGACAGAACCCATCCCTCCACTCCTAAGCCCCATGGTTCTCCCTGCCCCCCATCACCTGCTGCAGAGCCTAGAACAGGTGTGCCGCAGTCCTGGGGCCACCCTAACCCAGCCTTCTGTACTCCATGCCAGTGGGGCTCTACCATGACCACAGGGGGTGGGGGGTCCCCTGGAGCCTGCAAGACAGGTCAGTTCCCTGCTCTACCAGACTCCGTGTGATCTTGAACCATCCTCCATCCACCAAGGGGGAGAGGGATAGCTCAGTGGTTTGAGCATCGGCCTGCTAAACCCAGGGTTGTGAGTTCAATCCTTGAGGGGGCCATTTAGGGATCTGGGGCAAAAATCAGTACTTGGTCATAAGGCAGGGGGCTGGACTTGACTCAATGATCTTTCAGGGTCCCTTCCAGCTCTATGAGATAGGTGTATCTCCATATGCACTATAGTGATAGCTTCAGAGCACCCATGGGTGCTATTTGGCCCCCCCATTATGATGGTATTGAAGCACCTAAGAACTTGGTCCAGTGGTTAGTGCCACAGCATGAGTAAGCCTATTAGGGACAACCCAGACTTTGGGCAAGTGAAAGTGGATTTGAGTCCACAGCCTTGGTTCCATCCACCTCCCACCCTACAGAACGGGGGCACATGTTGTTGACTGAAGCCAAGAAGGCCAGACATGACCATTATGCATAGAGGGAGGTGAAAATTGGCTTTCCCATCCCATAGGAATTTTGGGGATTAAAAAGATTCCCATTGCACGGCAGGAGGAAAATCAGGACCTTTGATGTTTTCTGCAAAAAACCTCCCCAAAGAACCCCCCCCCAGAAGAGTCCATAGCTTGGCCCTGTCTCACCCGCGTCTCTGGGGATCGCACTACCCACTAGGATTCTCTTGAAGGTCTCGATATGGACAAATCAGCATATTCCAACCAAAAATGGAAGTCCAACCCTTCCCCACCACCTCTGGGTATTTATTAATTGTATTCTATCAATCCATAAGTGCTGTGATCCTTGAATAGAATCTAGGCCCCCCCCGCAGCCCCCAGGCATCCTGTAATGTGCCCATTTGTGGGTGATCTTTGCGAGAAAGAGGCCAGCACGCTTGCACTTTAATATTATTCAATATTTTATTGTGGAAACATACAGACAAACTGTTTCGAAAGCAGAAAGATCTCAGGCGGGGGATTAGGATTAGGGGGGATTCCCACCCTGGAGATCAATTCCTCACCCTGCCCCTTCCCATAATGCCCCCCCCTCCCCATGAGTTCCATGATCCTCTAGTTTTATTTTAAGCCCAGCACAACAACAAACAAAAAAGAACAGAGCAGGCGATGAGTTAGTGCATACTCATCTCTGGAAAGAGAGAAATCACATGACATGAAGACAGAATTCACTGCAGGAGAGCTGCGTTTCTGGAGGGTGAGATGCGGTGGATGAAAAGGGAAGAGACCGACAGTGTTTCTACCTAGACCTATTACCACTTGCTGCCATTCCCAAACAAGGCCGACAAACCCTCCCACCGCTACACCGACACCTTGAACTTCCCCAACCTACCAGTAGGGGGCAGGGTTTGCACCAAGCTCTTATCGGTTTCTAGCTGGGTGGAGAACGTTCAAGCCTATGCCAGCAGGGGCAACGTGGTCCATTGGTTCAGTAGGACTGGTGGGCACAAGGTGCGCGTGTCAGGGGACAGAGGGAACGGGAAGGTCTATGCCACTTCTTCCTCGGCTTCCTCTTCGAACTCGCCTTCCTCAGCCGTGGCGTCCTGGTACTGCTGGTACTCGGAAACCAGGTCGTTCATGTTGCTCTCCGCCTCGGTGAACTCCATCTCGTCCATGCCCTCGCCCGTGTACCAGTGGAGGAAAGCCTTGCGGCGGAACATGGCGGTGAACTGCTCCGAGATGCGCTTGAAGAGCTCCTGGATGGCCGTGCTGTTGCCAATGAAGGTGGCGGCCATCTTGAGCCCGCGGGGCGGGATGTCGCACACGGCCGTCTTGACGTTGTTGGGGATCCACTCCACGAAGTAGCTGCTGTTCTTGTTCTGCACGTTCAGCATCTGCTCGTCCACCTCCTTCATGGACATGCGGCCGCGGAAGACGGCCGCCACCGTCAGGTAGCGCCCGTGGCGGGGGTCGCAGGCGGCCATCATGTTCTTGGCATCAAACATCTGCTGGGTCAGCTCCGGCACGGTCAAGGCCCGGTACTGCTGGCTGCCACGGCTGGTCAAGGGGGCAAAGCCGGGCATGAAGAAGTGGAGGCGAGGGAAGGGCACCATGTTGACGGCCAGTTTGCGGAGGTCGGCGTTGAGCTGCCCGGGGAAACGGAGGCAGGTGGTGACGCCGCTCATGGTGGCCGAGACCAGGTGGTTGAGGTCGCCGTAGGTGGGGGTGGTGAGCTTGAGGGTGCGGAAGCAGATGTCGTACAGGGCCTCGTTGTCGATGCAGTAGGTCTCGTCCGTGTTCTCCACCAACTGGTGGACGGACAGGGTGGCGTTGTAGGGCTCCACCACCGTGTCCGAGACCTTGGGCGACGGCACCACGCTGAAGGTGTTCATGATGCGGTCGGGGTACTCCTCCCGGATCTTGCTGATCAGCAGCGTGCCCATGCCCGAGCCGGTGCCGCCACCCAGCGAGTGGGTCAACTGGAAGCCCTGCAGGCAGTCACAGCTCTCTGCCTCCTTCCTCACCACGTCCAGCACCGAATCTACCAGCTCGGCCCCCTCCGTGTAGTGCCCCTTGGCCCAGTTGTTACCAGCGCCGCTCTGACCTAGGCAGCAAGGAAGGTGGGGAGGGGGGTCTAGTTACATTCACTCACAACTGCACACTAACTTCTCCAGCCAAGACTGGCTCTGGTGTTTCAACTTGGGCACCCCAAAGAGGCCCAATTCAGACAGCACCAAGCACCCACCCGCTGGAGCTCCAGCCCCTTCAGGGTGCCACAAAGGTTGGGCCTGTCGAAAAAGTACCCAAGTTTAAGGTACTGCCCCTTTCCCATGACTTCAGCTTCTTAGCTGGGTCGGGGTAGCCCAGCCTCTCGCTAGCCCCATCTGGGCCCCATCCCCTGCTCAGAAGCCTGGACATGTCACTGGAGAGCCTGGGGTAACCCTGCAACTTTCAGATCCTGCACCATCTGCTCCTGCATGGATGGGATCCAGACACTGGCAAAAATCCATAGTTGAATGAATCAGCCAACGCCTTGGGGCTCTACAATTCCTTCCTGAAGATGCAGGTGGGGGTTGTTTAATTAAAGTGCCTTGCCCAGTAATTAAAAGCAATTCACACATGCTCTGAGCTTCTTCAGCAAGTTCTACCCCACCCAGGTCCCTTCAGAGAGATGGTCTTCTCTGGGGAGGAAGTCTGTTTTCTGAGAACCCGGGAGTCCTAGCTTCCCCCTGCCCTGAGCCACTGCTCTCACCACTAGGCCACGCTGCTGTCTAGAACCAGCACAAGAACCCAAGGGGTCAAGCGGGAGAGGGACAGGAGGGTGGTACCCCAAGCCCCACCTATAATCCAAGCCCCACTTTTCCTAACCATCTCATTGTCGCCCCTTCTTGGTGGGGACGGGGAGCGCAGGGACAGCAGCCATTACCCACCACCTGGGAGAAAAGAGGCTGAGCTGGGAATAGACTGGCCGCCCCATCCCACCTTATGGGGGGAAGTCAGTCTCCTCCATGGGTAGCTCGTGGGGTCCGGTTCATTAAGCTACCCTCTAGGGACTCCCATTGTCCCTGAAACACAGGTCCCACTGAGAGGGACCCCCCCTGCCAAGCGGTGGAGGAACTAGCCAATTCTAGCTGGAGCTATTTTGGGAAGAAACATGCAGGGGACCTCAGCTCTTCCTGCACTGATGGGGACCCTAGACCCTAACCACCCACGCCCCCGCCCAAGACCCCAGCTCCTCAGTGCTGCCCACCTTACCGAAAACGAAGTTGTCAGGCCTGAAGATCTGCCCAAAAGGACCAGATCGGACAGAGTCCATGGTCCCGGGTTCCAGGTCCACCAGGACTGCCCTGGGCACGTACTTGCCACCTGGGGTGGGGAAGAGAGAGCGAGAGAGAGAGAGAGATCAGACGCTTTCAGGAGGCCGGGTTGTGTCATCCATCTGCCCTGGGAGCTTCTAGCTGGCGGGTGGGGCCAAGCCCCAAGTTCCGGGATTGCCTCAGTAGGCCAGAGACCAAGGTGTGTGTATTGGGGGGGTGGTTCCTCTCCTCCCCAAGCAATGGATTGCTACAGATGCAGCCAGAGCAGCTGCTGAGACCCCCCCAGCCCCCCAAACTCTCCACTGCAGGTGGGTGCCGCCAGTGATTTGCTTCTCATTTTGCAAACATCGCTGTGTGTCAGAGACTCAAAACAGACGAGGAAAGAACATTTGGCCTTGTATCCACCCGCACAAAACCTAGGCACCAGCTATTTGACGAGGAGAGGAAACGAAGCCCTCGAGTGATCTGACAGGTCATAGCAGGGGAGAGAACCCAGGAGTCCAGCTTCCCAGCCCCCTGCTGTGACCACTGGACCCCACTCCCCTCCCAGAGCTGGGGATAGGACCCAGGAGTCCTGACTCCCTGATCCCATGTTCCACCCACTAGGGTGCACTCCCACCAGGCCACCTCCCTCCCAGCGGGACATTAACAAAGGAACTAGTCAGGAAGCTTTAAGCACCCACCAGGAAGCAGTATGTTAATAGGGGAGATCCCTCTAGACCCACCATTCACAGACAGGTTGTGGTTAGAGACCTCCACAATTCCACCCACCCCTCTGGACTCTGTACCTGAAGCCTCATTGTAATAAACATTGATCCTCTCCAGCTGCAGGTCACTGTCTCCATGGTAGGTACCAGTGGGGTCTATGCCATGCTCATCGCTGATGACTTCCCAGAACTGCGGGGAGGGTGGGGAGGAAGGGGTTAAAAAAGTTACATAATCAAACCCTTCCGCAAACAGTTGCAGCCTGGATCTAGCCTGGCAGCGGGGCTGGCTGCAGAGAAACCCACCCAAGCTTATGCAACATTAACCCGCCACAAGAGAGACGAATTCCTTCCTGACCACCAGCTGGTGACTGAATTGTGCCCTGAAGCATGATCATTACACCAGTCTAGCCAGGTCTGCCTCAGCTTGATCGCTGCTGCAGCAGCCCCCCTCCTCTGTGAGGGGGGGGGAAAACTAGACACCGGTCAGGTCATCCCCTTCTCCCCCCCCCACGCCCGCCGAGTTATTAGCATCTGCCTGCCTCAGATCCTTTTAGGAAAACGGATCGAATGCCTGGGTCTATGGCACCTTCATTGTAAGGAGCGTATTGTATTTGCTTTCAATGGGCTCTGCACCTCAGTCGGGGAGATGAGAGTGTAATTTATTTATCAAGCTGTCATCCTAGCTTGGCTAACCGCAGGTGGCATTTGCACCAGTTACAAGGCGGTTTTATCTGTCACTTTCCACAAGCTGGGTTAGTACTTCACTCAGAACCGGCTTGCTGGGGGGAAAGGGGATGGGGTGGAGAAATTGGCTTACCCCATCTCCCCAGGACAAGCGTCTGACTTTTTTAAAATTCCAGAAGTACTAACGACCTCAAACCCAAGGAAATCGGGGCTCCAACTGGGCTAGGGTACACACACACACACACACTTACAAGCTAGAACAGACACTGCAGAGAAAGGGTTATCTCCCTGACATACAGATGGGGAAACTGAGGCAGAGAGCGAGATTAAGGGCCATGTTTTCAAGGGAGTTTAGAGCTAGATTTTCCAAGGGCTCTGCTCCCATTTAGGGTGCTTAAAATCCAGACTGTCAGGAGAATTCACCGCCCATCACGGCTGGGTTTTGAGAACTCAGACGGGAACTGAAGCCAGTTCT
Source organism: Malaclemys terrapin pileata (assembly GCF_027887155.1). Classification (NCBI taxonomy): domain Eukaryota; kingdom Metazoa; phylum Chordata; order Testudines; family Emydidae; genus Malaclemys; species Malaclemys terrapin. Next base: position 16,104,154 of record NC_071527.1, on the reverse strand, counting down.
CTCTCATCCCAGCCCACCACGAAGCCATCTCTGCCTTTTCATTGCCAGGGAAGGATGAGAGACTGTCTGAGCTGGTCGGTTTCAGGCCATCTCTGGAAGATGGTTTGCGAGCACGCTCCCCTGGGTTCTTGGGATTTGGTCAGTCGTGGAACAGGGCCCCTGGAAGTGTTGGTCTAACGTACAGTTGGGTGCTTGGGTTAAGCACTTGTGAACCCAGGGGAATTTGCAGGGTACTGGGACATCCCGCAGACTAGGGCAACAGATTGCATTGGTGCCACTCTCTAGCACCACGCAGCTGTCTGGGGCCTCCTGGAAGGTACAAGCCCCGCTTTTGTGGCATCAGCTTAAAATACAGCAGTTTTCAACTGGCTGACACCCCCGCTACAATAAAGGGATCAACCCACCTGCACTCCCCGGCAGAACTGGAGGGAGGGTGGAGGACCCAGGACTCTGTCCTGGTCCCCTGCATCTCTCACCACTAGAATAGTCCCAGCTCAAGAATCCAGGAGTCCAACTCCCAGTCTCTAGCCATGAAACCCAGTTTCCTCCCAGTTAGGAGAGCAGAACCCAGGAATCCGGATTATCAGCCCCGCCCCCTTCTCTAGCTCCCCTCCCGGAGCCAGGAATAGAACCCAGCCATCCGACCACACTTTCCCCCCCTCCCTCTAGTCACTAGACCCCACACTCCTCTCCGCAGGGGGGGCCGGGGGCTAGAACCCAGGAGTCCTGCCTCCCAGCTGCCCCCCCAGACAATCAGGTCTGTGTATGTGGCGGGGGAGAGAGAAGACATTGCAACATTCAAGTCAAGAGAAATCGGCATGGATTTAACACCCGTCTATTGTCCAGCAGATTCACCCCCCCCCCGGCTGGCACCCGCCCAGCAATCCCTCCCTGTCATTCTGCAGCATGGCTCTAAAATGGAGCTGCCGCTTTCGATCTCGCCACTATGATGCTGCTGCAGTAGGTTCTATTTATACCCGGGGCTGGCTACATGGGAGGAAGTGGGGGTGGGCAGCAAGGAATCTGCAAAGGCAGAACCCGGGGGGGGGGGGGGGAGAGGGAGGGGGGAGTAAAGCAAAGAAGCAGACACCCCCCCACACACCCCTTAAAAAACCCCCAAGGCCAGCAGGCACCCCCTCCCTTCCTCTGCCTGGCCGCAGCGCTGTCACTTACCCCTCTGCCCCGCCCCCACATGCTACAGGAAGGGGTGCCTCCCCCCGCCAGCACCCCTAGATCCAGGAATAGAACCCAGGCATCCTACCCTCCCCCAGGCACTAGACCCCACACTGGAGCGGAGGCTAGAACCCAAGAGGGATAGGGATGAAGATCTGGGGGTCTCTACAATTGCCCCCCTCCGTGCTTCAGATTTGAGAAGACTGCAAGTCTCCCCTATATTTCCGGGGTCTGAGAACCTGGCTGGCTGAAATTGGGGTGTGAGGAGGCAGCAGGGCCCTTCCCTCGAATTGAGGGTTGGATCCCAGCTGGCCAGAATTGGGGAACATTTCGGGGGGGGCCAAGGATGCAACAAAAAGGGAGGGAGCTGTTCTGGTGCCTGGCTTCACCCCTCAATTTCTGGGGTTCCGTTCCCTGCTGGTGGACAGGGCTGGGAAGGAGAATTGGTATCTTGGGCGGGGAGGGGGGTTGCATGGGAGGAACTGAACCCCTAAAAACAAGGGGTGAAACAAGCCATTCAGCTAGTTTGAGCCTCCCTGCAGGGGACAGCCCCCCTCCCAGCCAGATTCCACTGAACACCCCTCCCCCCACCAGCACCAGCAGGGATCCAAAAATAATCCACCAACCCCCCCCCCCATCCCCATGCAGATTCCTCCACCCTGCACCGGCAGGTTCGGCTTTTTAAAGGGACAGGCAACCGAAAGGGGGCGGGGGAGGGGCAGCGCCAGCCCCCTTTGCAGAGGGGCCTGTAACCGCAGGGGCCCGAACTTGGGTCCGTCTGCAGGAGGCAGTGGGAACACGAGCCCTGTGTGCATTACCACCCAGGGCCAGGCTTCCCATAGCCACACTGGGCAGAATCCCCCCCACCCCATACACATCAGCTGCCCCCCTGCACCATGGCCTTGCTATGGGGGAGCCAACAACAGGCAAGGCAACTCCCCCCACCCCCAGCCTACAGGGAAGGCTGGAATTGGGGTGTCACCGTGTAAACAGACAAAGCGATTGCTTAGGGCCCCAAGCAACTCAAGGGGGGCCCCCCATTTGTTATTATTTTCATAAGAACATGCCTGTTTTAGTGTTGGGGGGCCCCCAAAATATTCCTGCTTATGCCCCCCCCCCCAAAGGGCTAGCACCACCACTGCGTGTCTCTTTCCCGGTTTTGGTTAAAAGCCTTCAGATCCCAGGGGCGGACAGATGTTTGGGGAAAATGCAATCCGAGAGGGCTGGATCTGCACCCCCAAAGCCATCCTAGCAACACCCGCCAGCAGCCTTAGCCATGGGGTGGTGTGTGTGTGTGGGGGACATCAGGCAAGCAGGGCTGCCAGGGGCTTTTAGGTTGACCCCGCAGATCAACTGTCTATTAGGAGAACAGGGGCGATCCTAGGACACCTCCTTCCTCCCCCCCAGTGCAGATGGAGCAGCCGGACGCCCCAGCCACTGTGGACCATTGCCAACGTCCCCACCTGAAGGAGAGGTGACATGGCCTGCATCAGGATGTGCCCCACTTCCACTGGCAGCAGGACAAGTCCACCCCACCTGGTGACTTGGCCTGATGCTCTGGGCCAGCCCCCGCCACCTATGAGCCAACGCCGGCCAGCGTCTGGCCTAGCCACTAGGCCATCCTCGCACAGGGCCTGGCAGGGCAGATAGAGAAACTCAGGGCCGAGGCCAGCCACTGTTCTGAACGCCTGGGAGAACTCCCTGTTCGAGGGCGTCACCAGCCCACAGCTGCCTTGTAGGGCCAGATCTGCCCTCTCCAACCAGGCCTCCAGGGTCCCACTTTTGACCTTTGTCCCATGAACTCAGCGCTCTGCAATCCCCACCCGGCCCGGGAAGCTGCCCTTTGAGCTAGGCCATGGCAGGTTAATTACTCTGGTTCTGAGATATATTTTTTTCCCCCCGCCCCCGTAACAAAGGATTTACGATGCTGATGCAATGCCAGGCAGGCGAGGTACCAGCTCGGCCGATAAGGCCCCCCAAGTGCATGCTGGGAAGGCTCCCGCCTTAAGTGAAAGTGCCGCTTCTGGATCAGTCATGTAGCTACCACAGCATCAGGCAGGGAGCGAACCAGCTCCCAGCAGTCCTGCCTTTGAGAGGAGATTCATTGCTGACTAGGGCTGGGGGGGCTCTCCCCCATGGTGACCCGTTGCCTCCTCTTCAAGGCTCAGCAGGGCTGTTTGCTCCCCAATGCTCACAACTTTATACCCTCAGCTCCCACCCCAAAACCAGCCGCATCTTGAAATGCCAGACGCCACGGGGACAGCACTGTGCCAGAACTGGCAAGATTCCCCCAGGGTGGCCCTGGCTGCCAACAAGCTCCAACCCGAGCCCGGCATTTTGATCCAAGGTGCCCCGGGCTGGCCACGCCAGGGGACCTGGCTTCTAGTCGGACAGCCGGAGACGATGGTGGGAAGATCGCAGGGTTTGAATACCCCACCTGGAGGATGTTGAGAGAGACAAGTGGACCAGGACTCCAACCTAGACAGGGGCTATGGGCTGGAATGGAGCCCATGTAACAGGTGCAACCGGCAATACAGCCACGCTCCTGATCAGAGACAGCCACACCAATTCTTTCAGATTCACTCCACATTTATACCCAGGTGGCACCTCTCCACGGAGAGAGGGACCTGGTACAGGTTCGGTGCTTTGCCATCCCAGCCCCTTGCCACTCCAGCATGGGGCGACCGGGCCAATACAGCGACTGGGGGGAGGGGACGGGGGAGCCACCATATGTTGTCTGGCATCAAACTGTACCTGTCAGGCTTTCCTTTACGAGGTCTGGCAGGGGAGGCTCGGGCCAGAGCCGCAGGGAGCCGCATCCTTGTTTCTAGCCCCTCTGGGATGGGTGGGTCGCTCAGGCATTTGAGAGGAGCAGCTTCCCCAAGGGAAAGGCTGGGCATTATTCCCGCATTGCTCAGATCGCTTTCCCCTGCCTGGGAACTGAGCAGATGGGCCGGCACATCCCTGCCTGCCTGGCCTGGAATCTCGCTGCCACCCGATCCTGCGCCCCACTCCTGCCCCGGCGGGGACTAATTCACCCTGTTCTCTGGTGAATCACCGGCTGCCTGTAGGAAGAACCAGCCGCACAGATCCGGGGCCCAGCAGCCGGAGAAGCCATGTTCATCGCTGGTCTCATGCCACTGAGAGGGACCCACCCTGCCCAGCCGCCCCTGCATGGGGCAAACAGAGGGGGGAGCCAGGGGCTATTTTAGGAGGCTAGAGAGTCTCTGGACTGATGCCACAGAAGAAGAGACAGGTCAAGGCTCCCCCCCCCCCCAGGCGCTCCCTGCAAAGGACAGCTTCCCCTGAAGGGAGCCATTGTGAATGTATGCAGGGCAGCCTTTCCACCCAGCCGCAGTCATGCGGCAATGGCAGATTTCTCCCCCAACGCCCCCCATCCCACGGATCTTCGCCTGCAGTGGGGGGGGGGGGGGGAAAGCTGCATTTTCGTCCTGGGTGGGTGGGGAAGGGCTGGCCCCTGGCTAGCTCGCCCTTTTATTTCAGCCCGCCCTGTAGATCCGCGGTTATTTCAGGGGGGGGGGGGCTGGGAGCCAGCCCTTCTGCCCACTCCCCACACTGCAGCAAACAGCTGCTCGGCGTGTCCTTCTCCAGGCAGGCGGGATCGGGGCACAGAAAGGACTCGGGGTGGGCAAGGGGGGGTACCCCAGCCAGACCCCCCCCCCCCCGATTAAGCACAGAATTACAAGATGTCCGATCAGGTTACCAGCCCCCACACCCAAGCGCCTAGTAAGGGGTCCCCCCAATCAGCAGGGCACTGACAGAGGTGGGGGTCGCACTGGACTTGGGACAACTGGCAGGGAAATCCAAACCAGTGGGTAAAGGGGGTGTCCCAGAGCCCCTACCCGCCCCAGCAGGGTCAGGGCGGAGATCCTGCGGACCCACCACCCCAGCGCCCACCTAGGGGTCCCGATCCCCAGCGGCCTTCATGCCCCCACCCCCAGGGCCCCGCCCTGACCTTGGCCCCGATCTGGTTGCCGCATTGCCCGGCCTGTAGGTGCACGATCTCCCGCATGGTCTCGCTCTGTCTGCGGCTCTCCCCTTAATCCTTCAGCGGCCTCGCATGCGCCTTTAAATGGAGCCCGGGGGAGACGGGGAGGGGCGGGACAGCCAGAGCCGATGCGCAATTTGCGCATGGGCCGGAGCTGCCTGGCTGCTCCCCCCACGCGTGATACACCTCGCTGCGCGCGCCCGGAGTTGCACCCCGGCTCCAGTGCGCCCCGGAGCCCCTCTCCATCCGGCGCGCCCTCCCACGGATGCACCCCGGCTACTTCTCCCCCCAAAAGCGCCCCGCAGCCCCGCTCCATGCAGCCTGCGTACCCCTGCTCCTTTCCCTCATGCGCCCTGCACCCACGCGTGCATCGCCCCCCCCGTGCTCCTGCAACCGGTGTCTTTAACCCCTCCTGTGCCCTGCATTCCTCTCCATGCATCCTGTGTCCCTAATAGCTTCTGAGTCCCCAGGCGCTGCTGTACCTTGTCCCCCAAATTCTCCATACCCTCAACTACAGCACCACCTGCATCCCCTCGCCCTGCATCCCACACCCAATAACCCCATGCACTCTGCATCCCCAGCCTGGGCTCACCCAAGACTCCAGCCATCCTGGAAGAAAGCTGTGCTCTGCTTACCCCCCAGATGAATGTGGGGTTTATTAAGTTTTCCTTGGGATTTACTGAAGGGGGGTGGGGGTCTGCGGTGTGAGGGGGAAGAGAGGTGGAAAAAAGTGGGGGAGCTCCTATAAGGCTGAGATAGAAAACAGGGTGCAGGGGGTGCCAAGCAGGAAAGATGGGGTGCTCTAGAGTAACAGACCAGAGCGGAGCACAGGGAAAGTAGGCCAAAAGTACCAGGTTTCCCTGAGTACTGCGCTCTGGCGGGAAGTGATATGTCCCAGGGGAACAGCCCAAGTGCTGGGACTGGATGTATCCTGCCCGCTAGGGAGTGCTGATGACCTCGCTCCTTCACCGTTAGCGTTGCCGGGTAGATCAGACCAGGAAGGGGCCCATCTAGGCCAGTACCTGGCCACCGGTTGCTCCAGATTAGGGGATAGGTTCATCTAGATCAGCCTCACCTGTGTGGGGGAGAGGAACTGGTGCCCCTTAGAGGAGAAACAATGAGGAGTCTTTGTGGCACCTTAGAGACTAACAACTTTACTTGGGCATAAGCTTTCATGGGCTAGAACCCGCTTCATCGGATGCATGGAGTGGAAAATACAGTAGGAAGAAGTATCTATAGCAGTACATGAAAAGATGGGAGTTGCCTTACCCAGTGGGGGGTCGAGACAAATCAATTAAAGTGGGCGATTATCAACAGGAGGAAAAATATCACTTTTAAAGTGGTAATCAGGGTGGCTCATTTCAAACAGTTAACAAGAAGGTGTGAGTACCAGTAGGGGCAAATTAGCATGGGGAAATTAGTATTTTTTTAAGTTCTTGTAGTGACCCCATCCACTGTTAGTCTTTATTCAGGTCTGAATCTTTTCATATACTGTGGTATATATCTTCCTACTGTATTTTCCACCCCATGCATCCGATGAAGTGGGTTCTAGCCCATGAAAGCTTATGCCCAAATAAATGTGTTAGTCTCTAAGGTGCCACGAGGACTCCTCGTTGTTTTTGCTGACACAGACTAACACGCTACCACTCTAAAACCTTATAGGAGAAAGGCCCCAGAGCCCGTTCCCAGCCCCCCTGAGCCAGCCAGTCCCCCACCCAGAATCTAGATCAGAGCTGGTGCCCCCTGTAGGGGAAAGGCCCCAGATTCCATTCCCAATCCCCCTGAGTCAACCAATCCCCTGCCCAGAATCTAGATCAGAGCCAGTGTCCCCTACAGGGGAAAGACCCCCAGATCCCATCCCCCACCAGCCAATCCCCCCAACCCAGGGCTGGGCTGGAGCCGAGCCAGTGCTCAGAACATAGCTGAGTGACAGTATACGTTAAAACCAGACCAATATGGCAGCATTGGAATTGCTCTGTGCCTTCGCAGCTCTGAGAGTACTAGTTTTGACAGTCTGTACCCCTGTGTTCACCCCTTTCATAGACAGGTGATGAATTTTGTACAAAGTATGCCTCGTGAGGTATCACCTGAAAACTCATAATTTGCTGAACATTATTGTATTGATGAAATATGTGTGGCAGCATTGGGTATAAAGATGTAGAGTTCCACTGTAGGAGACTACTGAGGCCATGTCTACACTAACAAGCTTCCGGTGGCACAGCTGTATCGTGTAGCCGTGTTATGCCCATGGGAGAGAGCTCTCCCATTGACATCATAAATACAACTCAATGAGTGGGAGAGCGTCTCCCGCCGACATAGCACTGTGCACATGAGCCCTTATGCCGGCAAAACTTATGTCACTCAGGGGGGTGGTTTTTTCACAACCCTGAGCGAAAAAAGTTTTGCCGACATAAGGGCTAGTGTAGACGTGGCCTAAGACAGGTTCCAAGCAAGGACAAACCAGTTGCCTAGAGACAAAAACTGGCCCAGGCCTCAGCCTGGTGTCAATGAAATCCAGTGGACCATCACCTAGTTAAGTGGCCGTTCTTTGGCAGGAAAGAGGGTGTGAGCACCAAAATCTACATCTGGACAAAGAAACAGCTGGGAGTTCCCCTCCACTCAGGCTTTCTGTGTCATCAACCCCAGCTGGAGGTGTTTCTTGAGAGGGCGTTAAGAGGAGAAAGCAATCCGCCCAAATGATCTGTTTACCAGTGGTGTAGAAAAGAAGGGGTACTGGACTGGGGGAGATCCTGCCTGAAAGAGTCAGCCAGTTTGAGTACAGCTGTTGTAACGGACCGTGAGAGAGTTCTTTTCTTGGTTAAGTTTGGTATTAGCTGTGTTGCACCTTTTATTTCTTTGTAACTGATCCTGACTTCCATGCCTCATTGCTTGTAATCCCTTAAAATCTCTCTTCTGTAGTCAATACATTTGCTTTGCTGTGGGCTGTAGTCCACGAAAGCTTATGCTCTAATAAATTTGTTAGTCTCTAAGGTGCCACAAGTACTCCTGTTCTTCTTTTTGCTTTGCTGTGTTATCTAAACCAGTGTGTTTGGATTGAAGTGTTTGGGGAAACGCCATTTGGGAGAACAGGATTTGGGCATGTCTTTTTCTATTGATAAATGATGGATTTTCTATGAGCTCGTGTTGTCCTGGAGGGTGCTGGGCAGTGCAAGACACACATTTCTGGGGGAAAGGCTGGGCCTGGGAGTTTGCTGGCGTTGCCTTGCTGTGTAACTCACAAGTGGCTGGCTCGAGCACTCATACAGAATCGCGGGGAGTGATTTACATGCTGGCGGCTGGGTGTGAGCAGACCAGGAGTGGCAGCGAAGCTGTGTAAAAGGCCCCCCAGATTGGAGAATTGAGAGAACGCAACAATCCAAATCATACCCTGGGTAATGGGACACCAATTCACCAGAAATGGGGTCTTCTGATCCCTGTAGGATCCCCAGGCTACCCCCCTGCCCAGGCCAAGCCCCTGTCATGGAGGAGGCAGAACTTGCCCCATGAAGTAGCCTGTCCCTTCATTGCTCCTGGGGCCTGTTCCCTGCCCAGGAGACTGTTCATGGCAGGCTCCTGTGGGCATCTCCAAGGTTAGCACCCCCTGCTGCCAGTGCATTCTGGGAACTGGCCACCCACAGTGCATGGTGCCCCCTCTAGTCACATTCACCCCAGTGCATGCTGGGAATTGCCCACCCCATAGAGCCTGGTACCCTTACAGCCTGTTCACTCCAGTGCATTCTGGGACTCCAAGTGCATGCTGGGAATCTCTCATACCACAATGCACAGAGCCCACTGTATCCAGGGTGCTGAAACCAACGGGGCAGCCGGTGTTCTGGGGTGGGGTGGGGTGGGGGCTACTGGACCGGCTGGCGAGGGCAGCTGTGAGGGGATGTGCATTGCAGGTGTTGCAGGCCTTGGTTTCTCACAGCCCCTCCTGGCTGCTGTACATGGGGCCAGGGCCTCTAGGCTTATTTGGGCTGGATGGAGAAAGGCAGCTGGATTGGAATCTTAGCACTAAGGCCCCTCAGGACAGTCCCCTCACCTACCCCAAACCAGCCCTCCGCCCCCCACATCTGCCCCAACCACCCGGGACAGCTGCCTCCGACCTGCCCCAAACTATCCCACCTGATCCAAACAACCTGGGAGAGCCCCCCCCAACCTGCCCCAAACTATCCCTCCTGCCCCAACCACCCAGGACAGCCCCCCACCCCCACATCTGTCCCAACCACCCGGGGCAGCTGCCTCCGACCCACCCCAAACTATCCCACCTGCCCCAACCACCCGGTGATACCAGTCAGCTCTGTGTTCTTGGGGAACCAGGGCGCAGTATCCAGCCTGTCTGACTCATGAAGGACACCCCCCTCCCCACCTCTGCTTGGACCAAAACCGATCCGAGAAAAGACTTGCAGAGAGCAATGAAGGGCGTTGGGAGACACACCTAGACCCCTCCTGACAAGGGTGACAAGATTAAGACATCTCCATTAGCATACAGAATGGAGAGCAGAGACCACTCCCCTCGCCCCATCTGCATGAAAGGTGGGACAGGGAGACATCTCAATTTGCACAAGGAATCCTTGATTGATATCCAAAATACTGAAGCTGCCTAGTTGCATTGTGAGCTCCCTGGAAGAAAACACCACCCATAGCCAAGAGAGTTCAGCTCCTATTGTCTAGCCTAAAGAAAACCCTTGAGTCCTCAGTTTACCTATAAACAAATCTGGTGTTCTCCCTTGAACCATTGTATCTTCTCGAGAAAAATCCCTACTCACCCTCTAGTCAGGGTTCTGATGCTTAGATCCAAACTAGGCATCAGTTCCACTGGGACTCCATCTTCTTCTGACTGATCGTGCTGGGGGCTCTGCCTGTCTCCTGCCCTCAGGACCCTGAGCGACCACCATCACCTGGGAACCCCGACCAGTTCAAGCTTCAGGGAGCGGTGAGATTCCCCTCCCCCCTTCTCTGTTTTCCTTTCTACCTTAGGTATCAACCTTTAATAATGTATGTTATGGTCGTTTAGCCTGTCTTGTGTAGTTATCACTAGTATTCAATAAATAACTTTTATGGTTAAGTTATGCGTCTCTCTTGCTTTACTTTACTCTTTTGTGTTTTTAGCTTCCCCCATTCACTCCACAGCAACGCTTCTTTTACCTACGCTAAAAGATCCCTGCAGTGCCCAAAATCCTGTGGGGTTTGCTCATCAGGTAGGTTACTGCCAGTACAATTGTGAGGTGAGAGGGGGGATAGGGATGTGCCTGTTGCACCGGGCGCTGCCCAGACACAGTGACAACCCATTCCTGCCCAGGGGGTGCCGGTGTCTCCCTGGTGCCAGTGACCGATGCACAGTGCTGTCCGGTTGCTTTGCGTCCAATGGGCCCCTTGCTCAGCCATTAGCACCTGCTCTAAGAGCCACAGTGGCTGGGGTCAGCCCTGCCTGGGGGGCGATGGGGGATGACCCTGTGTGGGGGCTTGTGGGATGGGGACCCAGGTTAGGGCAGGATGCAACAGGTGGCGAGAGCAGGGCAGTGGGAGGCTGAGGGTTACCAGCCCCAGCTCTGAGCTCCCCGGAGGCCCCGGCTCTGGCCTACTCCTTTCCCTAGAGATTTCTCTCACACGGGAGTGTTTGGGGCGGGTTCCCAGTCAGCCCCCCTCCCCCCTAGTGGCTCTAGTGGGGCTGCCCAGCAGGAGCTAGGTGGGGGGGGGAGTTATTTCTGGTTCTAGCCACAAGAATCTGGGATTGGTTTGGGAAGAGCCAGATGGGGTTGGGGGGGTGGGAGTCCAGTCCCCTCCCAGTGTTTGGAAGAGGTTGCAGAGCTGATGCTGGGGATGCCTTACCACCCTTCTCCCCCCAGACCTGTGGGTCCCCTGAATCAGGACAGGTTGTGTTTTCAAAGCTGCTTGGCTCAACATGCGCACTGGTTCTGCAGGGCCCACACAAGGGTTGCACTGCCCCCTGCTGGGCTCCCCTCAGCTGAGCCCTGCTGCATTCGTTCCACCTCTGGCTCAGGGGTTAACTTTGGCTAGGGACCTCGCGCCACCTAGTGGGCATCGAGCTGTTGCGACACCCCGGGGTGAGCCAGGACTTTTTCAAGGCCTGGGTCACTTATTAAGATGGGAGATTCTCTGGGATAATTCACGATTAATTAGTATTAATTCCTGTTGATGAATGGAGTATTAATAGTAATTAGTGAGGCCCCCTCTCCCCAGGCACTACAAACAGCATGATGGATAGGTAGAAGTCTATGAGGATATCTACTAGCTAGGTGTGTATAGGGATAGGTAGGTAGATAGATGGGTGTGTATAGAGATGGATGGATGAAGATGTATAGGGATAGATAGATAGATAGATAGGCTCCCGCCGGGGAGCCCAGAGCCCTTTAAATCCCCCCTGCAGCTCCGGCAGCCAAGCTGGAGCCAGGATTTAAGGGGCCTGGAGCTCCGCGGTGGCTGGAGCCCCAGGCCCTTAAATTTGCCCCAAGCCCCGGGGGCTCCCGGCTACCTCTGCAGCTGGGAGCCCCGGGTTGATTTAAAGGCCCTGGGGCTCCCAGCCACACCCGGTGCCCCAGGGCCTTTAAATCTTCAGAGGCCCCGCCTCTTTCGGTCGAGGCCCCGCCTCTTCCAGATGAGGCCACGCCCCCTCAGGACTCTGGCAGTACCGGTAAGTCCTGTAAGTTACTTTCACCCCGGTAACAAGCCTTGTAGATGGGGGAAGCGGTAGATGTGGTATATCTTGACTTTAGTAAAGCTTTTGACATTATCTCGCATGACCTTCTCCTAAACAAACCAGGGAAATACAACCGAGATAGAGCTACTATATGGTGGGTGCAAAACTGGTTGGGAAACCGTTCCCAGAGAGTAGTTATCAGTGGTTCACAGTCATGCCGGAAGGACATAACGAGTGGGGTCTCGCAGGGATCGGTTCTGGGTCCGGTTCTGATCAATATCTTCCTCAATGATTTAGTTAGTGGCATAGAGAGTACACTTATAAAGTTTGCGGACGATACCAAGCTGGGAGGGGCTGCAAGTGCTTTGGAGGATCGGATTAAAGTTCAAAATGATCTGGACAAACTGGAGAAATGGTCTGAAGTAAATAGGATGAAATTCAATAAGGACAAATGCAAAGAACTCCACTTAGGAAGGAACAATCAGTTGCACACGCACAAACTGGGAAATGACTGCCTAGGAAGGAGTACGGCAGAAAGGGCTCTGGGGGTCAGAGTGGATCACAAGCTAAATATGAGTCAACAGTGTAACACTGTTGCAAAAAAAGCAATCATCATTCTGGGCTGTATTAGCAGGAGTGTTGTGAGCACGACACGAGAAGTCATTCTTCCGCTCTACTCTGCGCTCATTAGGCCTCAACCAGGGCTGGCCTTACCCTCAGGTGCCAGACTGTGGAGGGGCACCACTAGGACCCAGAGTGTAGAAAATTGTGTCTGCTGCTGGTACGTATGTATTCTCTCTGCTCTCGATGCACAGAGATGGTGGAGTGGAGTGCTGTGCTGGGGGAAGGAGGGCACAAGAGACATAACAGGCGGGCAGGAGAAAAGATAAGAGGGAAGAACAGAAAGCAGTGGGAGCTGCAGGGAGAGAGAAGAGGAAAAGCCTCTTATGTACCTCTCCAGCACCCCCAGGAGCCTGGACTGATTAACACCAGCTTCTCAGCGAGCTTCCTGTTTCCTGCTGCTTCCCTGAACCCACTTGAGGAGAACAGGAAGTCAACTGAAGTAGTAGGAGCCAGTTAGGCCCTTAAGACGCTGATATCTTCCCTCCCTCAGGTCCTGCTACCAGCCTGCTTATTGGTCCCCTTCAACTGAGTGTTGAGACCCACTCTAGCTGGCACCGAACAGCAGTCATGAGTGAAAGAAGAAAACGCCCCTCTGGGGCAGCATTCAGAAAAAGCAAGCAAAGGACGCTTTTCTATCTAAGCAGGAAGGAGCTCTCCTGAGCTACACAGACACAAATGTTCTCGGTGAGCCTTCCGGCCCCAGTGAGTGGTGAGGAGACGCCAGATCTTCCAGTTAGTCAGAGCGCAGGGGACCTGGCAGCTACTGCAGTATCCATATCTCCATCTCAAATGGATGGAACCAGGCACATTCCTGAAGAAAAGTGTCGCTCAGAGAAGAGTGTGGTGGAGGCGCAAGAAACAGCTGCTGCTGAGTTTAGTTCCTTAAGTCTAGATGATCCAAGACTGTGGACCCACTTGAGCAGTCGCCCGAGGGACTTCCTTGTACTGCATGGGCCACAGCAAGTGAAAAACGTCATGTTCCCCAAAGACAATGAAAATAGTCGCTTCCATCCAACACATTACTGGTGTGAAATCCCCAATGGTGACAAAGTGGAGAGGCCATGGCTTATGTACTCAAAAACCCAGAATGCTGCATACTGTTTTTGTTGCAAACTCTTCCAGTCTAGTATCAGAGGGGTAGCCGTGTTAGTCTGAATCTGTAAAAAGCAACAGAGGGTCCTGTGGCACCTTTGAGACTAACAGAAGTACTGGGAGCATAAGCTTTCGTGGGTAAGAACCTCACTTCAGCCTTGCATCTGAAGAAGTGAGGTTCTTACCCACGAAAGCTTATGCTCCCAGTACTTCTGTTAGTCTCAAAGGTGCTACAGGCCCTCTGTTGCTTCTTCCAGTCTAATGTTCCAGCCACATTGGGTTCTACAGGAACAAAGGACTGGAAAAATCTGGCTAGAAATCTGGCATGCCATGAGAAGGCAGCAATTCACCAGAGAGCATTCCATAGGTGGAAAGAGCTTGAGATGAGACTAAGGTTAAAGGCCACCATAGATGATCAGCATCAAGAGAAGATTGCATCAGAGTCTCTTTACTGGCAAAATGTTCTGAAAAGGCTCATTGCCATTGTGAGAATGCTTGCTACCCGAAACCTAGCACTGCGTGGCACTTCAGATCAGCCGTACGTGCCAAACAATGGAAACTTCCTTAAAATTGTGGAGCTGATGGCTGAGTTTGATGCTGTACTCCAGGAGCAGCTAAGAAGAGTCACCACCCAAGAAATGTACACGCACCACTACCTTGGAAAAACAACTCAAAATGAGATCATACAGTTACTGGCCATAAAAGTCAAACAGAGGATTGTGGCGGATCTGAAGTCAGCAAGATATGACTCTGTTATTCTGGACTACACACCTGACATCAGCCATACGGAACAAATTACTTTATGGTGCGTTTTGTAACAACAACAGAACCTAGTGAAAATGTCCCTGCAATGGTGACTGTCAGAGAGCTGTGACGGGTTGGATCACAGAAACCCCCTTGGGGCTGCCAACGGATGTGCCAAGATTACTTTTGCCCCTGCTTTTTTTGCCAGCTTGGGACTCCAGCACCCTGTTTTGTTGAGCCAGACATGTCAGTCTGCTTCTACAATGACCCAGGAATCACGTGCTCCAGAGCTGCAGACTTAACTGAAAGCAACTTAAGAAGTGTTTCTGTTTTTAACACTCAGATGCTTCACTCCCAATGGAGTCGAAGCCCCAATTAAATTTGTTTTACCCTGTATAAAGCTTATACAGGGTAAATTCATAAATTGTTTGCCCTTTATAACACTGATAGAAAGAGAGATGCACAGCTGTTTGCCCCCCCCCCCCGGTATTAATACACACTTTGGATTAATTAATAAGTAAAAAGTGTTTTTTTATTAAATACATAAGGTAGGATTTAAGTGGTTCCAAGTAGTAGCAGACAGAACAAAGTGAATTGCCAAGCAAAATAAAAGAAAACATGCAAGTTTAAGCCTAGTACAGTAATAAAACTGAATACAGATAAAATCTCACCCTCAGAGATTTTTTTTTTTTTAAACAACTTATTAACAGACTGGATGCCTTCCTAGTCTGGGCACAATGCTTTCCCCTGGTACAGCCCTTGTTCCAGCTCAGGTGGTAGCTAGGGGATTTTTTATGATGGCCACCCCCTTTGTTCTGTTCCACCCACTTATATATCTTTTGCATAAGGCCGGAATCCTTTGTCCCTCTGGGTTCCCACCCTTCCTTCTCAATGGAAAAGCACCAGGTTAAAGATGGATTCCAGTTCAGGTGACATGATCACATGTCACTGTAAGACCCCAAGTCTCCATTCCTCCCAGCCTGACTCACAGGAAGGCTTGGCTGCAAACAGAGCCGTCCACAGTCAATTGTCCTGGTTGATGAGAGCCCTCAAGATTCCAAACCACCATTAATGGCCCACACTTTGCATAATTACAATAGGCCCTCAGAGTGATATTTCATATTTCTAGTTTCAGATACAAGAGTGGTACATTTGTACAAATAGGATGACCACACGTAGATTATAAGCTTTGTAATGATACCTTCCAAGAGACCTTTTGCATGAAGCATATTCCAGTTACATGATATTCACGCTCATCAGCATACTTTCATAAAATCATATAGAGTGCAACGTCACAAGACCATTTTCTAGAATTTCTTGCCATTGATGATACTACAGGAGCTGGTATGACAAATGTGCTTCTTAAAAAGCTGGAAGATACGGGAATTGCGATAGCTGCCATGAGAGGTCAGGGCTACGGTGCCAACATGAGAGGAAAGAACAGAGGCGTGCAGACACGGATCCGAGAGGTTTTTTTTTGTCCCCTGCGGTTCTCCTTCATTGAACTTGGTGGTCAGTGATGCAGCATCAGCTTCTAGTGAGGCTGCCGAATTTTTTAATGTAATTCAAAGCATCTATGTATTTTTCTCTGCATCAACTCATCGATGGCAAATTTTGAAGCAAGATCTGGGAACATCCCCTCTGACACTGAAACCACTGAATGCCACACGATGGGAAAGTCGAGTGGAGGCGATAAAGCCTATCAAACACCAAATTGGGATGATAGATGGTGCCATAGTTGCCATTATGGAGGATAATGGTATGACGGGAACTGTTTGTGGGAGAACAGTGGCAGAGGGAAATGGAATCACCAGAAACATACATAACTTCACATTTCTGTGGGGCTTAGTGTTGTGGTATGACCTACTGTTTGAAATAAATGTTGTAAGCAAGAGACTCCAACACCCTGATCTTTCTGGAGCAATGGAACAAATGGACAAAGCAAAGTCATACCTACAGTCTTACCGGTCAGATGAGGGATTTTAAACCGTTCTGAAGAGTGCACAGAAGTTGGCAGAGGAACTTCACACTGAAGCTGTTTCCCCACCCATTCAAGAATACAAGAGTCACCAAAGAAGAAGACATTTTGATGACAAGGCACGGGATAATCCCATAAGAGACCCCAATCAACAATTCAAAGTTGAATTCTTTAACGAGGTGCGAGATTGTGCAATACAGTCAGCTGAAGAATGTTTCATGCAGCTCAAGGAACACCGCAGTATATTTGGGATGTTGTAGGATATTCCCAAACTCCTCACTATACCTGAAGAAGACCTACACCAGCAATGCAGGGCACTGGAGACAGTGTTGACACATGATGACATGCGCGCTATTGATGCGAGTGATTTAGGTGATGAACCGAAAGCCCTTTCAAGATACATTTCAGCAGGATCAACTCCAAAGGCTGTTCTGGAATATCTGTGCACAAATAAGATGACTACCCTCTTTCCAAATGCTTTTGTTGCTCTGCGCATACGTCTAACACGTCCTGTCACCGTTGCCAGTGGACAACGCAGCTTCTCCAAGCTGAAGTTAATAAAAACACATCTACGCTCCACAGTGACACAGGAGAGGCCGGTCGGTCTTGCAACCATCTCAATAGAGCAGAGGTGGGCAAACTACAGCCTGTGGGCCTCATCCGGCCCACAGGCCCATCCTGCCCAGCCCCTGAGCTCCCGGCCAGGGAAGCTAGCCCCCGGCCCCTCCTCCACAGCCATGCCACCGCGTGGGCAGCGCTCTGGGCGGCAGGGTTGCGTGCTTCTGCCGAGCTGCGCGGCAGCATGTCTGGCTCCCGGCGGGCGGCGCAGCTGCCAGACGTGCTGCTCTGAGCGGCATGGTAAGGGGGCCGGTGCTGGGGGGTTGGATAAGGGGCGGAGGTTGCGGGGGGCAGTCAGGGGATGGGGAACGGGGGGGGATTGGATAAGCATGGGAGTCCAAGGGGGCCAGTGCTGGGGGGTTGGATAAGGGGCGGAGGTTGCGGGGGGCAGTCAGGGGATGGGGAACGGGGGGGATTGGATAAGCATGGGAGTCTCAGGGGGCCTGTCAGGGGACTGGGGTGTGGATAGGGGTCAGGGGATGGGGAACAGGGGGGTTGAATAGGCATAGGGTCCCTGTCAGGGGGCGGGGGTGTGGATAGGGGACAGTCAGGGGACAGGGAGCAGGGGGTTGGATAGACACGGAAATCCCAGGGGGGCTGTCAGGGGGCGTGGATAGGTGTCAGGGGGCAATCAGGGGACTGGGAGCAGGGGAGTTGGATAAGGGGTGGGGTCCCGGGGGGCAGTTGGTCCCGGGAAGGGGTGGCCAGGGGACAAGGAGCAGAGGGGGTTGGATGGGTCGGGAGTTCTGAGGGGGGTCAGTCAGGGGGCGGGAAGTGGGAGGGGGCGGATGGGGGCGGTGGCCAGGCTGTTTGGGGAGGCACAGATTTCCCTACCCGGCCCTCCATACAGTTTTGCAACCCCAAGGTGGCCCTCGGGCCAAAAAGTTTGCCCACCCCTGCAACAGAGCATGAGCTGGCCCAGACTTTGGACCTTCAGGAAACAGTTCAAATCTTTGCAACCAAGAAGGCACGGAAAGCACCACTTCGATTATTCAAACAGATAAAAATGCCAGTGTTTACTATGCAGACAAGCAAAGTTACATTTGCTGTTCAGGCGTTTGAAAGTTAAGTGTCACTTAAAATTTTTGAACAAGGCATTTTAAGTTGTTAGTTCTCCTTTCTTGGGGTAGGTAGCAGAGCGGGACCATGAGAGGAGTAGAACAGGAAGAAGGCAGAATTGAGACCTTTCAAAGTTTTGGCCCAAACGAGGGGGCATGGGGGTGCCATTTGAGCTCCCCGTCTCAGGTGCCAACATGTTGTGGGCCGGCCCTGGCCTCAACTGGAGTATTGGGTCCAGTTCTGGGCGCCACATTTCAGGAAGGATGTGGACAAATTGGAGAGAGTCCAGAAAAGAGCAACAAAAATGATTAAAGGTCTAGAAAACATGAGCTATGAGGGAAGATTGAAAAAATTGGGTTTGTTTAGTCTGGAGAAGAGAAGACTGAGAGGGGACATCACAGTTTTCAAATAGATTAAAGGTTGTTACAAGGAGGAGGGAGAAAAATTGTTCTTCTTAACCTCTGAGGATAGGACAAGAAGCAATGGGCTTAAATTGCAGCAAGGGCAGTTTAGGTTGGACATTAGGAAAAACTTCCTAACTGTCAGGGTGGTT
This sequence comes from Malaclemys terrapin pileata, assembly GCF_027887155.1. Taxonomy (NCBI): domain Eukaryota; kingdom Metazoa; phylum Chordata; order Testudines; family Emydidae; genus Malaclemys; species Malaclemys terrapin. The sequence continues at coordinate 16,085,643 of NC_071527.1, read as the reverse complement.
AAGCACTGGAATAAATCGCCCAGGGAGGTTGTGGAATCTCCATCATTGGGGATTTTTAAGAGCAGGTTAGACAGACACCTGCCAAGGATGGTCCTAGATAATACTTAGTCCTGCCAGGAGTGCCGGGGACTGGACAAGAAGACTTCTCACGGTCCCTTCCAGTCCTGTGATTCTATGATTGTCTATCCATGTAGCTCTGGGCAGGGAGCCAGCTGCATTTGCTGTGTTATGGGGTCCTCTAGTGGCGGGGGATGGTTCTACTTTCTTCAATGAGTCTGACCCCAGAGCATTTGTGAAGCAGTATCAAATGGAGGCCCGACACCACGAGGGGTGTGTGTGTGTGATTCCCACAAGGGGGGAGGGGCAGCTGTTGTTGTATGGGGGTCACAACCACTTACAGCCCCCGCCGGGCTTCTGCTGAACGGGTGCGAGCGACTCAGGCTGGGGGTGCTGTCCCCTCGCAGCCAGCGTTGTGCTCACCCCGGCACGGTGCCGCAGGGAGTGGGGTGCTCTCCCCGATCAGTCAGGGCTGCCCCATGCCCTGTCACCCACTGACTATATCCAGCCCAGAACAGATCCCAGCTGGCAAGGGGGATGAACCCAGCATCTAAACCAAAGCCCCAGAGCTGCCTGGGGAGCAGCGGGGTCCAGAACCCCTGACCCTCAGCTCCAGCAGATCCCAGCTCCCACCACTGCAGTGCCTGCCTGGGTCCCCTCACTGCCACAGTAAGTCTGTTCTCCACCAGGAAGCAGCAGCCCTGTCCCCTGACACAGGAAGGCCAGCGGTGATATCCCGCCCCCCTCTCTGGGTAACTTGAGCCCCCTTTGGGGTATTTTTAGGGCTGAGCCATCCTGCCCAAATCTCCGTCTGGCCTTTCAAAGGACAGGTATGAGCCAAGGACCCCCCCCCCCCGCCCCGCCCAGTGATCTGTCCCCCGTCACCTCCAGAGCAGGTACCAGATTCCCCCAGAGGGAGGGGAAGGAGGGGGCAGGGCCCCAGGGCGTGGGGTGATGGCAGGAGCTGTGAGGTGGGCTCCTGGGGGAGGGGGGGAGAGGCTGGGTTCGGCTGCCGAGGAGGGAGGAGATATTCATATATGGAGAGTCTCAGCTGTTAAGAGGCTTTCAGAGATGGAGGGGACACACACACACACACACACACACACACACACTCTCTCTCTCTCTCTCTCTCTCTCTGCAATACCACTTGCTGCCAGGAGGTGGTGCTCTAGGCCTTGCTAATCTCTCCCACTAGCATAAAGCCTGCAGAGTAAACCGCCCCCCCCCCGACCTCTCCCTGCCCCCCCCCCCCAATTCTCTCCCTTCTTATTTGGTTCGGCCAGTTCTTGCCACCTCAGGGACCCGGGTCTGGCCCTGCGGGGAGGGGAGTCGCCCAGCTACATGTGGGTGTTGGGGGGGGGCGCAGGGGGGTTGGGAGTTGAAGAGGCTGGCAGGGGCTCCTAGCCATATGGCACCAATCCGGGAGAGCAGCAGCCCGGTCTGGCCAATGCTGACTATGAAGAGGAATGTAGGGGAGGATCTCCGTTAGACACTAGCACTACAGGGGCTATGACACACAGTCAGGCAATGCTGAGCCCATCCAGCAGAGGGCCGTGAGGGGCACGCACATGCACAGAGTGGGGCATTGAGGTCAGTACTGACTGTGTGGGCCAAGTGCCCCCTACTGAGCCCCCACCTTGCTCCCTGCATCACAGCGCCCCCTAGTGTTGCACTAGGGGGAGCGCTGCCTGTATGGAGAGAGCGCCCCCTACTGGATCTCCATCACCAGTGTCTGGGTGGGGCAATTCCCCCCCCCCATGTGGCAGCTGGGGTGTTATCATCCCCTCCCCCTATCACTGGCTCTGGCCTCAGTTCTGGGAAGCCTCCCAGCTTCTGGGGAAAACCCCTATTTATAGCCACAGGCTGCGGCAAAGGGCCCATCTCAGCGTGGACCCGGCTCCGCTGTATTGAGTGGTCGGCGGGGGTGCCCTGCTCTGAGTGAGGGCACGCCGGGGGTAAGGTGCAAATCACCCCATCCTCCTCCAGGCACAGCTCCCCCCCCCAGCTCCTAAACACGCCTGCCCAAATCCCGCTTCATTCCACCACACAGCCCCACCCCCACCCACCCAGGTGCCCACCACCTGCCAGGAAGACAGCCCCGTGCAAGGTGGAAAGCAAACCGGCCCCTTCCCCGTCTGCTGCCCGTTTCCCCCCCACACCCAGTGAGAGCGACCCCCTCTTGGGACCCCGCCCCCCCCGCCCGGTACTGGGCTGTCGGTACTTGTCCGGTGAGAGCGCCCCCTGCTGGCCCTCCACCGTGGGCCCCCCTAGTGAGAACACTGCCCCACCCCCGATCACCGCGAGATGCAGCCCCGGGCTCTTGGCACCGCCCCCCCCGCCCGGTGACCCCGAGACACAGCTTTGCATGCGATGTTAATGCAAAGGGCCGGCGAGGGGGGCCCTGCCTCTCGGAACAGACTCCACCACCCAGAAATGCAGTAAACAAATCCAACTCCCCAGGCCCTCTCCCGGGAGACAGGAAGGCCGGCCTGGGCTGACCCTCTCCCTGGATCCAAACAATCCAGATTACCAGGGGAGTTCATCCCAGGCAGGACACATCCTGCAGCCGCCCCGCTCCCCGCCAGAACCGCTGGTTGGCCAGATTCTGTTGAGGCCCCTGGGCACAAGGCCCGACCCCCATGCTGCTGGGGGGCTCAGCAGATCATCACGAGGGGTCGCCCTGTGACGCGGCTGGCACAATTTGAACTCCCATGCCTACAGAGTGGTGGGGAAATACCCCAGCTTATTCCCCTGTGCAGCGTCGCTGTGCTCTGATACCAGCTGCCGGGCCCCACCCCAGAGGTGGCTGCATTTCAGCGCTGGGTGAGCCATCCCCGTGCAGCGTTGCGGTGCGGCTGTGAAACAACTGGCCTACCCCACCCCAGAGGCGGGCGCATTCCAGCAGGGCCGCGCAGGTAGGGTTTGGGCTCCCCAGGCTGCGAGATATGCCCCGGGGACAAGGCTGAAGTGTCCCCTTTGCCCCCGCCCAGCGCTGCAGCCTCCCTCCAGGCCTGGCCGCCCGCCAGGCTGGGAAGTGACTGTTTCTGTTCAGAGCCAGTGAGTTACACAATGAGAAAAACAAGCAGGAAATTAATATCCAGCGCATCGCAGCAGCTGCCCTGGGGCTGGGTGCACAAGTACGTCGGGGACGGCCGCATATGGTGAACGCACGCACACACCAGTACGGGGGGGCGCACACACACAAAACTGCAGGCAGACATGTGCCCCCCCCCATACCCTAGCCAGCAGGGGGCAGCGGAGACACAACCTCTGCCCCCAGCTCCAATCCCATTGCAGGACTTTTACCCGCCCTCTCCCCACACTGAGCCCCACCGGGGGCTGCTGCCAGGGCTCCAGTCTCAAACCTCCGCCCTCAGCCGTTTGCAGGTTGGTTCCTTTCTCCCAGGACAAGCCCCGACAGGATTCTGGTAGAGCAGGGAGGGCTGGGCCAACCCAGCCATCTGCTGCATGTGGGAGTCAGGCCAGGAGCTGGTAAACTAGGGGGGTTGGGGGAGGTCATAACCCAGGGCCCTAAAGGCACAAGTCAGGTCAGTGATGAGATTGATGGTCACAACACCATTCAGCCCATCCCTGCTCTAACCACTAGACCCCATGCCCCTCCCAGAGCTGGGGCTAGAACCCAGGAGTCCTGGCTCCCAGCCCCTCCCTGCTCCACCAGCCCCTCCCTGCTCCACCCGCTAAACCCCACTCCCCTCCCAGAGCTGGCGCTAAAATCCAGGCAGCCTGACTCCCAGTCCAGTGCCTTCCTCGCAGGCCTTTGCCCTGTGCCTCAGGTGGTATTTGGTACCGAGCCACCCTGGTCTATTAACGTGCCCCTTTCTGAGGGCCTGGGGTGCCCCCGGCCAGGCTTGAGGGCGAGGGGCTGTGCCCTGCCGAGGGAATCGATCCAACCACCCAGCCCTGCTTTGTACCTGTTCCCTCGCTCCTCAAACGTTAGCTTGAAAACACCTGGCACAACCACACGGCAGCGCGTGGCTGGGCACATCCCCAACCTCCGCACCATGGGAGCTTCCCCCCTTCCCTTTTCTCCCAGCTGATGAGCCCCACGCTAACAGCTGGACCTCGTTAAGGACAGCTGGAACCGCGGGCCTTCCCCCCCCCCCCAACAATCCTCTCTGTTCCCCAGCTGTTGGCTGGTGCAAAGCTCCCTCCCCTTCACTGCATCTGCCAGAATTGGGTCAGTCCCCGTGGCCGCTGTTTATCTTGGGCCGAGCGGGAGGTATCAGGACTCTTTCCACCCTGGATATATCCCCAAGAGGGAACTCACGTCAATTGCATTGGTTTGGGGTCCAGAGTGCTGGGCCGTTTTACTCCCACCCCCATCCAGGAACCCATCCAGAGCTGGCTGCAAGCCTGGGGGAAGGGCGAGAGGGCAGGCTCCCATTTTCCCTTCGCAAAGGCCACATTTCTAATCCTGGCTGTCGTTACTGGAGTGTTTCTGTTGTTACAGTGGGAGCCCTGGGCGGGGGCGGGGGAGGGGGCATCACTGCACATTGTCTTCCAAGTTCTTAGCGTGCGAGCAAGTGGTCTGTCCTTGAAGACATGCCGTGGTGTTTGATGCATGTTCTTATGGGGCAGGGGTAGTGGCAAGCAGTGGAGGAGTTTGCTCCAAAGCCAAATTCTTCATAAGTCAGTCAGGTCAGGTCTGGTGCTTCTTACCCTGCCAGTGGCTTCTTGATTGAAGCTGCTGGCAACATGGTGGCAGTAGTGGGATTAGAACCCATGTCTCCATAGCAGCTCTTAGCAACCATTTCCCCTCCTGCTCATAAACCTGCTGGATCCATGGGGAAGCCACAGCCATGGTTTGCCTGATACAATGAGGTTGAAAGAGAGAGAGAGAGAGTGTGTGTGTGTGTGTCCCCGTCCCATCCAGGGGAGCCAGACTAACTCCCTCTTCCACATGCATCCAGGGACTGCCAGAAACGCTAGGAGCCACAGTGTGGGATCACAGAATGGGCCATGTGGTCCAGTGATTGAAGCAGGGGAGACCGGGAGTCAGGACTCCTGGGTTCTATCGCCAGCTCTGGGGTAAGGAGTGGGGATTAGTGCTTAGAGCAAGAGACAGTCAAGACTTTGTTCAGTGCCCTACTGTGTGACTTTGGTCAGGTCACAGCCTCTCCCTGTACCTCAGTTTCCCCCTGGTGTAAAACCGGCTCATTATCCCTTATCTCCGGGGCGCGGCTTTGCTTGGTTACCCCGTCTGCCCTGGGGCTCCGAAGGAGCAGATATGGTTCCTGCTATTGTTCCCCTGAGCCTAGCGCTGGGAGTCACACAGCCCCTGTTCCCACTGGGGTATAAAGGAGTCATTCATGGCAGCTTTGAAAGGAACTCACAGCCCTCCCCCAAGAGGCTGTTGTGAAAGTCGGAGGCAGGAGACAGACAGGGGCCTGCCTGGATTCCCCCTAGGGATTTCTTTATTGGGCCTGCTGATACCAATCCTGAATTCCTCAAAAGGCCAAAACACTTGATGAACGATGCAGGGACTGCTTGGCCCAGCTCTGAGATGCAGCCAGCTCTGGGGTGAGGCCTGGCAGCTGGTTAACAGCCACACAGCACCACTGCCCAGAGTGTTCCCTGTGGAGCCACCATTCCTGTCCCTGCCCCAGAGCACCCCCTAGCATCACAGTGGGGCATGGGGGCTGGCACTAAGATCCCCCACCCCCCTGAGTAGGGGCACTGTTGGCCTTTTTGGGTCTCCTTAGCTTACAGGGTCTAGTCACACAGGCCTTGCTGGTGCCACATCCAGGGCCAGTCGGGCTGCAGTAGCTGCCTGTGGGCATGCCTTGGGCCTGATCCTCCCCTCTCCTGTGCCCAGCTGGCGAGCTCAGCTCATCTAGGCCAGGCCCTCCTGCTGGCCCCCAACCCGCATCGGCCCAGCCCCCCCAGGGCCCAGCTGCAGGGCCGGCTCCCCCATCGCAGCCCCGCTCCCAGGGTCAAGGACTTGAGTGGAATGTCTCCCAGCGCCAGGCCTACCGCAGTGTCCAGAGCCACTCGGACAGGACGGGGCCGGGCGGAGCGACGGAGCCACTTCCCTAGCGGGAGAACGAAGCCGTGTGTTTCTCTGGGGTTGGGACCGTCAGCCAGGGGGTGCTACTGGATCCCACCTCCCACCCCTCTGCTGTACTTCAGCCCCACCAGTGCCTCTCAATCCCCACAGCCCCGGGATCCCCCCAGCTCCGCCAGTGTCCCTCAATCCCGATCTGCAGCCCCCTGCTTCCTAGCTCTGGGATCCCCCCTCCATCCCGACCCACAGCCCCTACTACCTCAGCCCAGGGATTCCCCCCCAGCGTCCCTCAATCCCGACCCGCAGCCTCCAACTATCCCAGCCCCCTGGGCTCCCGCCCCAGCTTTGCCGGTGCCCCCACACTTGACTTACAGTCTTCCTGTTATCCTAGCTCTGGGCTCCCCGCTCCACCCCACTGCTGTGCAGGTGCCTCTCAATCCTGACCAGCAGCCCCCACACTATCCTAGCCCCCTAGGTTCCCCCCCCCAAGCTTTGCCGGTGCCCCTCAGTCCCAGCCCACAGTCCCCTGCTAGCCCATCCCTGGATCCTCCGACCCGCTGATTGTACGGTGGAAAGGAGAATAAAACAATAGCCCCTATTAGTTAAAAGTGTCGGGGGGGGGGCAGGGATGGGATAGTTTCCCTCCCCCCATCCCAATCCCAGCGCACAAGGACGCAGCCCCAGGACGCAGCTGGAAGAAGCATTATCAGCCGGGAGGAATGTGGGGAGGATCATCTGCCAGGATAGAGCGGCCAGGCAGCTCCTGCGTGAGCTAGGAATTAGCCCCTCCGTCCCCAACAATCCCCCCCCCCCGATAGCCCCCTCCTTCACCCCCCCCCGCCCCGATCTCCTGCCTGAGCCTTGGAGGGCAGCCGCCAAGGCAGGGCTTGCAGAGAGGACGAAAGCCCCTTGCCTGAAACCCCCGGGACCGACCCATGCTCCCCACACCAGAGCCAGCCCCAGCCCAGGCGATTGTCTGTACCATTTATTACAAAAATACCATTCACATTATCAGGGCTGGCTGGGCATGGGGGGGCGAGAGGCACAGTCCAGCCCCCCCCCAGAGTGGGGGGCCTGGAAGCGTCTGAGAACGGGAGCCACTCGTGGCACAGATGAGCCCCCCCTGTGGACCCCACTCCTAAGGCCCAGCAGCCCATGGTTCATCCTTCATGTTCGACCACCTGCCGCTCTCCCCGCGCTCCTCATCCCCCGTCCATCAATCACAGCCCTCCTCCCCGGCCGCGGAGAGGGGAGGGAGGGGCCATTTCATTGGAGGAGCAGAGTCCGGGAAGGTGGCCAAAGCGTATCATGCAAATCGTCGTCATAATCCTTCCGTGAGCTGAGAAATCCCACTGCGTGTGGGGGCGGTGAGGGGAGAGGCGGGACTTCCTGTAATGCCCATGTCAAAGGAAGGCGGGACTTCCTGCAGCGTTCCTGTGATGGCCGTGCCAAAGGCAGGCGGGACTTCCTGCCATGCCCTTGCCAGAGGAAGGTGTGGATGCGTCTGCAATATCCATGTTAGAAGAAGGTGAGACTTCCTGCCATGCCCTAGCCAGAGGAAGGCAGGATTTCCTGCGACGGACAGAGGAGAACCCCGCCCAACAGGAAGCCTTTCGGGAGGTGGCAACGACCTGACCCAGGGCAGGCATCCAAGAGGAAATTAAAGTGCTTGGAAAACAGCCGGCGGCGACCAGAGCAACACAGGAAAGCCCAGCCCTGCCAGAGAGGAAGCACATGGGACCACGTGCTCTGTGGAGGAGCAGAAAGTGGGGCTGGCTCTCCCTCCGCCGTGCGGGGGCCTGCTGGGTGCTGGTCCCAGCCGGGTGATCCCTCTAGCCCCCCGTTCCGGCACGACGCCTAGCAGTTGGTGTGGCCGCTGGAGTCCGGGCTATCGGGGCAAAGCGGGGGCAGCCGGGAGGCTGGGGCCTTGTGGCGGAACATGCCTGAGATGTGGAAGGCCTGGAAGGAAGAGGAGAGAGAGAAAAACGGGGTGTGAGGCAGGAGAGACCTAAAAGGAGGGGGGCGGGGGAGAGCTAATCGCACTGACATGACCCTGTCCCCCACCCCGCTCTCGGGGCGGGGGTTTATTCCACAGCTGGAGGGGAAACTGAGGCAGGCTCTAGTTTAGCCATAGGCCCAGGCTATAGGGTGAATCAGTATGTAAGGCAAGAATAGGACCCCCCAGCTCCCCCTGCTCTAACCCATCCCCTCCCACTCCCAGAGCTGGGGATAGAACCCAGGAGTCCTGACTCCCAGCCCCAGGCCGCTTCCCCCCTTGGTGCTTCAGTTTCCACATGAGTCCAAGGGAGTTCACACCTCCTGCTGGGGCTGTGCTGTGCTAAAGACCCCCAGGGGTTGTGGGGAGGGAGCTGGGCCGCTGGGCCCCCAGGGAAGGGGCGGGGAGGTTGGCCAGGAGCCCTGTGATGAGGGAAGATTTCCTCCCTGTTGCCTGTTCTAACTCTGAAGCAGGAGGCGTTTCCTGTGCTGTTTCCTGGCAGCCCGCAGCTCCGGCCCTGGGAGCGACGGCGTTTCGGCCCCTCAGCTCCTGGCTGGTTGCACAGCCCCCTCCCCCCAAGGCTGGGTGTGGGGAGAACACGGGGGAGAATCCCGGCCCTGGCTCCAGCGCCTGCCACCCAAGGAGGTCAGAGCATTCTCCACACATTCCCTCCACCGCTGCGGCCCCCGTAGAGAGGGAAAGGGACTGGCCCAAGGTCAGACGAGCCAGCAGCAGAACCAGGAGTCCTGGGTTCTGGCCCCCACACTGATCTAACCACTAGACACCGCTCCCCTCCCAGAGCTGGGGAGAGAACCCAGGAGTCCTGGCTCCCAGCGCCCCCCTGCTCTAACCACTAGACCTCCACTCCCCTCCCAGAGCTGGGGAGAGAACCCAGGAGTCCTGACTCCCAGCCCCCCCCCTGCTCTAACCACTAGACACCGCTCCCCTCCCAGAGCTGGGGAGAGAACCCAGGAGTCCTGACTCCCAGCCCCCCCCCTGCTCTAACCACTAGACACTGCTCCCCTCCCAGAGCTGGGGAGAGAACCCAGGAGTCCTGACTCCCAGCCCCCCCTGCTCTAACCACTAGACCCCACTCCCCTCCCAGAGCTGGGGAGAGAACCCAGGAGTCCTGACTCCCAGTGCCCCACCCCAACTCTAACCACTAGACCCCACTCCCTTCCCAGAGCTGGGAATAGATCCCAGGAGTCCTGGCTCACAGCCCACCCTGCTCTAAATCCTAGACTCCACTCCTACACTCCACTCCCTCTGCCAGAGCTAAGAATAGAACCCAGGAGTCCTGGCTCCCAGAACCCCGGTCCCCTCACCCGCTTTAACCCACTAGACCCCGGAGCTAGGGAACGAACCCAGGAGTCCTGGCTCCCAGCCGGGCTCATGGACGGAGCGTGGGGTGGGCTGGGACATGGACCCCAACGGTTTAAGAAACCAGACACACTCCTCACACCTCCGGGAGCCGGGCCAGAGTCGAGCTGGTGACCTAGAGGGGTCCAGGCACTGATCCGTCCTGGACAGGGGGACGGCCAGCCAGCCAGGGGCTCACACTTACCACCCAGTAGGCGATGAGCGCCCCCTGCAGGAAGCCCACAGCCACGTCCGAGGGGTGGTGCCAGTAGTCAGAGATGCGGGTGAGGCCGGTGTAGAGCGCCAGCAGCAGTAGGACGAACTGCAGCAGGGGGCGCAGCAGACGAGCACCCCGCCAGGTTAACCGCGCCTGCAGGTAGAACTGGGGGGCGGGGGAGGGGGAGAAGCGGGGTGGTGAGCATTGGGGGAGGGCGCTGCTCCTGGTCCCCACTCCCCCCAAACGGTGCTGCTCCCACCTCAAAACCCTACCAGCTCCCCCCTTGCGCTCCGATTCCTGCCCCCTACTCCCCATGTCCCGCCCCTCACGCCCCACCCCCAAACCCTGCTGCCCCCAAATGCTGCTCCCCCATCCCCTCCCCCCGCCCAGCACAGCAAGAAGAAGAAAGGGCATCTGAGCTGGGGGGCTACCCACAGTCCTAGTCGGTGGCGTCACCGCTGCCCCCGCCCGAGACACGTTCCCAGCCCCCCCCATTCAGGCCCGTCAGCCGGGGATGCATAAAGGACCTGTTTGTGCCGCTCCCCAAGGGAACAATGGGCCCTTCTCCATCGCTAGCCACACGGACCCAGGCATCCGGGGAGGGGGAAGGGGCCATTCGGGTGCGGTGGCGGCAGCGGGAAACTGACCCACTTCGATGAGGGGGGAGATCGGTCGGGTGCGGGGGGTGGAGGAAAGGAGGGGAGTGAGTGGGACAGGTGCCGAGAGCAGGGTCAGGACTCCTGGGTTCTATCCCCAGCTCCGGGGAGTGGGGTCTAGTGGTTAGAGCAGGGGGGCTGGGAATCAGGACTTTCCCCTCATCCATCGGACCGCACTACCCTGCAGCCTAGGCCAGCCAGGAGACAGGAGCCGGGGCAGCCAGACATTGGCTGCACCTCAGACAATCGGCTGCTCAGGTGCTGGATAAGCCTCTGTAGCCACGTGCGGCACAGAACTACTTTTCTGCCATCAGCCACTGGAGGGGGCTCTCTGCTCGCCCTCCCCCCCCACTCTCAGAGCCAGAGAACCCAGGCATCCCAATACCCAGGTCCCTCTGCTCTAACCACTAGACCCCACTGTCCTCCCACAGCTGGGGAGAGAACCCAGGAGTCCTGACTCCCAGCACCTCCTTGCTCTAACCCCCAAGGAGCCATACCCCTCCAAGCGCCAGGAATAGAACCCAGGCGTCCTGGCCCTCAGTGGGCTCTGTGTGGACCCCTCCGGCTCCCACACCGACAACTGCCACTCTGGCAGGAAGTGCCTGGCACGGAGGGACCCTCTGCTGGGTTATTCCAGGCACATGGCTCCACTCCCTGCCGAGGAGTCACTCCGGCTCGGGGTGGGACCCTGGACAGGGGTCGCTGGCTAAGAGGGGCTGCCAGGCCCAGCTGCTCCTTCAGGGTCATCCCACCATGCACCGAGTGACCTCCCCCCGGCCTGGCTCTGCGGGGAGATCTCCCCCTGCTTCCCAATGACCTCCCCCAGCCTGGCTCTGCGGGGAGATCTCCCCCAGCGACCTCCCCCGGCCTGGCTCCGCAGGGAGATCTCCCCCTGCCCCCCCAGCAACCTCCCCCGGCCTGGCTCCGCGGGGAGATCTCCCCCTGCCCCCCCAGTGACCTCCCCCGGCCTGGCTCTGCGGGGAGATCTCCCCCTGCTTCCCAATGACCTCCCCCAGCCTGGCTCTGCGGGGAGATCTCCCCCTGCCCCCCCAGTGACCTCCCCCAGCCTGGCTCCGCGGGGAGATCTCCCCCTGCCCCCCCAGCGACCTCCCCCGGCCTGGCTCCGTGGGGAGATCTCCCCCCAGCGACCTCCCCCGGCCCAGCTCCGTGGGGAGATCTCCCCCTGCCCCCCCAGTGACCTCTCCCGGCCTGGCTCCGCGAGGAGATCTCCCCCCAGCGACCTCCCCTGAGCCGGCTCCATGGGAAGATCTCCCCCTGCCCCCCCAGTGACCTCCCCCGGCCTGGCTCCGCGGGGAGATCTCCCCCTGCCCCCCAATGACCTCCCCCAGCCTGGCTCTGTGGGGAGATCTCCCCCAGCGACCGCACCCGGCCTGGCTCTGTGGGGAGATCTCCCCCTGCCCCCCAATGACCACCCCCAGCTTGGCTCTATGGAGAGATCGTCCCCTGCCCCCGCCCCCCCAGTGACCTCTGCACTGGGCTCCACTGGCCAGGGGAACCCCCGCCCCAGGGCGTTCAGGCGTGACCCACGAGGCACGGGGCCAGGGTTGCCGGGGGAGGTTCTAGGATGATCAGATATGTTAAGCTCTGTGGGGCCGGGCGGGGGCGCTTACCACCAGGTATGTCATGCTGTACATGGCGAAGGAGGCGTGGCCGGAGTAGAAGGACTTCCTAGAAGGGGGCAAATAAAGGCCAGGGTTATAGCTGGCGGCACCACCTGTCGCCAGGGGTGCAGAGGCATCCCGCCAGCAACCCCTTCGCCTGCCTTAGATCCCATCCAGGGCAAGGCCAGGGGGTTCAAAGCTGCTGCCCAGGGCGTGGGGTTGTCCAGCAAGGCGGGGGCAGTCTCCACGGAGAGCCACCCCCACAACCCCAGACACTGGGGCAGGGCAGCCTCCATGGGACCCCTCCGGGTATTACAGACACACACATCTTGGAGCATCAGGGCGAGCCATGGGCCGCGTCCTGCCCCCCTGGCGGCACGGTGCCCAGCTCCCTCCAGGAACTAAACTCAGCGGGGGCAATTACTGCAGACTGGGTCGGACCGGGGTCCAGAGGCCCGGGGGCTGGTGGTATAAAGGGCCTGGGAACCCTTCTCTTTGACCTTTAACCAAGAGGTTGCACCCTGCCAAAGAGTCTGAAGGACGTGGGCACCTACGGCACCCCCCGGGGTCTGTCCCAGCAGAGCTCGGGGCGTGAAGCAGGAGGGCCCCAGAGGTTTCGGTCTCGGCAGGTGGCGCTTGGCTGGTTTACGACGAGTTTTCTCTGCAGCGCTTCTGGCCCAAGAAGAACCGGCCTAGCCCCCGGGAGAGAGCAGAACTGCAGGCGGGCGGCTGGGCGAATGGCAGGGAATTACAGAGGGGCTGCAAGCCTAGACCTCCGGGGGGGCAGGGACAGGGCTGGAGGGCTCTATGGGAAATCTATAGGGGATTTTTTTTTAGGCCAGGCTGCTGGACACAGACAGCCCGAGCCTGTAAGGCCAGGTGTCACCACCGGGGGACCCCCCCCCAAATCTGGGCCCACACCCTGCAGCTGGCTCCACTAGAGGGGACCCCTTCCTTTACCTCAACCCCCCACCCCGCCTTAAAGGGACAGTGCCCCCGGGAGCTCACCTGGCTTCCTTCTCCTGCGACGGCCCCGCAGTGCAGGCGTACTCCTCCACGTAGCCCCGGGAGCAGTTGAGGAGAGCGAGGTCCGGCCGGCAGACGGCCAGGAAGTGGGGGCGGAGGCGGCCGACGGTGATCTTGGCCATGTTGGTGAGGGACTGGCCCACGGTGCAGCCGAAGAGGAAGGCGCCGATCTCCTTGTAGAGGACGGCCACGTAGGGGTTGGGGACGAAGGAGCGGGAGCCCAGGCGCAGGGAGTGGATGCGGTAGCTCTCGCCCAGGGCGATCTGCATGGCAAGACGGGGAAGCACCGGGGGACGGCAGCTTGAGACGGGCAGCCGTCCCAGCCAGATCCCCGCTCCATGTGTTGGGACACGGACCAGCCCCCAGGGCTGTGGGAAGCTGGGGGGGGGGGGGTGCCTCCCTATGCACTTTGCAGACCAGCAGGACTCAATTCCCCCCAGCCCCTTGGTTTACCCCATAATCTCATCCCACCCAACCCCCGTTTTTAAAGCCAGCCCTGCCCCCCCAATATTTTGCCTCACCCCTCCTATCCTGCCCCACACCCTGCAGCAGGGAGTTCCGCAAGGCAAGCAGCCTGCTGGAGGCGGGGTTCAGCGGAAGCGGATTGTGCCAAGGCTGGGATCCTGTCTCCTAGGCCAATGGCTGATGCTTCGGAGGAAGGGTTGGAAACAGGTGCTCTGCGCTGAGGGGCATGGCTAGCATTTTGTAAGGGGCACATGGGCATGAGCTACCCAGAGCCCACCCCTCTGCCACCTCCAGCCTCTCATACTCAGCCCCTGACACCCTGCAGGGAATGTCGCAGGGGGATCAGCAGGGGGTGCTCTCCCCTGGCAGGCAGGGCTGGCCCCAGTGCGGCGCTAGGGGGCGCTGTGCTGCACGGAGCAGGGTGGGGGCTCAGCAGGGGGCGCTCTCCCCTGGCAGGCAGTGTTTGCCCCAGTGCGGCGCTAGGGGGCGCTGGGCTGCAGGGAGCAGGGTGGGGGCTCAGCAGGGGGCGCTCTCCCCTGGCAGGCAGTGTTTGCCCCAGGGGGCGCTAGGGGGCGCTGGGCTGCAGGGAGCAGGGTGGGGGCTCAGCAGGGGGCGCTCTCCCCTGGCAGGCAGGGCTGGCCCCAGTGAGGTGCTAGGGGGCGCTGTGCTGCACAGAGCAGGGTGGGGGCTCAGCAGGGGGCGCTCTCCCCTGGCAGGCAGTGTTTGCCCCAGGGGGCGCTAGGGGGCGCTGGGCTGCAGGGAGCAGGGTGGGGGCTCAGCAGGGGGCGCTCTCCCCTGGCAGGCAGTGTTTGCCCCAGGGGGCGCTAGGGGGCGCTGGGCTGCAGGGAGCAGGGTGGGGGCTCAGCAGGGGGCGCTCTCCCCTGGCAGGCAGTGTTTGCCCCAGTGCGGTGCTAGGGGGCGCTGTGCTGCACAGAGCAGGGTGGGGGCTCAGCAGGGGGCGCTCTCCCCTGGCAGGCAGTGTTTGCCCCAGGGGGCGCTAGGGGGCGCTGGGCTGCAGGGAGCGGGGTGGGGGCTCAGCAGGGGGCGCTCTCCCCTGGCAGGCAGTGTTTGCCCCAGTGCGGCGCTAGGGGGCGCTGTGCTGCAGGGGGCTCTCTCCTCTCGCAGCGACTCACCGAGACGGAGGTGATGAGGATCCCCACCGAGATCAGCACCGTGTCGCTGACCGTCTCCGCCTGCTTGAGCGGGTAGCGGATGCTGCTGTCGTTGCAGTAGAAGCCGCGGCGCATGGGGGGGACCAAGCCAACCTCACAGACCAAGAACGGGACGGAGGCTGCAGCAGGAAGAGAGAGCGGGGCGCTGAGCAGGGGCTAACCCAGCCCCAGGGGCAGCTGTGAGCCCCCCCCCCGCCCCAATCCCACGAGCTTCCGCCACAGGGACTGGCTCAGGACACCCCAATCTGACTGCCCCCCCTAGGGACTGTCCTCCCTTCTCCCCCCCCAATCTCACTGCCTCTCTCGCCCCCGGGCACCAGCTCATGACACCCTGCCCCCACCCTGCAACAACCCCCCAATACTGACACCTCTCCCACCCAAGATCACTCTGTGACCCCCCAAATCCCACTGCCCTTCCCCCAGGCATCATGTCAAACCATCCAACCCCCATCCCACTGCCTCCACACCCCCACCCCAGGGACCAGCCCACCCCACCCCCACGCACAATATCCTGCTCCCCCTCAGGTCTGGTCCATGACTCATCCCCCTCCATCCTGCTGCACCCCCCCATGACTGGGCTGTGACAGCCCCCCCTCTCCTGATACCCCACCTCCAGGAACCAGCCTCATTGCTTTGGTGGGGCTCTCCCCTCCCCCACCACCCCAAGGCAGGGCACATGGCTCAGACCCCAACAGGTGGCAGCCCCCCCTCAACGTTGATCTGGGAGCAGAGTGGGGAGATCTCCCCTCTGATCCCAGCAGGAGCAGAACTTGGATGCTGGGACAGGGTGCAATCTGCTTTGCATTAGGGCTGCTGGCAGGAGCCAGCGATGGGGGGTGAGGGGCGGGGGGAGATTAGGCCTTAAAGTTCCAGCCAGGACGGGTGAGCTCCTGATTCCAAGAAGCCACGTCTGTGTCTGGCTCTTAAAGGGGCAGTAAAGCCAAATTCCCCCTCCCTCGTTAGAAGACAAAAAGGCTCACTGGCCCAGCTTGTCTCCTCTCCACCATGAACCCTGCGTCCGAGAGAGACCCCTGCAGCGTTGGGGGCTGGAAGCACCAGTCTGGGCAACGGTGAACAGACCCTGGTGACGTGGGAGCAGAGACCCTGATGCTCCCGTGCACTGATCCTGTCGCACGTGGGGGCTACAAGCGTGAAACCAGGCAACGGGCCTGGATCCGAGCATGCTGGGGAACTTAAGTGTGAATCCCGCCGGGTGGGCCCTGCTGCACACCAGGCTGGGAGCAGGAAGCCTGGCACTGGGGTGCTTGGACACCAGCGTGATCAGACGCTGGGCGTGGGAACCACTGTGCTAGTGCTCTCAGGGGTGTGGCTCCCGGTGAGCTGGGCTTGCAAATCCTGGCACTAGCACCGTGGCACGAGGATCCTGGTGAGCAGGGTGTGCATGTCCTGGCACTAGCGCCCTGGCACGAGGATCCTGGTGAGCAGGGTGTGCATGTCCTGGCACTAGCGCCCTGGCACGAGGATCCTGGTGAGCAGGATGTGCATGTTCTGGCACTAGCGCCCTGGTACGAGGATCCTGGTGAGCAGGGTGTGCATGTCCTGGCACTAGTGCCCTGGCACGAGGATCCTGGTGAGCAGGGTGTGCATGTCCTGGCACTAGTGCCCTGGCACGAGGATCCTGGTGAGTAGGGTGTGCATGTCCTGGCACTAGCGCCCTGGCACGAAGATCCTGGTGAGCAGGATGTGCATGTCCTGGCACTAGCGCCCTGGCACGAGGATCCTGGTGAGCAGGGTGTGCATGTCCTGGCACTAGCGCCCTGGCACGAGGATCCTGGTGAGCAGGATGTGCATGTTCTGGCACTAGCGCCCTGGTACGAGGATCCTGGTGAGCAGGGTGTGCATGTCCTGGCACTAGTGCCCTGGCACGAGGATCCTGGTGAGCAGGGTGTGCATGTCCTGGCACTAGTGCCCTGGCACGAGGATCCTGGTGAGCAGGGTGTGCATGTCCTGGCACTAGCGCCCTGGCACGAGGATCCTGGTGCACTCAGAAGCTGGGAGCATGAACCCGGGCACTAGCAGGCTGGGACGGGAGTGTGAAGAGATGGAAGAAGATCCCAATGAGGTTGACATAGGGAATGCAAACGGTTCCCCTTTCTGCTTCAGTTCGGTGGGATTCAAGCCCTGGTGGGACCCAGGCGTCCTAGCAGGCAGTGCCTGGGCTGTCACTTTAAGAGACAACGAGGCTGCATAACCCTCCCAGGGGACTCAGGGCTCCTTTTTGGGGCTGAGAAGGATGTTTCCACGTTCGGTTCCCAGGTTCCCTCCCTTCCCGTCTCGCTTGGCAAACGAGTTTTCTCAGGATCGCTCTTTCCGACGGGCCAGGCCGCCCGCCAAGGGCCAGGGCGATGCCTGCAGAGCATCTTGGGACCTAGGAGGGGGCACCTGACTCCCTCCTCCCAGCAGGGGGCACTGCGCGACGGGTGAGTGGCTAGGGCTCGGTGTGCTTTCCTGGGGGGCCAGCAGGGGGCGCTCCCACCCTTAAGGCGGGCAGGGAGAAAGCGAGGACGCCAGAGCTGAGAATGTCCACCTGGGGGCACTGCCAGCTTGGGGCAGGAGCCCCCCAAGGCTGGGCATGTCACCCTGGTGGCTGCAGGGGGCGTTCTCCGAGAGGAACACAGTCACACCAGTAACAGCTCTGCGTCCCGGGGCAGGAAGGAGCCGCCCCCAGCTTTGATGTCCAAGATCTGAGACTCATGGGGACGGCTGGCCTGGCCCAAGGCTGGACCACACCCAGCTCCCAGTGACTCCCACGCTGTGCGGATACCAAGACCCCAGGGACTGGCTTGAGCCAGCTCCAGGTTTCCATCCTCACTTGGCTGCTCTGTGACCTGCCTGGGCAGGGACGTATTTGTACGGAGAGCCCAGGGCTGGGGGTGACAGCAGCGCGTCCAGAGCGGTGCCGGACACGCCAGCCGTGACCGGGAGCCCCAACCCACTGGGGCCAGATCCCCAGCCAGTGTAATTCAGTGCCCTCCATTGGAGCATGGGGTTTGGACAGAAGAAAAGTCCAAACACCCTGAAATCCAGGGGGCGGGAGGAGGAGGGGAGGGTTGCGCGGCAGCGAGAGACCAGCCTGGGGCTTTAGGGGCACGCGCCCGTCACGCCTTCAGCAACCTGCCCCCTTGGGGGAGCGCCAGGGCCTCCAGCCCCGGGGAGGGGGGGCGCAAACGTGTTGCGCACGGGGGTTCGGCTAGCCGAGCGTGGGGTAGCTTCTTGTTGCCAGGACACCGCCGTGCGAGAGGGGCGGGCAGGCGTGCAATCACATCCACCGAGGGGCAGCTTGTGCGAAGCCGTCAATCTCCTTGCGGGCTACTAGCCGAAGGCAGCTTCTTAGCCAGTGCATGTGTTCCTGGGGCATGAGTCTGTGCCCACAGAGGGCGTGATTCAGCCAGGTGAGCGGGGGAGCACCGTTCTCCCACCGAGGGCGCTGCCAGGACATTGGGGGGCACTTCTCCCACCGGGGGGGGGGAGGCACTGCTGTAACAGCAGGAAGATGCCCTATGTGCCGGGGGGGGGGGCACCACAGTGACAGTGAAAGGGGGGGGGGACACCCACTCAGCCCCTTGCCCTGGTCTACATCAGCTCTGTCGACGACAGCCAGGTGCCCCCAGCCTGCCCTTGACCCAGCCCTGCCCAGCCGCGGCGCCCCAGTCATCTCAGACACGCCAAACTTCCCGGCTATTCGGAGCGGGCTGGGCTATTAATAGTCCCTCTCTTGTCCATGTTCGGGCGTACCCCACCCCCCCTGGCTGGCTGCTGGGGGCTAGGGGCTCCCTGCCGTTCAAGCCCAGGTGCCGGGCTGGGAGGGAGAGAACAGGGCCTGGGAGGGGGTACCCTACCGTGCTGCGGGGGAGGGAGGGATTCCCGGGGCTTGTGCCTCAGTGGGTCAATCTTGCACGGGTGGGGGAGGGGGGCTCTTGGGACTAGTGCTCTGGCAAACGGATCCCATGGCCTGCAGGGCACGAGCGTGCGAGGCCTGCAGGCACTCGCACCCTTTGCACTCGGGACGGGTGTGCCAGCCCTGACACCAGCAAGGGCTGGGCATGGATACCCCTGTAGCACCCCTTCGCCCCCGGGGGGGTGTATAGGGCCAGAAACTCTCCCCCACTCCCGATTAGGTTCAGCAGGCACCGGCCTGCCCGGCCCTGCGCTCCTGGGGCCGGACAGCGAGGGGCGGAAGCAGGTGGAACCAGCGGCAGGAGAGGCCAAGGGGCACGGAGCGTCCTAGGGAGAGGAGCAGGCAACAGCTGCCGGGCGTGGCCAGCCCTGAACGGCGGCCAAGGGCTCAAGGCTGGGAAGGGAGGGTGGCAGGGACGGGCTGGAACCAGGGCGGGAGGAGAAAGAGAAAAGCGGGCGAGAGGCTGAGGCAGAGAGAGGAGGGGAGCCCCCCCTGCAGACCCATGGGGCGGGGGGGGAGGTACTGGCAGGGGGCACTGCCCAAACCAGGGCCCCGATCCTGGGGTGGGCTATGCTGGCAGAAGGAGGGAAGCACTGGGGTCCTGCAGCGGACGGGGGGTCCCGATGGGTTGGGATGATGGCACGGGTGCTCCCTGGCACTGGGGGATGGTTGGGATGTGGGCAGAGCCCCGGCGGGGGTAAGGGGGTCATGATCTGGCACAGCCTGTGACCCTTTCTTAACCCCCCCCCCCCTCACCCCGATGCCTTATCCCAGAGCCTTCTGGAGATCAGCGTTGTCCGTCCTTCGCCCAACCTGACCCCCGCCTTCCCCACAGCCCAATCCCCACCACCTGCCCCACCAGTGAGTCCTCCCCTCCCCCCCAATTTAACACCCCCCCATGACCCAATCCCCCCAAACAGCCTCCCTTTGCAATCCAACCCCATCCCCCCACCTTTCCCCCTAGAATTCAGCCCCACCCACCTTGCCCCAACCCCCACGATCCACCCTGCCAGTCTGCCCCCCACCAATCCGACCCCTTCTCCAACTCCGACCCTCACGATCCACTCTGCCAGCCTCCCTCTCCCCCAGGATCTGACCCACGCCATCCTGCCCCCTCCCCAACATGATCCAACCCCTTAGACCTGAAGGCCCCCCCCCAGCCACTGAGCTCCCCCAGTCCAGCAGCGACCCCCATCCCTCAGAGTGGCGGGGCTGACGCGGCATCTCTTGCTGCTCCCCAAGCCAAACTGACTCGGATCCCTCCCCATGGCACCCCCAGCTCTGCTAATGTGCCAAGATACTCCCCTGGTTCACCCCACTGACTGCCCCTCTGAGTCCAATGGCTAGCCATCAGTGCAGTTGGGTCAGGGGGCTATAGAGAGGAAGGATGGCCCAGTGTGCTAGCCGGGACCTGGGAGAGCTCAGTTCCCAACCCCGCCACAGAACTTGGGCAAGTCCCTTGCTTCTCTGTGCCTCAGTTTCCCCAGGGGTCCTACCACACAGAGGGGCTGTGAGGCAACATGCATGACAGATGGTGAGGGGCTGGATCCCAGGGCACGCGACGTCCGTGCAAGAACGATCTGACCGACGCGGAACTGAAATAGGGTCTGTAAATGGGTTTGGAAACAGATTGACCCCAGCACGGCCTCTCTGCAATGGGGTCCACTTTGGTCAATGTCATGGTCATAGGGTTTTAAAAACCCGAACATGTCCTGGTTTCCGATATTTCAATCTGAAATGTCACCGTGTTGTAACCGAGGGGGTTTCGCCCCAAATGGAGGTCCTGGGGGCGAGGGGGTCGCAAGGCTATTGTAGGGCAACACAGGATTGCCACCCTCACTTCTGCTGCTGGCAGAGGGGCTGCCTTCAGAGCTGGGCTCCCAGCCAGCAGCCACGGAGCTTCCCAGAGGTGGGTTTGACTCAGTCCTGGGAGCGGTCCATGCAGGGGAAAAGGAAATCCCATCCCTTCCTGGCCTGGCTGGGACTAGAAGCGAGAGTCCGATGCATGGTAGGAGCCCCCAGGTGGGGTGCCCCAGCCCTTCCCCTCCTCCAGGCCCAGCACTCGGAGATTAAAGGGGTTTTAGGCTGGCTGAGGGTGGGGGTGGGGGGAAGAGTTGTGTCCACAACACCCCCCTGACCATGGTGCCCTGGGAGTCGCCCACCTGTAAGGCCAGTCCTGCCTCTCCCCATACCATACCACCCATCCCCTATCGCCCATTTCTTCTGGCAAACAGAGGCTAGGGACACCATCCCTACCTATCCTGGCGAATAGCCCTTGACAGACCTATCCTCCAGGAATTTATCTAGTTCTTTTTTGAACCCTGTTCTAGTCTTGGCCTTCACAACATCCTCTGGCAAGGAGTTCCACAGGTTGTTCCGCACATCAGGTCTGCTCAACCGATGGTGTGCCCAGACATCAAATAAAGTCAAAGCATTCTGATTAACGACTCTTTTCCTTCCAAAATTTCCTCCAGTTTTATTTAACCCCCCCCTTTTCCCCCCGCGATGTTTCAAAACGGTTACAGTCAAGGCAAAACATTTTGATTCGGTCAAACGGAAATATTTCCTTCGACCCAAAACGATTATTTTGCTTCGCTGTTTCGGTGAAAGAAACAAACCAAAAAATCCATTATCTGCCCAGTTTTACGTATCTGGCCCCCCAGTCCCCAAAATAGATCGCCCCTGTAGATTATCCCAGGATATTTCTGCCTATATATAGACAGAGACATCAGAAACCAGACGGGTGATGGACTGGTGGATCCGTTTAGCTCACTACCCTGTCTCTGAGCAGGCAGGGCCAGAGAATAAAACTCTGTTGTCAGCAGTTAAGGGAGAATACATATTAACCTCCAAGATTCAAAGGTTGATTTATACACAAACAGGCCCTATCTAGTCCTTTCAAACCTCTTGGTTATTACTTTTTTAGCCCTCTAACTCCAGATAGTCTCATTAGCCCTTCCCCTTTAAAAAAAAAACAAAATCCTGCTGAAATCAAGGACATCTTGTAGCAAGGAGTTCCACAGGCCAAGGACCCAACCTGCGTGTGGAAAGTATTTCCTTTGCTCTGTTTTGAGTGAGCCACCTTTTGGCTTCATTCAATTCCCCCTTGTATCGCGAGGCACAGCCAACGGATCTACCTTCTCGGCCTCATTTGCCTCTAACACTCCCACAACGTTAATCTCTCTCTTCACGCGTAAGAGGCTTTTTTCCCAGGCCTCAAGCCATGCTCCATCCGTCTAATGATGGATCCTTCTGCAGACGGCTCTGAACTGAGCCCAGCACCCCTGGTGGGTCTGGCCCATTGATGCCACTAGAATATTTTCCATCTTATTCTCCTTCCCAGCCTAACGTGTTTTCCTCGCTTTTCCCTTAGCGACACCAGCCGTTTAGTGAGTAACAGGATCTGAAAGCGCCAGATGCTGCCCTGATGGGGAAAGGCGGCTAGATCCACGTGAGATCCCTGCAGCTACAGTACTATTAAATATCCTCCCAGAGGAGAAGGTTTGGGGCCTAACTGATGCCCCGGACACGCCACCCGAGACCTGGAGCTTTGAATTGTCAGGGTTGCGCAGATCCAGACTCCACGGAGTCATTGGTTTCATTCCCGGCAAACCCAACGGATCCTCGCACTCCAGCCGGCTAACCTGGCTTCCCTGCCATTTGCAGCATGGGGACGATCGACTTCAAACTGCGCTGGAGCCAAGTCGCCCCCGCCCCAGAATAAGAGCCGGCGCTTCTGTCTACAGGGAGACATGGTCTTTGCCTCCATGGGGCAGCTAGTAACTCAACTTCCTCCCCCAGACCAGCTGGCATCAACTCCCCCCCCCCCCCCCCTTGACGCCCTCCAGCTCAAGTCCTGGCCCAAGTTTCCTCCCCAGAGGTGGCTGCATTTCAAGGCCAGGGCACAGCTTTGGGATCCGCGGCACTACATCGAAGAGGGCAGGAGTCCCAGGGAAAGGGGAGGCAGGGGTGCCAGCTCCCCTGCGGGAAGGAGAACCAGGAGCCAGGGGTCCCAGGGAAGGTGGATCCACAACCCACGCCGCACTCACCCACGAGCAGACAGACGATATCCAGGACGACCAGGGTCTTTCTCTGCCCCAGCCCCGGGGCAGCATAATCCTCAGGCTGGGAGCTGGGCACTCGGACCGTCACCCGGACGTCTCGGCCTCCCGGCCATGCCTGGGGCTCCACCGAGAGCCTTGGGGGCAGATCGGGGAGGAGTTCACACTTCCCCTTTTGCATGGCCTTCGGGCGGGGGAGGAAAGGTGCAATCCAGAATCCTAGAGCAGGACCAGGGGAATGTGGATTTCCAGCCCCAAGAGCGGCAGGGGATTGGGAGGGAATCCGGATTCCTGGCCCAGCCTGGCGCAAGGACAGAGCTGTGGGCTGGTGTCTTTCCTTCTCCTCCTCTCTCCGTACAGGGGTCAGGGAGCCTGGAAAGCAGCAAAACAAACAAACCTTTCTAAGCTACAGGTCAGCCAAGGTTGCGGCTGCATTGGGGGGCAGCGCGGGGAGACGGGGGCTCAGTAGCGGGGAGACAGGGATGCCAACAATCTATGCTCCAGGGATGACGGCATCGGAAGGACTGCGGGCAGAGATCCCAGCTCCAGGAGGGGCATGTCCAGGGCCAGCTGCAAGGGAGCATGGGCAGAGATGGCAGCTGCCCGGGGTGGGGGGGGATGTGTGGGGGGGGCAGAGATCCCAGCTCCCCCTGGCTGGATCCCCCCTTCCCAGGCCTCTTGCCCCCCTGAACCTCCCCTTCAGGGGGTCAGGGCAGGGGGCCCAGCTCCCCCCATGGGTGGGGGCAATCGGGGGCTTGCATAGGGGGATCTAGGCAGGTGGTCCCATAGGGGGATCTAGGCAGGGGATCAGGGGGGTGGAGGCCCAGGAAGGGGGGTGTAGTGAGGCTCAGGAAGGGGGGTCCAAGAGGTACAGCCCAGCCCAGAAACGGGATAAAAATCAGCGCTCAGGGCACCTCCCTCTGGGGGACCCAGTCATGGGGTCCTAGCTCTCTATGGGGGAAGGGGAGTCCAAGGGGCACCTAGGAAGGGGCATATAGGGAGCAGAAATCCTGGGAACCGGGGGGGGGGGTCCAGCCAGGGGTCCCCCAGGGGAGGAGAGGATCAGGGGGGGTCCCGAGAAGGGGGGTCTGGAGGTCCCGGGAAGGGGGTCCAGCCAGGGGTTCCAGCTCCCCCCGGGGTAGGAGAGGGCAGGGGGTCCGGACAGGGTCCCAGCTCCCCCCGGGGCAGCCCTGCCAGGTACCTGTTGGCGGCTGCCGCGCTCACCGGCCCTGGGCTCCCCCCTCGCTGGGGCCGGTCTCCTCTCCCCGCCGGCGGGGGAGCGGGGCAGGGGGTCTCCCTGCAGCCGGGCTGGGGCGCTCGTTCCCCGGGGCTCCTGCTCCACCCAGCGCCGGACTGAGAGGCGCCGACAGCTGCGGGGACGGGGACTGGGACTGGGCTCCTCCCTCCCCGTCCTGCCCCACGCGGGCTCTAGGGAGGGGCCCGGGCCAGGGGCTGGAGCAAGGATCGGAGACGGGCGGGAGCTCCGCGTCTCTTCAGCCCGGGACCCTCCTGTGTATCCCCACGGGGCCAGCAGCGGGTCGAGACCCCCCCCAACACCTGTTCGAGACCCCCCTCTCCTCCTCCCGCACTCTGGGAGTCCTAGCCCCCAGGCCTAGGGGGAGGAGGGGAGTGGAGAGGACTGAGCAGGGGTGGGGAGAGGGGGTCCCCGAAGCCCGGCTGGCCCCGTGAGCCGGGTTCAAGCCTCCGCCTTGGGGAAACCTGGGTTCTATTCCCTCCTGTGACCGTGGGCCAGTCACTTTACCATAGCGTGCCTCAGTTTCCCCAATCTACAATGGGGATGAACAGCCTTGCCCTCCCTCGCGGGATGGGTGTGTGTGTGTGTGTGTGTGTGTGAGGATCAACAGAGCAGCTGTGAGGTGCTCACATAATAGGGTAAGAGAGTCCAGGTAAATACCTTAGATTGAGTTAATCCGTGTTAGCTCCCTGGCCAGATATGGGCTGGAACTTCTGGCCTGCGCCAGGCGGCAGGTCTGTCCAGATAACCGGCATGGTCCCCTGTGGCTGGCTTCCCCTCTGGGAATCTAGAGAGCAGGAATAGCTGGGAGAGGGATTTCCAGGTGGGGCAGGGTCCCACATAGGAAAGGCACCATTGCATTAGTCGTTTTCCCGTCTATCTATGCATTCCTCTATCTAGCTATCTATCCCCAGGCACCCCCCTCTCTGTCTATCCCCATACACAGCGGACCATCCCCCCAGCCCTGCGAACCCTCACTCCAGTCCCTATTGAGTTATAGGGGCCTTTCCCCCTGCATTCGATTGCATACCTGCATAATGGCCCACTCCCATGCATGAAGATAGTCACAGACCTGTGTTGGGAATGGCACTTTCCAGGCCTGTCTCTCCAAATGAGGATGCCCACGCCCTGGCTGGGCGAGCAGAGAGCATTGCTAGGCCTAGCAGGCCTTTAGCACTCCATTCTGCACCCCATGAATGCAACTGTAACCCCCCCCCCCACTGAGTTCAGTGGGGCAGGACGTGGTGGCCAAGCGCCTGGAGCATTTCCCCCCTTCCCTAACCCCAGGGCCTGTGCAAACAGAAGCAGCAGGGGCAGGTACTTTTTGTAGGGATGGCTTTAAATTGCATCTGATTTTGCACCCAAGGGTCTGGCCCTTGGGGGACACAGCGCCCCCTCGTGGCAATAATGGAAAAAAAACCCACGTAGGGGCAGGGATATTTCTGTGCAAGTTTTGGTCCCCTCGGGGTTGGGAAGAAAAGAGGGGGCTGTTTTGCAATGGGAAAACCAGGAGCGCCAGTAGAAACAGCAACTCCCCAAATGTGTGTTTGGGGGAGGGGCTGGATCCTTCTATTTGAATCCGTCCTCTGTGCCGTCTACTAGTAATTCTTTCCTCCCGCGCCCCTTCGGTTGGCTGTTCCAAGGGGAGCAGTGCGGGGAGAACCCAACTGTATCCAAGACTGAACGGATACGTTTCTGGAGGGGATGGTATGACGGGATGGCATGGAGCCGATCTGCGACTGCTAGCCGCAAAGATCCCCAACAATCGCAGATGGGACACGAGCTGGGGAGGGCTCTGAATTCTTTCCCAGGTGTCTGGCTGGTGGGTCTCGCCTACATGTTCAGGGTCCAACCGATCGCCAGGTTTGGGGTCAGGAAGGAATTGGCCCCCGGGTCAGATTGGCAGAGACCCTGGGAGGTTTTCACCAGGAGCGGCGCCAGGGTTTTTGCCGCCCGAGGCGGCAGCGCTCCTCCTCTGAGCATTTGGCAGCGGGGGTCCTTCCGCTCCGCGTCTTCGGGGCACTTTGGCCGCGGGTCCTGGAGCGAGTGAAGGACCTGCCGCCGAATTTCCGCCAAAGACCCGGAACGGAAGGACCCCCTGCCGCCGAATTTCTGCCGAGGGCCACAAAATGCCGCCCCCCAAATCCTGCCGCCCTAGGCGACTGCCTAGGGTCGCCTAGTAGAAGCGCCGGCCCTGGTTTTCACCTCCTCTGCAGTGTGGGGTCACTTGCACATTTGGACTAGAGCACATGGTGGATTCGCTGTAACTTGAAGTCTTTAAACTATGATTTTGGATATCAGTGACTCAGGCAGAAGTTCGGGGTCTATTCCAGGAGTGGGTGGGTGAGGTTCTGTGGCCTGCGATCTGCAGGAGGTCAGACAACGGTCCCTTCTGACCTTAAAGTCTCCAAGTTTATATTTGCACCCCAGCTTTGCGCCTGTCTCTGCACGCTCGCTGACTTTGAAGGACGGAAGTTGTCTGCCTGTCCCCTAGGTGTTGCTCTTAACCACACCACTCAGGGTTGTGGGGGTTTTACCGGCACAGAGAGGGGTTGCAGGCTTCTGGGTGTTATGCAACTTTTGAAGTGCAAATGGAGGCCCGAAAGAGCAGTAGGCGTGCGTGTGTGCGAGCGAGGTGGTGGTGGTGGTGAAGGTCTTGGCTGGGGAGCTGGCTGGAGTGAGGGGGCAAAAGGCCCAGTTGGGGGGGGGCAGGCTGGAATGGGGGGACAAGGGGCCTGGCTGGCAAGCTGGACCGAGTGTGGGGTGAGGGACCCAGCTGGGACGGGGAGGATTGTGGGGAGAGAGGTCGGGCTATGGGGGAGTGGCTGGAGTGGTGAGAGAGGGAGCTGGCCAGAGTGGAGGGGGGAGGGCTGGTAGGGGAGGGGTGGTCTGGAGTGGAGTGGGGGGTGAGGGGCTGGCCAGAGAGGGGAATGAGGGGCCCAGTGGGGGTGGGGGGGGCTGATCAGGATACAGTCCCATGTATGGATGCCATTAGACCAGTATAAAGGTGCTTTACAGCAGTGTAGCTTTAACCCCACACTGGTTCAGTCCAAGCGCAGCCAATGTGAGCAGGGTTTTTAGACTGTGAGCTCTGTGGGGCAGGAACTGTCACTTGCCGGGTCTCTGCAGCTCCTGGCACGACGGGGCCCTGAGTTCAGTCCTGGCCTCGGCAAGACAACACAACCCAATAAACTGTGTCTGTACAGCTCCGAGCACCGGAGTCCTGGGCCATGACTGGGCGCCTACGCGCTACCATAATACACCTAATAAATAATGTACAGCACCTAGCACCATGGGGTCCTTGGCCATAACTGGGCATCTAGGCGCTACCGTAATACACCTAATAAATGATGTACAGCACCTGGCACTCTGGGGTCCTGGGCAATGACTGGGCGCCTAGAGGTTGTAAAAATAATCACTACGGATAATGAAGACAAAAACTCGATTCAATGAATACTAAGGGTGCAAAGCCAAGCTCTCGCCAGCCAGGAAACACCAGAACGAACACTGCCTGTGTGTCCTCAATCCAACCCCTTTGCTCAAGGTCTCACCCCACAGCTGAGAGGCGAAGCTGTGGAAGAGAACCCAGGCGTCCTGACTCCCTGGCCGGTGCCCGACCCCCTGGGTCCCTCCTAAACTATCGACTTGTAAAAGGAATCAAAACGACAATCACAGCATGTAACGTGATCGTTGCGTTGTTTTAAGTTTCTTTGAATGGGGCGGGGGTGAGGGCGGGAATCAGAAACGTGTTCACAGTGAAAGGGTTAAATAATTTGGCAGCTGGCTAGGAACAGTAGGGAAGGTCACAGCTCTGTTAGGGCAACATTGTGCCGGCCTCTTTGAGGGCAGAGCAAACAGAGGGCGGTGACTTTGAACTCCTGTCTAGATTGGCAGGGGGCGGGGTGGCTGGTGTATCACAGATTAGGGATCCTTTCATCTCTAAATCACCAGATGGGCAGATTCTGGCCTCCCCTCTTAAACCTGAGTCACTCCAGAGTCACTCTGAATCCATGCTGGGGTCAAGAGCTCAGCCTATCCCAGCTGAGGGCCATCAGGCGACCTCCAGGTGAAATGAGTTGGGTGGGGTCTCAGCCCAGTTCCTTCCAGGACTGGTATCTACAGCCATAAATACCCACAATGGACCCTGAGTCCCCTCCCTGCTGAACAGGCTGTGGGCTCCCTGCTTACCCCAGGGCAGGGGTGAATCCCAACAGCAGGGGGCGGTGTGGGGGGAAGTTTTTCAGTATGTACATTCAGAGGATTGGGTCTCAGCCAATGGCAAAAGTAGGCTCTGTAACTGAGAGACGGTGCGGGATGGTGCCCTGGACTGGGCCTCAGGACACCTGGGTTCTATCCCCAGCTAAGTCTCTTCCTGCCTTTGTTTCCCGGTTTGCCTTGTCTATTTAGATTATAAACTGCCAGGGGCATTGGGCCGTCTCTCACTGTACAGCAATGGGATTGAGAGCTAGGTTCAGGGGCTGTGCAGCGCCTGGCACAACGGGGGCCCTGATCTCGTGGTCTGTGTAGTGCCCAGGACAATGGGGCTCTGATCTTGTTCCGGGTCTGTGCAGCACCTGGCACAATGGGGCCCTGATCTCAGGCGGGGTCTGTGCAGCGCCCGGCATGACGGGGCCCTGATCTTAGCTGCGCACGTCTAACGCTTGGTGGTTATACAAATAATAACAACCCTGCAGGAGCAGCCGAGATGATGCAGAAGAAGCCCGGGGCTGTTTCCATTGCGCTCCCCTCCCTTCGCACGCGCACACCCGGGGCAGAGTTTGACAGAACAGCTGCAGAGGGACCTCCGGGAGGGGGCTGTCCATTGCACGTCACCACATCTCCCATCCTCCCAGTTCCACCAGGGGGCTTCTCTGGTGGGAACAGCCAAAGGCGACTTTGTGCCTCTGATGCATGCAGCGCCCCCTGCTGGGGAGAGTGGACAGTCCCTAGCAGGGCAGGGGCAGCTTGGCCACCGGTATGTCAGCAGGGGACTAGATAGGTGAGGGCGTGGGGAGATGGATGGGAGCTGAGCTCCCCCTGCTGGTGAGTTTGAGAAAGTCTCTATCTCCTCCACACTCCCTGTAGAGCCAGTGTTGCTGCTGGCCGGTTGAAAGCAGTGGGGCTGTGCACGTGGGAAGGGACGGGGTTTGGCTGAGAACAGGCTGGAGTTAAGAGTGCTGGGCTGTGGACGCTGGTTTGTTATTGTAGGGTTGCTAGTGATGTCTGGCCTGTACGTCTCGGCTTATTATTGTAGGGTTGCACACGAGCACCGGGCCGCTGCACCAAACACCACCGGCCTACCCATCCCCGTCCCCATAGCAAGCAACAGGCCCCACAAGGAGCCTGGGCAGAAAGATGCTCTCGTGGGCCTGCTCAAAGGCAGGTTAAATATTGTGTGTGGCGTGGGGGAGATCCAGCAATAACCAGTGTTACCTAGCAGCTCTGTGGTCTTGGGGAACCAGGGCGCAGTACCCAGCCTGTCTGACTCACGAAAGACCTTCCCCTTCCAGCCTCTGCTTGAGCCAAAACCCATCAGAAGAAAGACTTACAAAGAGCATTGACAAGGCCGTGGGAGACACCCCTAAACCCCCGGGATAAGGGGGACAGGATTAAGGAAACTCCCCGAGCCTCATTTGCATCGAAGATGGGACAACGAGGCACCTCCATGAGCATACAGAACGGAGAACAGAGATTCCAGGGCAAGAACCGCAGGGAACTCTGGGACCAGAAAAGCAGGGAAGCACTGCATCATGGGGGATCTCTGCTCCAGATGTTAATGGACCCACGCCTGCACACCCCCAGCTCAGCAGTGATCAGACCAATTCTAGTAATGAATCCTTGATTGGTATCCAAACTAGTGAAACTCCTTAATTGCATTGTGAGTTCCCTCCAAGGAACACCGCCCAAAGCCAGGAATGAGCAGCTCCCATGTCTAGCCTGAACAAAGCAACTTTGGTATTCTCCATTGTTCACACACAAACAAATCTAGTGTTCTCCCTTGAACCATGGCTGTTTCTCTACAAAACCCCCCACTCACGCTCTGGATGCCTGGGTGTTCTGATGCCTGGATCCAAACTCTGCACCAGTTCCACTGGGATTTCATCTTCTCCTGACTGATCGTGCTGGGGGCTCTGCCTGTCTCCAGCACTCCGGACCCTCAGCTACCACCTGGGACCCCCGATCGATTCAAGCTTCATGGAGTGGTGAGACCGCAGCTCTCTCTCTCTCTCTAGGTGTAGCCTTCTGACCCTGACTTGTGTGATCAGTTACAGTTTCTAAAGCTGACGTTGACAATCAAGTTTAAGTTTGATTTAATACCATCACTGTTTTGCTTGTTTGGCTCCCGTGTGGTTATTACCTGGCGATAAATAACTTTCATGATTAAGCTGGTTGCTTCTCTCTCTCTCTGTCCCCGTCATGGGTGTTTTTTGGTTTCCCCATTCGCTCTGCAGCGACGCTCCTCGTACCTAAGCTAAAAGGTCCCTGCAACGCCCCAAAATCCGGTGGGGTTTGCTCATCCAGTGGGTTACTACCAGAATAATTGTAACGTGACAGTGGGGATAGAGACGGGCTGAACCTGGGACATACGAGGGTGGCAGCTTGGAAGTGCTGCTCGACCCAGACTACTGAGTTCAGGGACATATAAGGGGTCAGCGTGGGAGTACTGATTAACCCGGTCCTCTCCGACGCGCTCTGTTAATGTGTGTGTCCGTCTGATCCTGGGGCTGGAGGAACCCAGCCCCGGGGAACTGAGGTCCTGCAGGATAGCCCCATGTTCCCAGATTTGCCTGTTACTTTATACGTTCGTTTAGTAGGGTTACTCTTCCGAGGAGGGTTCTGTAATTCTATCAATGTGCTGCTCGTGTCACTTGTGTTTTCATATGGAGCTCTACTTCTCCCTGCTGCAAGTCCCCTCCCAAGGGAGTTACGCTGCAGGACCTCGGTTCCCCAGGGCTAGGTTCCTCCAGCCCCAGAACCAGATGAACACACACACACACACACACACACACACACACACACACACACACTCTCTCTCTCTCTCTCTCTCTCTCTCTCTCTCTCTCTCTGGACCAGGTCAATCAGCACTTTCAAGCTGACCCCTTATATGTCCCTGAACTCAGTAGTCTGGGTTGAGCTGCGCTTCCAAGCTGTCATCCTCGTATGTCCCAGGTTCAGCCCGTCTCTATCCCCACTGTCACGTTACAATTGTTCTGGTAGTAACCCACTGGATGAGCAAACCCCACCGGATTTTGGGCCACTACAGGGATCTTTAGCTTCGGTAAGAGGAGCGTCGCTGCAGAGTAAATGGGGAAGCCAAAAACACAAAAGAGTAAAGTTCAGAGAGCGGGAGGGCAACAAAAGCAACCAGCTTAACCATAAAAGTTATTTATTGAATAACAGCGATGACCACACAAGGAGGCCTAAACCAACGTAACAGTTACATTATTAAAGGTTACAAAGGTCCAATATAGAAAACAAGACCTGATCAAACAAGTCAGGGTTAGGAAATTATACCTGAGGTAGAAAAGAAAACAGAGAGAGCGAGCTGGGATCTCACCACTTCCATGAGGCTTGAACTGGTCGGGGTTCCCAGGTGATGGTGGTCACTCAGGGTCCTGAGGGCAGGAGACAGGGCCCCCAGCACGGTCAGTCAGGAGAAGATGAAATCCCAGTGGAACTGATGCAGAGTTTGGATCCAGGCATCAGAACACACTTGAACGTGGGGAGGGGTTTCTTGTAGGGAAACAACAATGGTTCAAGGGAGACACTAGATTTGTTTATGAGTAAACTGATGACTCAAGGGATTTCTTTACACTAGCGCATACCCCAAAGTAACGGGCAAAGCTGGTAACAGAAGGCGGGAGGTGACTTTTGGGAAGGACAGGGACAAGGCCCCTTCCGTGCCTCAGTTTCCGCATCTGTAAAATGGGGCTAACAGTCCTATCCACCTCGCATTCCTCTTCCTTATCTATCTCCCAGCCACCCAGTACCCCAGTCCGTAATTCCCCAGCCTGCCGGGAAGCCCAGATCTGGATCAACATCTGAACTTGCTGTTCAACCCCATGTGCTGCGAAGGACCCTCTGTCCCCTGCCCCACCTCTCGGCCTTTTCTCTTCAGCATATAAGGGGCGGTGCAATTTAACAAGAAGCAGGCATGTGACGCTCCCTCCCATCTCCCCCAGCCAGGAGTGGACCCAGATCAGAGGATAGGGCAGCGAGGGAGGGTGTTATAATCTCTGGCTGGCTGTGCTTCTCTCCTGCAGCCTATTCCAGTTTATGCTAGGAGCAGGGATGCCTGGTTTGGCTGGGAATCCGGCTGGGCTGGGGCTGGGGCTGGAGGAGGGAACTCCCCGTTGTCGCCACTAGATGGCACCAAGCGGCCGGAGGCTGAGTATAAAGGGGTGTGTGTATGTGTGTGTGTGTGTGTGGGGGGGAGGGGTGTTGAGCTGCTCTAGGGAGGCACCAGGTTCTCTTATGAGACACAGGACGATTGCCAGGGGCTCCTTGGAGCCCATTACTGTCCTGATCCCATTCCCCCCCCGAGCTCTAACCACTAGATCCCACTCCCCTTCCAGAGCTGGGAAGAGAACCCAGGAGTCCTGACCCCCCCCACTCCCCTCCCAGAATGCCAGGCGCTGCACAGATCCCAGCTAAGCTCCAGACCCCATCGCACTGGGTGCTGCACAATCACAGAGTGAGAGCCAGCCCCTGCCCCAAAGAGCTCAACGCTGAAATAGACAAGACAGAAAAGGAAAAATTATCAGCCTCATTTTGCAGGTGGGGAAACTGAGGCACAGGCAGGGTAGGGGGGGTGACTTGCCTACAGTCACAGCTGGAGATAGAACCCAGGAGTCCGGTTACCCAGGCTCCCCTGCTCTAACCACTAGACCCCACCCTCCCCTGGCAACGCATCTCCCCCCTCTCTCTTGAGTCCCTTCTTTTCTCCTCCAGGCAGGTTGCTGGTCCCTTTTGAGGAGCAACGGGGCTTTGGGATCCCCCCTACACACACACACACACACACACACACACACAATCCATTTCATTCCCACCGTAGCCTATTCCAGCCCTTTGCACACAGTTATAGCAAAGGGGGGCCAGGGCTGGAGCCGTGCCTGAGAGCCCGGAGGAGTGTTTGCAAAGATATGGTGACAGGAGCAGATTGATCTGGGAACATCTCCACAGAGCTTGGAGCAAGGACGGGACAGAAATATTGAAAAATTGGAGTGGGAGGGGGCTGGGAGTCAGGACTCCTGGGTTCCATCCTCAGCTCTGGGATAGGGGAGTGGAGTCTAATGGTTAAAGTGGGTGGGGGCATAGGCGCCGACTTCCCCTCTGCCCGGTGGGTGCTCGACCCCGCCAGTGCCCCGCCTCTTCCCGCCCCTGCACCACCCTCGCCCCACCCTGCCTTTTCCCACCCCAGCCCTGCCTCCTTCCCGCCCCCATTCCATCCCCTTCCCCCAAGTCCCCATCCCTGCCCTTCCTCTTCTCCGCCTCCTTCCCTGAGTGCGCTGCGTCGCCGCTCCTCCCCTTCCCTCCCGGAAAGTCCTGGCGGTGGGGTGGGGGGGAGGGCGGGAAGCACTGGGAGGGAGGGGGAGGAGCAGGGACAAGACATGCTTGGGGAGGGGGTGCAGAAAGAGGCAAGAAGGGTGGAGCTTGGCTGCCGGTGGGTGCGGAGCACCCGCTAATTTTTCCCTGTGGGTGCTCCAGCCGCGGAGCACCCACGGAGTCGGCGCCTATGGGTGGGGGTGGGGATTGATAGATCTCAAGGCCAGAAGGGTCCATTTGGCCAGCTGGTCTGACCCCCTGGATAACCCAGGCCGGAGAACTGCCCCTAGAGCAGAGCGTTTAGAAACGGAGCCAAGCTTGGTTTAAAAATCGTCGGTGATGAAGAATCCACCACGACCCTGGGTTAATTACTCTCCCGTCGAGTATTGACGCCTTGGTTCAGTCTGAATTTGTCTGGCTTCAACGTCCAGCCATTGGGGCGCGTTATCTCGTTCTCGGGTAGCCCCCCCCGAGAGTGCGGCCGACGCTCTTTGTTCCGAGTCAGGACACCTGGGTTCTAGCCCAGCGCTGAAGGAGAAGGGGGGGTCTAGGACATGAGTGGCGGGCTCGTGGGTCCGGCCAGCCCAGGGCTTCTCCGCCCGCAGGGGCCTCATGTGGAAGGGGCGGGGCTGTGGGGCTAGCCTCCCCAAAGGGGGGGGGCTATGCACCACCCATGGTCTAGGGGATACAGCAAAAAGAGTCAGAAATGATCCAAGAGGGGGAGAAAAATGCCTGACGGTGAACGAGGAGTGAGGGAGGGTCGGGGGGGGGGGAAGAGGTGAGAAGAGGGTGTGGCCTTGTGGTGAAGGGGCGTGGCCTTGTGGGAAGGGGCGGTACGAGCAGGTGGGGCCACGGTTCAGGCGCCGGTGGCCCCCCCACTTTTAAGGAGCTTCTGCCACTCCTGGACAGGAGGCCGTTCTGGAAGATGCTGTCGCCAGGCGTAGGACTTGGTACGGGGAGGGACCGGTGTGACATTTGCTGGCCTGCATTAGAGGGGAGGTCAGACGAGATGACCCAACGGTCCCTTCTGGCCTTCAGCTCACTGTCACACACCTCCGCGGGAGCAGGGAGGGAGGGACAGAGCCGGCGCAAAGCTGGGGTCCTTCCCCCCGCCCGGAGCAGTGGGGGTCCCACCACCTCCTCTGTGCCTAAAGGAAAGGGCGGGTGCAGGATAACTCAGCACATCCAATCGTAGAAACGTCGGGCGGGAGGGGACCCACCTCGAGAGGTCGGCAAGTCCAGGACCAAGGACTGGAGTTTGTCCCACCTGTCCTTAAAAACCTCCCGGGATGGGGAGTCCCTGAGCTCCCCCCTTGGAAGCCTGATCCAGATCTGAAGCTCCCCCTTTTTCCTAATTCTAGCCTACGTCTCCCTCGCTGCAGATGAAGCCCATTGCTTCTTGTCCTACCTTCTGGGGACATGGAGAACAACTGGCCCCACTCCGCAGCTCCATTCCCGGCCATGGCCACCCCCACAGCTCCTGCCCCAGCCCTCACCGTGGCCCGTGGCCTCCAGCTTCTGCTCCTGGCCTCGGCCCCCGGTTCCTGGCCCCAACCACAGCCCCGCTCCCGGCCTCGGCTCCTGACTGTGGCTCTGAGGGTGGTGGTGGGGAACGACCAGGTAAGGGGTGGGGGGGGCGTGACTGAAAAAGTTCGGGCCCCACTGCCTTAACGGATGTGCCGACTGTCCTCAGGTCCCCCCTCCGCCTTCTTTTCTCCAGACTCAACACACCCAGGTTTTTTAACCTTGCAGGTTCTCTGAACCTTGGATGGGGTCTGTTGCTCTTCTCCGGACCCTCTCCTCAAAGAAGAAGCCACAGCTGCCCCGTCCTGAGCCAGCAAGTGGGTCCTTAGCCCCCAAGCTTGAGGCCGGGTGGGGTGGGGAGGGAGTTTCTTGGACTGAGTGGGGAAGGGACGGGGGGAGGGGGGGTTGAGCAGCAGGGAAAAGGGAAAAGCAAAGCAGACGGGTGGCCCAAACTAGTTCTTTGTTGAAGGAGAGAAAGGAGGAGAGTGAAAATCCAACAGAAAGAGAGAGAGATCCCTGCACCCCCACATCGGCCCCTCTAGGGAACTGGCCCCGGAAGAAAAGGGGATAAATGGAGGAAAGGAATGAGAAATAAAGAGAGAGATGGAATAAAGTGGAGTTTGAGAGGGATGGACTAGGGTGATCAAAGAGAGAAAAGCAGGGGAAAAGTTGTGTGTGAGCGTCTGGGTGTGTGATTGTGCCTCTAGGAACCTCTTTCTAGGCGTGTGTGACACTGTGTGTGAGTGAGTCCATGTGTCTGTGTTATCGTAGGCGTGACTTGCTGAATGTGTCCTGGTGTAGCTGTGTGATTGTGTGGCACGTGGGATTGTGGGGATATCTGGGTGTGTGCGAGTCTACGTGTGTACCAGTGCATGCGTCATTGTGTGAGCCTATTTTGTGTGTATGTGCACACACCTATGTAACTCTGTGTGTGTGTGTGCGGGGGGGTTGTGTCTATGTTATTGTGCGTGTATGATTGTGTCTCTGTTGTTTGTCAGAGTGTGTGTGCATGTGGTTGTGTGTCCGCCTGTAATTATGTGTCTGTCTGTGTGTGATTGTGTCTGCGTGGTATAAGCGTGTGGTTGTGTGTCTGCCTATTCTTGTGTGACTCTGTCCATGTGTGATTGTGTCTTTGTGGTGTATGTGTGCAGTTGTGTGTCTGCCTGTTATTGTGTGACTCTGTCCATGTGTGATTGTGTCTGTGTTGTGTAAGTGTGTGACTCTGTCCTTGTGTGATTGTATCTGTGGGGTGTTTGTGTGTCTGCCTGACACTGTGTGAGTCTGTGCGTGGGAACATCCTGACAACAGAAAGTGAAAGGAAGGGAGGGGGCTGGGGGGCGACCCTCGCTGGCCTGACCCTAGAGAAGAAAGAGCCTTGAGCAGTTGCCCAGCGAGCGGAGCCGGCTGTCCCCAACCACAGCTCTCAGCCTCCCCGACCCTCCGGACCTGGCCCTCTCGCTGTGCTGCTGGGGGAATCCGGCCCCGGGCCCCAGCCCTCTCTCTTCTGGTGAGTGACCTGCTGGGGCATTTCTGGGGGGTGGGGAGGGGATCGGGGGGCGGGTTGTACTTTTCCAGGGCTGTGGGGTGGAATCTAACCACGCAGGAACGTGGTGGGGGGCAGACGTTCCCCCGGAGAGGCAGTAACTCCTGCTGGCCCTCGTGTAAATCAGGAATAAACTCCACTGCCTCAGTGGAAAAGCGGCAGAGGGCCCTTATTTCACATGGCTGTGGGTGACAAAAATCCATCACGGGGCCAAACTTTGCGCTTGTAAATCAGGACTCCGGCGACGCCAGTGGGCCGGCTTCTCTTCGCACTTACCTTGAACTCCGTTGACGTCCGTGGGGTTACACCTGCGGGGAGCGTGGCCTTGGGTCTGTTGTTCCGGATTTACCCCATAGCAGCTCCGGGCCAGGTTTGACCCGGGGTTCATGGAATGAGGAGCGATATTGGGACCCCTCTGGCCTCGCTTATGCCAGCGCGACTCCAGTGGTGTCAAGGATCTTGATTCACATCTTGGTGGCTGCGAGCAGGATCAGGCCGGGGGCTGATTCTGGTTCGCCCCGGGGAGCGCCAGAGGAGACTTGGACCCTTTCTGCACAGCCCGGATGTCCAGTGAGAATTTTTAAAAATCGCATTTTTAAAAACGCTCTTGGGATTAAACAAGACAAAACCCAAAGCAGCAGTTGGGAGCTCCCCAGCGGGCGTCAGTGAGCATTGGCGCATCGCGGATTTACACCGGGAGTGGGTGAAAGTGGTTTTCTCCAGGGTTGTGGTGGTTGGGGGCGATGGGGGACCGGCTTGTTATTCTGGTGGCGGTGTTGGTGGGAGCTGATGGTTTGTTTGGGGTTTTTTTCCCCTTCCCTTAAAAGCTTTTGTGGGGAAACATTTTGTTATGAACTGAAATCAGGAGGGTCTCGGTGGAAGGGCCTGACCCAGAGCCCGCGGGCAGCTTTCCCTCGATTGCCAGGAGCTCGGGATCAGGCCCTGTCAGAGGAGGACGGGGCCAGTGGAGTCAGATAGTGATCTCAGTTGCATGGGTGTAAATCTGGAACAAGCTCTTGATCCCTGGGGAGTCACTCTGGATTTACACTGGCATAAATTGGAGTCCCAGTTTGAGAACATGCTTTAAATTCAATTGGTCTTTAGTATCTGCTTCAAGTTAAGCACAAATACACACACCTCTGCCTGGTAACTAACACACACACACACACACACACACACACACACACACACAGATATGCTGGCCTCGCTCAAATACACACACCTCTGCCCACACACACACACACACACACACACACAGATATGCTGGCCTCGCTCAAATACACACACCTCTGCCCCCCCCCCCCCCACACACACACACAGAGATATGCTGGCCTCGCACAAACACACACGCCTCTGCCTACATACATAGATATGCTGGCCTCACACAAATACACGTGCCTCTGCCTACACACACACACACACACACACACGCTGGCCTCAATAGCAGTGAGGCTGCTCCCAATCCAACACAAATCCTGGAAGCTGCTAATGACTTATTGGGCCTAATTCCGCTCTTGCATACGCGGGTATAAAGGGGTGTCACTCCATCGGCCTCAAAGGGCCAGATCCCACCGGGGGTCAATCTGCATCGATCCATTGGGGCAAATGGGAGCAGACCCCAGCTGGCATAGATGGGCTGTAGATGTCACTCCTTTGGCGTCAACGAACCCTGAGCCCCCACCGGGGTAAAGCGGTGTGGCTCCATTTACACCAGCTGGGGGGAATCAGGCCCTGGGGGCCCCCTGCAGCGCAGGAAGAGAGAAGGGCCCGGATTCTCTCTGCTCGGCGAGTGTGTGTGTGTGTGTGTGTGTAGTCCAGCATGTGCAAACGCCAGGAGAAAGGGGCAGTAATTTGCCTTTAATGGCTGAGTAATGGGATTAAGTGCCCCCCTGCAGCGGCGGTGGGGGGGGAGCAATCCACAAACAGGCACATCTCTCCTTCCCCCGCCAGCAGCATCCTGTATCCTGACCCTTGGGTCAGTGACTTACACCCTTGCCTGGGCCCTTCCCAGCTGGCCCAGCCCCCTCCCAATTCCCAGCCCATTCTCTGGAGCCCGCCTGAGCCCCAATCCCGGCCCCATTGGCTCAGGCCCTCGCCCCCCAGAGCAGCTGTTTATCTAACTGCTCTCTTCACTTTCCCCTTTGTCCCATCAGGGGGTCTTCCTTGATTCCTTGTAATTCACCCGCCCAGACCACCCACAGTCCGGCCTGCCCAGCTGCGAGGGAACCACAGGGGTGGGAGGGGGGTGTTAGGTGCTCCCCGCCTGCGTTTCCACCTGCGGCATTTGGAGCCCCAGTACCAGAGACGATCCACATGGGAACACGCAGAGCGAGTGGGTAGAGCAGGGGCTGGGAGTCAGGACTCCTGGAGTCCATGCCAGCTCTGGGAGGGGAGTGGGATCTCGTGGTTAAAGCACACTGGGGGACTGGGAGTCAGGACGCCTGGGTTCTATCCCTAGTTCTGGGAGGGGAGTGGGATCTAGTGGTTAAACCACACTGGGGGACTGGGAGTCAGGACGCCTGGGTTCTATCCCTAGTTCTGGGAGGGGAGTGGGATCTAGTGGTTAAAGCACACTGGGGGACTGGGAATCAGGAGGCCTGGGTTCTATCCCTAGTTCTGGGAGGGGAGTGGGATCTCGTGGTTAAAGCACACTGGGGGACTGAGAGTCAGGATGCCTGGGTTCTATCCCTAGTTCTGGGAGGGGAGTGGGATCTAGTGGTTAAAGCACACTGGGGGACTGGGAGTCAGGACGCCTGGGTTCTACCCCTAGTTCTGGGAGGGGAGTGGGATCTAGTGGTTAAAGCACACTGGGGGACTGGGAGTCAGGACGCCTGGGTTCTACCCCTAGTTCTGGGAGGGGAGTGGGGTTTAGTGACGTGAGAAGTGGGCACTGGGAGTCGGGACTCCAGGCTGCTATCCCCAGCTGTGCCGCGGAATCATGTTGCTGCTCCGTGCCTCAGTTTCCCCATTGGTAAAATCGGGATAATAATGTATTTGTGCCTGTCTATCCATAGATCACCTTACATATCTGCCCATCTAGTCACTTATAGGAACTGCGTATATAGTGGAGTAAAACAAAAGTCTCGAATGAATGTTTTCCAAGCTCCAGATAGTGGAATGTTTTCCAAGCTTCCAGCAGAGACAGAAGTGACTTCACGGGTCATAAACCCTCCTATGCGTCTGTAGGCCATAGTCTCCGCCGACAGGTTTCAGAGGGGCGGCCACGTCAGTCTGTATCAGCAAAAACAACGAGGAGTCCGGTGGCACCTCCGAGACGAACGTGGAGTGGAATTTTCCACTCCATGCCTCTGATGAAGTGGGCTCCAGCCCACGAGAGCTTGTCCAAAGACATCTGTGAGTCTCAGCTGATTGAGTTTAGGGTGGTTCGCACTAGCGGAGGGTCTGCCCTTTGTACGATGACCGTGAGGCCCACCAAGGCAGGGAGAGAATTCGGCCTTGCTTGAGCGCTGTCTAGGTGACGATGGCGGGTCGGGTTTGAGAACCGGCCCCGCGTGCTCGGACACAACTTGGGACCTAGTAGAGAGCTAGGCTGCCTTTAGCACAGCGCCCCCTAGTGCCACACTTGGGCACTGGCTCCAGCACTGACGGCCGCCCCTTCCTGAGCCTCCCACTTGTTCCCTGCAGCACAGCGCCCCCTAGTGCTTCATTGGGGTAGTGGGGCCAGCCATGCCTGCCAGGGGAGAGCGCCCCCTGCTGACCCTCCCACTGTGCTCCCTGCAGCACAGCGCCCCCTAGTGCCACAGTGGGGTCAGCACTGATTCAGAGGGGCAAGCACCCCTCCCAAGCCCCGCCCCCACACTCCATGCAGCACGTCGCCCCCTAGTGCTGCACTGGGGCTGTGGGGATGGCACCGATTGCCAGGGGAGCGCGCCCCCTCCTGAGCCCCGCCTCGCTCCCT